>NC_134799.1:31840064-31872564 GCF_046742065.1 Oratosquilla oratoria | reverse complement strand
AACGAAAATGAAGACGAAGACAAAGACGAAAAAGAAGAAGACGAAGAAGAAAAAGAAGAAGAAAAAGGACCAGAAAAAGGAGGAGGTTAAAGAAAAGGAAATAGAAAATATGGAGAAGAAAGAGAAGATGGAGATGGAGGAAGAAAAATGTGGAGGTAGAGAAAGAGAAGAACAAGAATAACGACAAGAAGAAGAAGAAGAAGAAGAAGAAGAAGAAGAAGGAGGAAGCGGAAAAGTACCGCCATGTCAACATCTCCAGTAACCATGGCAACGATCTTTTGTCCTTAAAGTAAACAAACGCTCGAAACGCTTTTGTTATTCCTCAGGTTCCCTTGACGCCCAAACTATTTTTTCATGCAGCATTTGCTATAAAAAAAAAAGTATAAACAAATCAAAGGTGTCGCATCTGGAGGGGAAAAAACCTTCTTGGAGTATGACTCCACTAAGCTAGTGGCAGACTCTATCCACTTTTCCTGGTTTCCTGGCAGACTGGCAACAAGAGGTCTTTCGTCCGCCTTGAACACTTAACTGGATGAAACTTTGACTCAAACAGGCTAAAATCCTCGAGTCTTCATCTTTTTTCAAAAGTTCCGTTAGAATGAAGTAATGGTGAAGAGCGTACGCCAGGAGGCGCCAAGCTGCGGCCGAAGCCGTCATCTTTGCCCAATGTGCTTGGACTCGAGTACTCCTTGACATCTTACAGGTTTTTCTTGTAACCTTAATATACTGGCCAACACGTCTTCCCATACCCCATTAAGGTACAAAGTTTCGTACCCTCTGGGGGGGTGGGGGGTTAATTGTAACCTCCCCCTCCCCAGGATTAAAAACAACTGGTTAACACAATGAGGATCACGACTGCGGCCAGATGATTTTAATCACCTACATAAACCTCTCGCCCTAGTCAACTGGGTCGATCGAGTTATCTTTTAATCCCTTATGGGTCACGAAGTTTCCCTTCAGCTGAATAACATCGCCTGGATCGCACAGGAAGACCTTTAAGAAAAATCACAACAAACAAACCTCTCATCTCGTATACTTTGACATTTCAAGCCATTTTCTTCCCCCAAATTCCTCGTTCATTTTTTATATTCACCCTTTAATCCCCAGCATGTCTCTCATAATCAATGAAAAATCCCCCCCAACGATCAGAACTCCCTCACTCTTTAAAGCCCCTTTTGTCCTCCTTCCTGGTCAACCACTTGGCCTTCACTCCTACCCCGCCCGCCGAAGTATGGTGGACCGAGAGGATGACGCAGGTAAATCATATATAATTTTGAATTAAGCAAAACGGTATATTAGGACAAGGGGATGGGGTCAGTGCCTTATAAGGCCTAATTGCCAAGTTCGTGACCTTTAATGTCTTCAAAAGGAGAAAAAAAGCGGGAAGCATGACTATAACTTTAATATATATATTTTTTTTCTTCAAGAGTGGAGATGGGTTTTGTGCGACTTTACGAGAAGCGAAACCCAAGCAAATTCGCGAAGGTTAAAAATAAAGTCGGACTTTACATGACACCCCCACAATATATATATATATATATATATATATATATATATATATATATATATATATATATATACATATATACATTATGGGGCCACTAAATTATAAAAAAAAAAATGTAAAAGCAATACACGACTTTGATACAAAGTCCTCCAATCTAACTAAAATCAGCTGTTGCTGTTATGGCCTTTAGGTTACCATCGCTTCTATCCTAGAACCACGTGCTGGCAGACCCAAAACGCAACGAATGGATTACTATAGACTTACAACCGACTACACGAGACATTTCCTTAGACTAAATTAAACCCAAGTAGCATTATTTACCAAATAATCTTTTCATAGAAAATATCAATATTCTGCATCATATTTGTAACATATCATCTTAGGGTTGAAGTGTGTCGAGATAAAAATTAATCACTAGAACAGGTTCCCTAGTACCCTCTTCCCTAATCCACTTCTCTCCCCTCCTCCCTCATCCATCCATCCATCAGTTACGGCATCTCTCTTCTCCTCCCTCGCCCACATATTTCATTCATCATCTCTACCCTCACCTTCATCATACCTCTTCTGTCCTATTAACCTCCAAATATCTCAGTTTTCATTTTCATCTTCCCAACTTCCCCTCCATGACTCCCCCAACTCACCACTACCCATCTCCCTTTCTGCCTGAGTAATAACCTAACCTATTACTACCCTTTCCCCTCTCCTCTGGCACCTCCCCATCTCCTCCTAGCTTAAAATTCTCCCATTTCCTCCCATGACACATCTGCAAAACCTTCAACCTCGTGACAATGTTCCTTAAAGTGTTTTTGTTACAACTCCAATGCCACTTCAGAGAGACAGTCCTCCTCCTCTTTCTCCTCCCAACTCTCACCCCCTCACCCCCGCTTTCTCCTCTCCTTCTTCCTCCTCCTCCTCCTCTCCTCTTTACCATCCTACCTTTTCAGTCCTAACCATATGCTGCCCCAAACACCACATGTGCTCTGAAAAGCTCCTACTCCTCCACCTCCTCCTCCTCCACGCCTTCTTGTATATCATCCATCCACACCCAAGTAATTCCTCAGCAGATTTACATAAGGATGTCCTCCACCAAACACCAAAGGTCAACCTCCAGGCCTTGTATGGTCCTCGGAACGTAGATGCTCAGCGATGCATTTTCAAGGAGGAATATTGAAAAGAGGGATGGGGAAGTGGAGGGGAGGTTGGGAGAGTGATGGTGGTGGTGGGGGGGGGAATGTAAGGCGAGATGACGTGGACGAACACAGAGGAAGAATTGATGGGGATGGGGTAGGAATGAAAGGAGAATACAGATAAAATCTGGAGGAAGAGAGAAAAGAGGAAGAGGAAGAGGTGCTGATAGTAGAGAAGAAAGAGAAAAAGAGGAATGAGAAGGAGGAGAAAGAAGTGGAAGAAGAGGAGGTGGAGAAGAGAGACAGAATGAGGAGGACGAGTTAATGGTAGTGGAGTGAAGGAGGAAAAGGAAGAAGAGGAAGAAGAGGAGAAATTAACGGAGAAGGAGGAAGAGGAAAAGAGGGAGGAGGGGGAAGGAAGAGAAGGACGACGAGGTGCTGGTAATGGAGGTGAAGGAAGAGAAGGGATAAGAGGAGGAGGAGGAGGAGTAGGAGGAAGAAGAGGAGTAGGAGGAGGAGGAAGAAGAGGAGTAGGAGGAGGAGGAGGAAGAGAAGTAGGAGGAGGAGGAGAAGTCCTCCCCTCGATCCACTCCACCGTGAGCACCGGCGATGTTATCTCCACAGAGAATTGACTGGTCAAATCCACCTAACCCGGGAGGACGATACAATTATAATGGAAAATCGAATAAATAAATAAACAGATAAATAAATAAATAAATAAAAGCAGCAACAAGAATGGACAAGATGTGCTATCTCTCTCTCTCCTTTAAGTTTCTTTTTCTCCTCTTTCAGACTACATATTTTGTTCTCTCCACAAGACTTCCTCTCCACTTACTCTACTCTCTCACTCTCCTCGTCTTTCCCCATCTCCCACCCTTCCTTGTATTCATTTGGTCAACAGAGAAATGAACCAAACATTTAGTATACCTTTCATTTCTTTCCCGTATCTCTCGTAATATGTTTTCTCTCTTTTATTAGGCGCGCGCGCACACGCACACGCACGCACACACATAATACACACACACACACACACACATATATATATATATATATATATATATATATATATATATATATATAAAGCCTTCGAACCAACACCGCTTACCACGTCATCAATCAGGTCAAGATGGATCTACAAAACGAGATCATTTAAACAACCCCATAGGGGGTGGGGAAATTGGCCAGGTGGGACCCCGCGGAAGGGGATCACGGCCAACAAGAAGCCCCAAAGAGTTGGAATCTGAAGTAGACGAGGAAGAGGAGGAACACAAGGAGAAGGACGAGGAGGAGGAAGAGGAGGAAAAGGAGCTCTCGCCTCAAAGACAGTATTGTGTATGGGACAGGATGAACATGAACCGTTACCATGGAAACGACGAAGTTCCCAGTAACACCGACCTGGGAGGGTAATTGGCTGTAGCGAGAGGCAGAGCGTACAGGAGGTTGGGAGGACGAGGGTTACCTGAAAGAGGCAGAGATCGGAGGAACTAACTTTGGGAATGTTGCATCGAAGTCGTTACCATGGAAACGGCGAAGAAGCTCCCAGTGGAACATGTCGAGTGAAAAGAAGAGACGTGGGAGGACGAAGGCGAAGAAGGAGGAAGAGGAGAAAGAAGAAGAGGAGAAGGAGAAGGAGAAGGAGGAGGAGGAGGAGGAAGAAGAAAACGAGGACTTTCTTTTTTCTTGTATTAGGCACACCATATGCGCAGCTACATGAATGACTATGACTGTGTGTGTGTGTGTGTGTGTGTGTGTGTGTGTGTGTGTGTGTGTGTGTGTGTGTACGCCCGCGCCTTTATAAATGTTACGACACACCAGAACACAAACACAAAACCTGACTGTTCTCCACTCTCCTGAACACTTACCTCTTCATCTGTGTTCAAAACCATAAACAAACACGACCTTTCTCGAACGCAAGCTTATGTAAACCCAGCTATATATGGCACAGACAGCCTCGGGGAGAGACAGGTTCTTTAGGGACGCCGTAATTACGAGATCGTTAACAAGCCAGAGGAGGAGGAGCAGCGTCATTAAGGCTTTGGAAAGAGGTCCCAAGGTGTCGCTGTGATTACACGAATGTACAACGGGAAACAAAAGGCCTGTCACGCCTCGTGGATATAAATGAGCAAATACAACACATATATATATATATATATATATATATATATATATATATATATTATATATATATATATATATATATATATATATATCTTATATACCAAGGCTTTTTCCCCCTTTCAAGGGAGGTAGCCAAAAAGGGAAAGGCATAAAAACACTCCCATCCATTTCATCCCTAAATACACTCCACACCCCCTCCCACCCTCCCTCTCATCTGAGCACCTCCCGGATGACGGGTCATAATATATATATATATATATATATATATATATATATATATATATATATATATATATATATATATATTACATATATATATACACACACACATACACACAGAGACCTGTTCTGACTATCAGCTTCAATTACCTTTAGCTGTAAGTCCGGGGAGTCGAAGAATACATTCATATACTGAAAGGTCTTCTCCATCTTATAAAGGGGTAACCAAATCAAAACATAGAAATACTCTAACCCATACAATAACACATACGTTGTCCGTCCCATCTTAGCACCTTGTGAATGAAGGGTCATCCCTTCCTCCAGGCACACTGCTCGGGGGTCAGGGGCAAAGATAACATTTCATTACATGGCCAAGCCCCCCCCCTTCATCCACTTGAAGTATAAACTATAGAAAGTGCTGATGCGTG
Source organism: Oratosquilla oratoria (assembly GCF_046742065.1). Lineage (NCBI taxonomy): Eukaryota > Metazoa > Arthropoda > Malacostraca > Stomatopoda > Squillidae > Oratosquilla > Oratosquilla oratoria. Next base: position 31,867,165 of record NC_134799.1, on the reverse strand, counting down.
TTTTTTAATACACGCTTCACACTTGTACCAGGGTAAGTCATACTTGAGGTAATCCTTCACTTCAACTAGGTATTAATGTCGAAAACTCACGTGAACCCTCCATCACCATTTTCACTATATATATATATATATATATATATATATATATATACATATATATATATATATATATCATCTGCAAACACGAAGTACGTGCGTAAAGAATAAATAAAAAAAGGTGTATAGTCACACACGAGTACGTGGTGAGGCATGACCTAACTCGATAAACATGTCGATACATATGACCCCATACCTCACCTAGAACATGACGTCATCCTTCTCTCTGTACAGACACACACACAGTCATCCAATATATATATACTTAAATGATTTATGTTGCCATTCTAAATAATAATAATAATAATAATAAATAAGTCATCTAACGACAATTGCATCAAAACATACAAGAACCAACACGGCAGTGAAAGGGTCTGGCAGGTTCCCCACGGCTGTTGCCTGTCGCGCCCAGAGGCGAGGCGCGCCGTGGTGAAAGAGCAGAGTCGCGCCCACATTCCTCGCAAACGCTCCCGACTCCCTCAGCCGAAGATTCTATCCTAACATTCCCTCAATGAGGGGTCCTCAACCTGGAGTTCGCGGGACGGTTTACTGGGGGTACTTAGATGACTAGCGAAAGATTACTTGAACATTAAAATCGGGTGAGAGAACATTGTGCATTGTTGATCATGTTCATGCTTAACTGATGAATAGTCATTGCAATTTGAACAATTTCATATCTTTTGCGGTACATTTGTATATTTACTTTTGATATATTACCATTCTGTATTCTGTGTCAGGTTAATGGGGGTACAGGTCGATGGTCTGATGATTTTCGGGGTACGTAACGGGAAAAAGGTTAAGAACCCCAGTCATAGAGGTTCGAGTCCTCTTATGTCACTCTTTGGAGACTTAGATCCTTGCTGGCACCAAACGGTTTTATTCAACTCATGTGGGGTCTCCGGGAGACACATTATCACCACTCATGGTGCCACTATCATCAACACCGTACCATCAGCATCACCACTACCACTACAATTATGTCCATGCGGCCCGCCGCGTACTAACTACACAATTTCTTATGTAGTCAATATAATAGGGACTGTAGTGACACCCTACGGATCAGAATCACGCATTCTTTCATGACTGGTGACGAAGTTGTCTCCATTCACATAATAATAATAATAATTCTATCTATATACCAAGGCTTGTTTCCCCTTACAAATGAGTTAGCCAATAATAATAATAATAATAATAATAATAATAATAATAATAACAATAATAATAATAATAATAATAATAATAATAATAATAATAATAACAATAATAATAACTTCATTTCTACTAGTTATCTCTATGATTCTGCCTCTTTCGGTGGACTCAAAGATAGAACCGCTGGTTGCTGTCGACGTAATGCTAACCTTCATGCCCGAAATGTTCACAATTATATAACATTCCCATCACAAAAATACAAAAATAAATAAATAATAATCATAATAAAAATATTGATCAAATAAAAATAAAACGAAAAATAAAATATAAAATAAAACAATAAAAATAATAACAATAATATATTTCAATGATGGCTTGTTCCCGATAAGGTTCTTGAAATATTTTGACATGGATAAACCCAGACGTTTCCATTCAGTTCTAATGAACACATCCCAACGTAAGAGAGAGAGAGAGAGAGAGAGAGAAAGTGGGGCATCACTGGCCGCGGACATATGAGGACGATCTCGAATTGCTTGTTCTGTCCGAGGACGAGAATGCCCACTGGATTCCTAAAAATATTCATCCAGAAGTCTCTTGATTCCTGGAAGGGCCCACGGAGTATTCCATCACCAATAACCAACGTCTATCCTTGAAAACGGGAAATTTTAAAGATAGCAGCAGAACGGAGGGATAGTACAAGTTACAAAGTGGTCAGCATTTTTTTTCTTCAGATTTTATATATATATATATATATATATATATATATATATATATATATATAATGTACATTATAAGGAGTAAATCATTACAAATATATATTTCAAATAACCAAATTGCAACCGTCGTCACCCAGCCGCGAAACCAGGTGCCCGAGTATAATTACCACTATACCAGCAAAGGGTGTATATGTATATATGAATGTATATATGTATAATATATATATATATATATATAATGTATATATACATGTATATATATATATATATATGTATATGTATATATACATGTATATATATATATATATATATATATATATATATATAGGTTTTATTCAGTTTGAGGAACCTTTCATCCTGTCTAGATGAAAAAGTGACAAAATTACCCTCATATCCACGCCTGAGCGCACTCGACTCCGATAAATCATTCAAATTCCATCTCCCCGGAGCAGCATTATAAAAGGAAGAGACTTTTTCCTCTCTCCAGTTCCAAAATGACAAACGAATACTCCCGGCGAGAAGCCAGTACGCCAATACAGCGGGAGCGTACATCAAGATCACCCAATAACCAGGGACACACAGACTCTCAGACTCTGAGGAGTCTGTGAAGGACACTGGAAGGAGAAGAGAAGGCGTGGGTGGGTGGGGGGAGTTCCGGCAGCTGTAAATCATTCTATCTTCTCTCCCTCCCCCCCCCACTACTCCACCCCTTGGGAGGAACGTCAAACGCAGGGAAGGATCAATCTTCTCCTTCCACCCGAGATATTTCAACAAAATAATATCCGCACAGAAAATCCCCGAAGAAAAGACCTTAGCAACAGGAGAATGAGGACGAGGAGGAGGAGGAGTGGGAAGAGGAGGAGGACGAGGAGGAGGAAGAGGAGGAGGAAGAGGAGGAGGATTCGTGCAGTGACTTCGTGTCTTTCTCGAAGTGTCGATGAACTCAGAGGGAGGAAAGGGAAGACCTTGTGGCACCTCGCTCAAAAGACCTCCACCCCACCACCCCCTGGAGGCAACAATTTTCCAAAACGTGAGGGAAATTTTGACATATGGTTGTTCACAACAGTTATTTACCTTGGCACCAAGGTTCAGACACACAATTGTAGCATTGCATTAACCTTTTTCAGTGCGGCGACGTAGTGTTAACTTTTACTGTTATCATTATTATTATTACTAGTATTATTATCATATACTTATACACACACTCACACACACGTATCTCTGTGCTGAAGAGCCAACCCAATGCAATAAAGAACTCCACCCTTTCCAGGTTCTCGTGTTGTAAACCAAAAAGGAAATTTTACGTCGCAAAGGAACGCCTGAACGTGGTCTCCATCGATCGAGACCCACTATTAAGACTACGACGAAAACTATACAGTGCGTTACCGTGCAGAAAGATAAGAAAAACTTTTCATGGACTCTGAAAAGGTATGTGACATAAGTGTTTGATGCTTGCGGTGCGAGAGAGAGAAAAAAAGAGAAAGAGAGAGAGAGAGTGAGAGAGAGAGAGAGAGAGAGAGAGAGAGAGAAGAGAGCGAGAGCGAGCGTGGGAGAGGGGCTTATGGAATTCGACAGGTTACTGTGAAAGCACTTCAGGGGAAGCTGAAGAGTATGGGAGACCGTGGAGGGCATTGAAGGGCACTAAAGGGCATCGGCACCAAACCAAGACAACTTAAATTCTTTACTCGGCAATAAATAGTTGAAAATAAAACCATATATGAAAAGAAACCGTACAGAGGAAATATATATTTGAAAATAAAAACATATATGAAAAGAAACCGTATAGAGGGATAAGAGAGTGAGAAAGAGGTTGAGTGAGTGACAGAGAGAGCGAGGGAGAGAGAAATCCCTCTATTCTACGGGTCCAATTAAACTACCTTCTCCAGTAATTTAAGGTAACGTATCTTGATACAGCCTTAATTAACGAACCAGCTTACTCTTTAAAGAAACCATCTCGACAAGCGAATGCGCGAGCTGGGACGCTCCGAATAATGATACAAATAAATAAATAAATACACCGGGGAAGGTGGGTGAGAATAGAAGAAAGAAAAAAAATAAAAAATAAAAAATAAAAAAAAAATAAAAAAAAAATAAAAAAACGAACACAAGACGATTTTCTTCATCTATACCCTACTAAAAAAAATAATAAATAATAATAATAACAAAACGAATAACCAACGACGATTTTAATCGGCTTAGAAATGTTAACCACGATATTGATCTCCATCTAAATCGACTCCTCAGCCTTGGTGCTTGATGTTATTTTTATAATTTTCGCCTGATAAAATAAAAAAGTATATATATATATATATATATATATATATATATATATATATATATGTGTGTGTGTGTGTGTGTGTGTGTGTGTGTGTGTGTGTGTGTGTAATAACAAGTAAATAAAAATATTAACCAAATAATATAGCATAAAATATAATAAATCCGTACTGGTTGGCACTTTAAATTACGTCTACCGTCATGCGATTTAAATCACAGGCAGCCTCTGTGGCACCAAAAGATTCATTACCACTGCGTCTCCGATGTCAGCCCTTTTGAAGAAGACGGCATAAACATTCCATCGACGCCAGGCCGGCGACTCTGCTACCGAATCCCGTTTTCCACGCGGGAAGGCATCTGATTCCCCCGTCTCTCTCCCTCTCGCCGAATATTTCAGCTTCAAAGAGAATCGAATGGCTCTGATCCTGTTGCTGATGCTGATGCCTTCTCGCTTCGAGTATTTTAGGATGTAGTATTTTTTCAGCCTTGGAGAGAGACGACTATTGAATACGCTGACTAGCAAATCACACGAGTATAGAGATAGGAGATAAAAGACGAGAGAGGGAGGGAGAGAGGGAGAGAGGGAGAGAGAGAGAGAGAGAGAGAGAGAGAGATTACACGCATGCATGTGTGCACGCGTATGTGTGTGTGTGCACATACATTACATACATGCAACGACCAGAATACACTTCTGCCATGGAAGCCACCCTGCACGATAAAGAAGGAGAGAGGAAATGAGAGAAGACTGGGAGATAACAATAGAGGACAGGGACCTGCGACAAAGGTCACGGAGGTCCTGGACGAAACAAAGAACATTACAAAGGAGAACACATTGTCTGAAGGAATTAGAAAACAAAAAACACGTTAAAGGAAAACAAAAAACACGTAAGGGCTCTAGATGATCACTGCAACACCATGAGGAAGTGAGAGAGAGAGAGAGAGAGAGAGAGAGAGAGAGAGAGAGAGAGAGAGATATGAAGGGGGAATGAATCTCCCCCCCCCTCTTAATCCCTTTCCCAGGACCTGAGACAGGAGCAATCGACAGATCAAGCTTGAAGTTCGTGAGAAGGAACCACTACAGATCGAGCCGCCTTCTTCCTTCAGACAATGACTTCCTCCTCATATGTACCAAACGTCTTATTACGAAGAAACTCTCATTTGGAGACTGATCTCCACTTAAAGATGGAGGCTGATGACGTCTAACTTGTATTATTCCTCTCCTCATATCTCTCCCTTAACATATCGATGACTCTAACTCTTCGATTCGATACTGTTCCCGAGAACAGAAGCGCTGGTTACCGCCAAAAGACTAATAGAATACTAAATACCTGAAAACTCCTCCCTTTGACTCCCCCGCCCCCTGAACAGCTTTCATATCTCACCATTACAAACACAAAAACAAATCTATACGAACATAAATATGTACACAAGCATCCACGAATAAAATGATTAAATAAATAAATAAATATATTCTACACAAACGCATACATATACACAAGCAAGCACAAATAAAATAAATATATTGACACATTCTATACAAACACAAATACCTACATAAATATGCACGAATAAGGCCGCGCAAGCACGCGCGCGCACACACACACACACACATACATACACACGAGCGCGCAAACAGTTACATCCCCCTTTTCGCTGGGTATTTTATTGAATCTAACACCAGATTTGCATACCGTGACAGTTTAAAAATTAGATAAATGATCACAGTTAACAAAAAGATATATAAATAAACCGCCATTTTCAGTCCACCCACACATCCTCTGTCATGTGTCAAAATATCTTTCATATACTGTAAAAACAATAAATAACTAAATAAAAATAAATATATAAATATATACATATCTTATAAAAAAAAATGTAGGAACCTTATTATCACTCCGAAGAATGACTTCAGTATCGCCTTTTTATGAAGATAAATTCTCTACACGATCTGTCTTCATTCTCGTAATATTCTCTTTTGTTCCAGCAGCACCTGGATCCCTTCCTCTTCCTCCTCCTCCTAGTTCCCAGCCTCATTACTCACAGAACCTTCGCAGCAATACTATTTCCTAACTTCCTTTAAACAATTTCAACACTGAATGAAATCGTCTGTCATGCACTGAAAGTTACAATGAGTTAAATAAAGCATGAGGAGACCTTTCCGTCCATATCAAGGTTGAATGTAGATATTATATTTATTCTTATACTTTATTTCATAAATTTTTTCAAGGTCGGTCGCCGAATGTTTAAGGGTGGCCTCCGGGTGTCTCCGGTTCCGGTGGAACCTTCCTCAGGCATAAGAGTCCGTAAGACTAAATTCACTGACGTGATCTCATCCTCCAAGAACAAACGGGTCCTCCTCGAGTACGACACTTTCCAAGGTCCGACACGCCCTTTACCGGCAGAGGAAAGGACTATTCTACCTACGAGTATCTACATACTAAAAGGCTTCTTCCCACTTGTAAGGGAGGTAGCCAGCAAAGACATGCACCCACCCTCTACCCATCCAACACCTATTTGTTTCCCTTTTATATTAACTCCTTGTGGATGATGGGCCATCCCTCTCGCACGCCCACTGCACGGGTCAGTGCAATGCAGCAAGACACAGTGCATTCACAGCAGTGCCCACAGCCTATGCTGGCTTACTCCCACCACTTCCTTTACATGGCGACCCTCCCTCCGCCTCCCAAGTGAAAGTCGAGGCGAAGTCTCCAGGTGCTGGAAATGGGACTTGGTCATGGAAAAATCTGAAACTAAATTGAGTTGAGACTAAACTGAGTAAAGTTCTGACAGCGCATGACTACTTGCTAAGTCTCTGACGAAGTTCTACAACAGATAATCAATCATGACGACCATAGTTAATGGGCCAATTCTAATAAAAATTACCTTTCATCGCACTCATTGGCAAACCTTAAAAAAGAAAGAAAAGAAAAATAGGTGCACTTCAAGCGAATCTGGCCAGTTATCAGCACAACTGATCACACCAAGATAAGAGATAATTGGCCTTGGATGAATACGAAATTATCTAAAACATGACGGACTTCATATTAACATATGCAAATGGCCGACAATTTCATTCGATTTGTGGAGAGATGAAAAAGAGCTAAACCTGTCTGGTTAACCTCCACACTCTGGTAGCTTAGTCAATAGATTTCGTGCTGGCCTCGTAATTTAATCGGGTTATGATGCTTAACTGATTAATGAATCTTTACGGCTAACCTTGAGACATGCACTTTACTGAACATACAATATTCATTCAATGATAATAACTGCAGGAGTGACGTGGCAGGAGCTGACGAGTCACGAAGAGGTTTCAAGAACCGTTGGTTCACCAGCGAACTGAGAACGATGATGGCCACACTCCTCTCTCTCTCAAGTGTCTGACATATTTGCGCTGCAATTTCCAAATCACCGTAACAAATCACATCCAGGTGGTCGTTCTTTACTCCCCTGTGGTGACGACCCCGTAGGAGCTTTCCGCTCAGTCGTCACAAAGTTCGGGGTCAAAGCTCTCCCCCCTGAGGAACCTCTTGCGCATCGCGAGCTCGGGGTCGAAGTGCTGACGAAGAGTCTGCAAACTGAGGTTCCTCAGGACTCGGCTTCAAGTGGAGACTTCGAGAGTTTGTTCAGCCGCTCTTGTATCGAAGAAACATTGTTTAACTTTATCTATTTTCAGTTTTCCTTTCTTTCATCTTTTTCTTTTAAATCTTTTTCATCTTGATTTTAACTGGTTCTTTTATATCTATTAATCTTTGTTTTATTTTCAACTATTTTTCTTTTTCTTTTTTTTTACTTATATGATTTTTCAAATTTGGTGTTTGACTCAAAACACATCTGGTTTTCCCTCTTTTTTCTTTATATTTACATATTTAATCGCGATTCAATAATAACCATTTCCGTACTATTTTGAATATACAAACCTAATCCACGATGCATCAGATTGATGTCATTAGACATTTCACTGCTGTACTAATGCATCCCCTCCACAGGAAGGGGATCAGAGCTTATATCGATTTAGCCCTTTCGTCCCGGTTGGCACTTTTCTTTTAATCCAGCTGCAGCCAAGCGAGTTTATTCGTCTCGTGACATCCCACTCGGTAACCATAAGGATTATTATTATTATTATCATCATCATTAAGTGAAGGGCCTTGCTGTGAAGGTACTGTGTCTTATTACATTGCTTCTGACCCAGGCCAGTGGGCGGGGTACAGGGATGACCTGTCATCCATGAGGAGCTATGATGAGGGGGGATAGCGTGGTGGATGGGTGTAGGTACGTGCCTTTGATTTGGCTACCTCCCTTATAAGAGGGAAAATGCTCTTGATATATAATTAATTATTACTATCATTATCATTATTATTATTATTATTATTACCATTATTATTATTATTATTATTACTATTATCACTTTCATACAACCACCTCAGCACCACAGATCGAAGCTCTTAAAAAATCACAAGGATAAACATAAACACCTACCAATAGCCAAAACAATGTCTGTTAATTGGTAATTTCGTTTCGTTTTGTGTTATTTTTGTCTGGGCGTTCACTTACTTCTTTTATTTAATTCCATTTTTATTGATCTAATATACTTTACTCACTCACTTCCTTTATTTAATTCCATTTTTATTTATCTAATCATACTTCACTCATTTACTTTTAATTTCGTTTACTTATTAAATATTTACTTTATTTTGTAATAAAGCTAGAGTCACTGTGATTCACTACAACCCAATTTTCTATCTTATTCTATTCTTTTTAATATATTTATTATTTATTCTTAGCTATCTATTTACTTATCTATTTACTTCGTTCTCCCTTCGGATTGTTTGTCATAGCAATTCACTGCAACTCAATTGCAGATGATACATCCACCTCGGAAGTGGTCGAGCAATTATTCCCCGTTATGCACACAGGGCAACAGCTCCAGTAATGCGGTGGGCGAGTGTCAACACCCCACCCCACCCCACCCCCGAGAGCCGCTACGAAGTCAAGAGGGCGTGACGCCAAAGCTGGAGGACGACTAGCCGTCCTTCACGCGTCCTCGCCAAGCGCATACCTGGAAGAGCCTTCACTCTCGCACCAATGGACAGGAGCTACAGACCAATGCAAAACAGAAATATCAACAAATCAACTCGTCAACCATTCTGAGTCCACTGATGAACAAAGGTCTCTCGAACACCATTCCACTATCCGCACGACAGCGCCAACCTCCGCCACGCCACCCTTGCAAACTTTTCTATTTCGTCTCTTCATCTTCTGTGAAAAGTTTCCGAGAAAGTTTGTCACAGTCGCGATCGCGTGCGTGTGTGTGTGTTTGTGTGTGTAATCATGACAACCCAGCAATCTCCAACATTCGCAACGAAAAACACTTTCGAAAACATAATATGGAGCTTACTTAATGGAACCTTTATCTGGTATCCGGAATTTTACATTAATCGGCACATTTCCGAATGATGAGAACAGCTTCGAATAATGGAGATTCCCAATACTTACCGGGACCCGAACCTGGGGACGACTTCCGGACTCTTACCTGAGGGAGAGCAAGAAAATTCAAATTAGACAACACGAAGGGAGCAAGCACCTTGTCAGCAATAACCAGCGCTTCTATCCTCCGGGACAATATCACACGTGTGCACGAGGACACAGGGGCCTATGTGACTAAGGACATGGGTGTATCTGCCTTTCCTTTGTATGATAACCAAGGCAAGCATCAACTGGCTGCCTCCCCCCATCCTCTCCAATAGGGATGGGGAGAGTCTTGCGGCATTTTTGTAGGGTTATATTATTGAATACATCCTATGATAATGAGTGTTAGCAAATGGTAAGCATAGTATGAACAATTACATACACGTATATCAATATACACATATACATATCAGCAGGTACACATACACGTACGCACGCACGCACGCACGCACACACACACACACACACACACACACACCTGTTCCAGATTAGCTTCATCCTACTATGAACAGCTGATGATATTAGGAAGGAAGGAAGAAAGAAAGATGGGAAAATAAGTTGAGAAGATGAGGGTGAAGGTGAGGCTGATGACAAAAGGAGAGAGAAACAGAAGAAAGTGAGAGGGAATTGAGAAGTGTGGGAAAGTAAGAAAGAAGAAGAAGAGGGAAAGGAGAAGAGGAAATGGGAGGGGGGAAGGGTAAAGTATAAAGACGGGCTGGAGTGAGAGAAAAAGGGAAAAGAAGAATTGTGGTGAGGATGTCGTGGAAGAGGAGAAAGGGAACAAGAGGGAAAATAGATGGAAGGAAGGGGAAGAGTGAAAGGTTAGGTTAGGTTAGATTAAGTTAGGTTAAGTTAGGCAAGGCAAGGAACAGATCCTGAACATACCGATACGGTACAGAAGTATGTGGCCTGAGGAAACGTGTATCTCTCTCTCTCTCTCTCACACACACAAAATTACAAACACACACAGACACACTAGTCTCAATTTCATTAATAATTCAATGGAGAGGCATTTAACAACTTCCTTTGTATGTGTGTGTGTTTCTGTGTGTGTGTGTGTGTGTGTGTGTGTGTGTGTGTGTGTGTGTGTGAGAGAGAGAGAGAGAGAGAGAGAGAGAGAGAGAGAGAGAGAGAGAGAGAGAGAGAGAGAGAGAGAGAGAGAGAGGGGAGGGGGTTAAGGACGAAGAAGATGGGGAGTAGGAGCTGGAGAAGGAGGAAGAAGAGAAGGAGGAAGAAGAAACGGAAGAGGAGGAAGAGGAGGAGGAGAATGAGGGGGAAAGTTGATGAAAAGGATGTAGACACTGTGAAAGCGGGAATGGGGGGTTGGACGTGAAGACGGTGGGGGTAAAGACGAGACGCGACGATGTGGAGGAGGAAGAGGAGGAGGATGCGGAAGAAGAGGAGGAGGAGGAGGAGGAGGAGGAGGAGGAGGAGAGGGAGGAGTGTGGGAGAGAGCATGAAACTCCCCTTGCGAGTACAACGTTACGGAGGAGCACGTAATAAAAGAAACACGTAATAACACAATATCCCGGAAAGAGTGGGCGGAGACGTGTACGTGCTTTCATACTTTAATGAGGACCTAAGACACCAGGTCCCCAGGTCCCATGCATCCTCCCAGCCCCTCCCAAGCCACCAGCTCCACTTTGCAACCACCGATCACCATGTCATAAGGTATGGAGCCGCGCCTTTCAATGAGGAATGCGCGAAGTCCTACAGGGCCCTGCGTTGTCCCTGGTCAGCACCTTTACATAACACCGCTTAGTAACACCACCTGGATTACCACCTTTCTCCAACACCACCTGTAGTTGCACCTTTGCCTAGCGCCACCTGCTGAACCATCTTTTCTTGACGCCACCTGCCCTTTCTCCAGCACCACCTGAATCGACACAATTCTTCTACACCACCTCAAAGCACACATTTCCTTAGTCATTCCACTACCGAAGGGGCAAATCAAAGACGAATAAAATCGCCTAATGTCGGTCGGGATAAAGGTTAAAGTGCCATCAAGAAAGGAAGGGGTTAACCCTTCGTTGGACACTGGGTTCTTGTTACAGTCTTGTCGCCAGTCGACTTCATTAACCTGAGAAGATGTCGGCCAGTGAAGGGTAGACTGTACTGTACAGGTATCTCACCGAGGTCCAAATTGAATCTATGCACTGTGAGAAACACTTAACCACCATCACAGTCACCACGATCAGTAACACCACAGCCATCTCCACCACTCACCATCCCACTCACCTCCACCACCACCACCAACCACTCACCTCCACCACCACCATTGCCAACTCCTGATGAGTAAAAGCAGCAATGACTGCAACAGTTCTGTAGGGAAGAGGCCAAACGCAGAGTATGGGAGTCCAATATATTTGACGTTTCGCCCAGAAGGGCTTCTTCAGAAATAACATCTGAAGAAGCCCTGCTGGGCGAAACGTAAAATATATTGGACTCCGATACTCTGCGTTTGGCCTCTTCCCTACACTGCTAACTCCTTTGATCTTTCTCCCTTCGCCCAACCCCAAACCCCTTCTTAGTCCGAACCTCCAAACTTCCCTTTTCCTTTAACTCAACTACCTCCCTCATCCCAAACCCCTAAAAGGTCTCTTTAATCCAGCCCTTCCACCTCTTCCTATTCCGAAGCCCAACCTCCTAATCTCCCCCTTTCTTTACCTCTACTCCTTAAACTCGAAACCCCCTAAAACCCTCGGGATCCAACCCAGCCCCTCTCCTCCAACATCAGTCCCAAACAGCCTTAAGGGATCGGGTCCCACTGATTGGCCTCCAATCCCAAGGGATTAGTTGAGTGAATGTCAACACTGAATCCTCCTACAACCAATTAAACCCCTCACGGTAGCTCGACGGTGTGATGAGTCAGTGAAGTTTGCGGGAGTAACGTGGCAGATGTTGGCGCAAGAGATGGCAAGCATAGAAGGGGTAAGACCAGACAGGAGGTACAGAATGTAAAATTTGCAGGAGTGACGTGGCAAAGGTTGGCGCAGACATGCGAGTTATGCTTGGGAAAGGCCTCTGTTCAGCGGTGGAGTTTGAAATGGTAGTTCGACAAGGCTCTTCCATTAAATACACAAAAAGCGTTAGTAAATGTTCTACCTGGCAAGTCTGCATCAGCAACTACGAAACATTACCAAACGTAAACTTTACAGTAACATTTGAGTACTCGGGTTCCTGCAACGACGAGGCACACAATGTACTTTTCTACAAGATCTTCAACTGCCATTTGCTAAATATCACAAACAATGCAACCCGAACACCAACACTCGTTAACCAGGTCATTCTCTTTAATTAACGACTACTAGCAACCCCATTGTTCTCTTAATACTCTTGGACGAAGGTCCCAAGAGAAGCTGCAATCAAACAACGCCAAATGGCTCAGGGAATTAAGTTACCAACCCACAAAGGGTGGAGATTTTTCTACATATCTTACTGTCTGCCGCCAAACTATTTTTATTAGAACGTTTGAGAGTGAACACATGTTTTAATCCCTCCATGAAAAAGATACATGAATAATCTTGCACGACTGTTGTATAGTGCAATGCGCATCAGAATATAAATAAATAAAATAAATGAATAAAAAAAAATCAATAAAATCAAAAAGTGTTTCGGGATAGGTGGTGCAGAAAACAATATATGCATACCGAGTGAAAATTGCTCTGAAATATAAGTGGGAAGAGAAACAACCTGATTTATGAATTGTCTCGATGGTCGAAGAAGTCTCGTGAAATATTTCGTATGCGGATTTTCGTGCAAAAAATAAATATGAAATATATAAAACAAATATATAAATGAATCATATTTCAAGAAAATGCGAAAAATGACTTCGGTTGTAGAGTGGAAATCTATGCACACACCCAAAATATAAATAAAATAAAATAAAAATAACACACACACACATATATATATATATAAATTATTAAACGAAAGAAAACAGAAACTAAAATGATAAATATATAAATAAATAGGTGAATAGAATAGAATAGATAAAATAATAAATACATAAATAAACAGGTGAATAAAGAAAATATAAAAAATAAATAAGGTAAATACATAAATAAATAAATGAAAATGGAAGCGCACGCGGACTGCAAAATAAGGACTTGAAGCAGCATTTCTTGAGGGCAGCCTGTAGTCAGGTAAAAGCAGTCTAGCACCATCTAAGTCTAGTTAACATCTAGTTATTAGAAGGATAAAGATATGTAGAGTCAAGTATTGTCTGACCGTTTATTTAATTGATTCCTCATTGTTGATAAAAGAAATATGAAAAACCGGTAAAAAGAAAAGAGCACGATTGATTTTAACACCCCAGGTTAAGAAACACGGACTTTAAGGCTTCAAGCTCAAGCCATAGATGATGGAAAGGCTTAGTAGATGTCAGCAACCCGTGCTGGCTTCAGAAAACAGAGAGAGAGAGAGAGAGAGAGAGAGAGAGAGAGAGAGAGAGAGAGAGAGAGACGTATGTGTTAAAAACATACATATAAACAAACCTGGCACGATATACTCATCTACGAGACCAAAATTACCGAGATAACAGTTTTCCAATTCTTAAACGACAGTAGGACATAAGTTGAAAAATGTCCCTCCCCCCCTTCCTTTGGGGCTTAAAACAAAGATTTACAGAGAGATAAGATATACAGAAATATACACGAGTCTTCATGTTCACAATACACGTTATATGGGTCTGATTTTACGCCTGGGAGGATGTGACGGGTGACGACATCACGATAGAAAACGGAACGGGCTTGTGGTTGTCCACTGTTCTGCACCAGCAGCCGAGTGGAAACCAACCAATCAGAATGAAGCGCTGGCAATCTCGAGTTCATTCATTCATTCATTCGTCAGGTCGGCTGGTCCCACACCGCCTGCTCCATTCACTCATTCTTCAACAATGAACATTATGATCTAAGTGTTCTGATGAACTTTTAACCTGAACATCCACATCTAGATCCTTTTGCTCAACCTCCACAAAGCTATGGCAAGGATAGAAGCACCGATAAACTACCGTTCCCAATAACCGAAAGTTTGCGCAAACCACTTCTCCAAGTTTATACAGACCATTCTTATGTGTTTAAAGATTACTATCTCGATCAATTTATTCTAAAACGTTAAATTTCGGCCTGTGAATTCTTTTAATTCAATTCTCCTATCTGGCTACGTTATCTATTTTCGCAACACTGCTTTGACACACACACACACACACACACACACACACACACACACACACACACACACACAAAGGGCGGAGATAAGTTGGGTTTGTCTCCTTTCACGTGTAGCCCCTGTTCACCTAGCAGCGAGTAGGTACGGGACGTTAGTCAAGGAGTTGTGACCTTGCTGTCCCGGTGTGTGGTGTGCGAGTGGTCTCAGACCTACCCAGAGATCGGCTAATAAGGAGCTCTGAGCTCACTGCCGTAGGGTGGTGTCTGGCTGTCTCGACAGAGACTGCAGCAGATCCGAGGTGAATACACACACACACACACACACACCATTGCATTTGAGAATAAACATTCCCTTTAACAAACTAAAGTTCTAACATTTGATGCAATATCAAAAATCCCCTTCGTCAAATGCACCCCGCCTTCATGCAAGACTCAATCATAACACGTCCTTCCTAAATTACACAAATTTCAGCTCTTCTATCCTTCACTACGGTTCCCGTCTACTACCTCAGATTCATCTATCACTACAAGTTTCTTATTCAATTTTCATTGCGAATGTCTACATCATTTGTCATGGCAAATGGGCTCCCGCTTTTTTTTTCATATTTTTTTTCGTTTTATGGTCAACGCGCACCAAAAGCCTCAAATTGCTACGAACTGTCGTTAGACGCCCCAACGTGTGATGCTAACAAGCACGAAACCCATAAATACATGCATAATGTGTATATGTGTGGGTTGGTAGTATTTATCTGAATTTAGTATACAGTAAAAGGAACAACACTCATGGGATTCTGTTTCTTTGTGTGTGTGTGTGTGTGTGTGTGTGTGTGTGTGTGTGTGTGTGTGTGTGTGTGTGTGTGTGTGTGTGTGTGCGCGCGCGCACGTGTACGTGTACGTACTGGGCCTCAGTACCAAATCGCATCGTAATTCCTGAAGCCTCTATTCCAACAAGCGGCGCGAGATTATCCACAAGGACAGAAGTGCCGGTGACCTACAGTCTTTGACAGTCTACCCGAAGACCACCAGACATCATCTTCACTGTCCTTTGCCATTACAGTTCAGTAAACGTACAAAGCAAATCATACGACTACTTCAGTACTGACTCCTGAAGTTACTACCTACAGATACGTTACTGATACACACTACTGATACTACTCGTTACTGATGTACTACTGGTACTACCCGTTACTGGTACACTACTGGTACTGCCCACACTAAACTCCCAGTACATCTCTCCCTCTCTTTACACCATCACCAGCACCAACACTATAATCCACTTCTCCACTACCACTACGACCCAACTCCACCACCGTCACCACTATCACAGACTTCACCACCATGACCTCCCATCACCACCATCTCCTAGTCCTTCCTAATTTTTCTCAAGTTTCTAGCAGTATTTGTTCTCCATATCTGCCTTTTGAGTCCTTTCTACACCATCACTACCACCGCCACCAACACCATTTTCATCATCACCGCCACGAACTCTCACTCCTCCCATTCACCCTCTCTCAAGCTGCCGGCGCCGCCCCTTCCCGCGGTTCACGTGAGCACATTGCACCGCCCACGGCGCCGTCGCCAGTCGGCTCGAGAAGATGGTGAAGGTGGAGGAAGCGGAGGAAGAAGAGGAAGAAGCGGGGAAGGAGGAGGATGAGAAATCTGAGGAGAAGGAGGAGCAGGTGGGGGAGGGGCGGAAGAAGAGAGCAAGAGGCAGAGGAACAGGAGGAGGAGGAGAAACCATATATAGAGAAACAGAAAGAACATGGGAGGTGAGGCATATGAGGGGGGAGAAGGACACCGTAGTATAGTAACTACTATCTAACGATGGAGCGTGCTGGCATTACACCGATCTCTATATAGACCATTCGGTCTCCCCTCGACACATCTCGAATAGCCTAGCGTCTCCGCCGGCCAGATGATTTTATTCAACCAAGGGGGGGAGGGGTGTGGTGATGCGGAGGCACAGCACAAGTGTGATGATGTGACGTCACCATTCCCCCGCGCAGCTGTGGTGAGGCTGTGCTGGCGAAGTCATCTCGGTTAAAGTTACCTTAACGGTAGTTTGCTAAGATCATTTCTGTCACTAAAACCCATCGAATACAATCACGTTAATCACTGTATGTAGTAATGAAATCCCCTGTCAACATCTTAGGAGGGGGGCGCAACATTCTTTTAAGAGTGAAGACCCATCTTCCCTTAATAAAAAAAAAAAAAAAAAAAAAAAAAAAAAAAAAAAAAAAAAAAATATATATATATATAAAAAAAAAAAAAAAAAAATCCGTTCTGCTATCTTTCTTGAACTCTCCTTTCCCACATCTATTACCCCACCTCTTCGGAGCGATATAGTATATTATCCTCAAAGATAGAAAAGGAAGTCATTTCCAACAAAATACTAAAAATAATAATAACAAAATATTAAAAATAACACGCACACACACATATTATATTTATATTTGTACAACACTGAATGAATAAATGAATAAAAAAAAAATCCCACATTCTTCCACCGAATAAAAGTCCGTCCCTTCAATTGAATAATTATTTTACAGCAGATTTTTTTTTACAGTTATGACAAAAAAAAAGAAAAAAAATCGTCACGGGTCACGCAAAGTCCCCCTACCCCATTACATTCCTCGCCACAACACCTTCAAGCCCACCACCCCGTCTCCCGGACGACAGCCATCCCTCGACAGACCCATAACCACGTGTGGCCTCCCCATCAATTCTCCTCGCCCCTTCGACGCTCAACGGTCCCTAAAACCTGCGACAAATCCCGAACTCCACATCGATCGCTTCATTCCACGCTCATTGACCTCATCGGGAGGAACTTGTGTCCGTTACCAAGAACCAGAGTCTTGCACAGACTTCCGGGCTGTCGCCAGGCGATTTTATTCAACTGAGACCTTCGCCACACACACGCACCGTTTTGGGCTTCGATCTCAACGCGTCACTCCAGGGCTCCACAATGAATACATCCATTGGTGATTCCCACCTGACCTGGCTGTCCAAATATAAAGATCAAATGCAAAGTCTTTAAGCAAAGCGAAGCAGTTCCTAGTATAATAATATAATACATACACATAGGTGTATGTCAACAGTGATATATACATATTTAAAGGGTAACTACCTATTTCGACTAATATAATTAATAAACAGGAACTATAATCCAGTTTATTTACTTTGTCAAACAATCCTCTTTAGTTGAGGAAAGATACATCCATTGCCAGAAATTATTTAAAGATTTAAGTCTGGTTTTATTCAACCAAAGTGAGGCTGACATCTGAAACTCCATTGGTACTTCGAAATTATGTAAATACATTTTTTCGTCGCTGGGAAGTTAATACATTTTTATACAGTATATAATATCCCCTTGTAGCTAATGCATGTACAATAAAAATATCATACGAAATATCTATCTGGACAGTTCTGGTAAACAGTGGGTCAGTTCCGCGTGTTCAATATTGAATATTTATGTCCCACTTGACCCCAGCAAAAGCAGGACCTTCAAGGCTGTAGTCACTGATCACGTGAGCACCTTGAGAACAACCCATGATTACTGTGATCGACTGCAGGAACAAGTATCAGCAATTGATCGAAACATGGACATGCAACAAGACGACCCCCAAGGTCCGTTTTCTAATTGCAATCATCACCATTAATAGGCTATAAGAGTTTTTTCTTTTCTCAACATGCAAAGGCTGGGCATGTGTATTCGTAAATGAAAATATTGAAGTGATGGGGGATGAAGATAAGGCTGCAGTATTGGGTATGTAATTCACACACACACATACACATACAAACGCACACACACAGCGACAAAAAATCACTCCCCCTAATTGGCCTAGATTGTTAAAATTACATTTCCTCTTTTATTCTATCAACATGAAAACCCTACTCAAGGGGTAGTTATACCTAACTACTCGAGAAGGAATGACCTCCCCCTTGACCTTCCCCTTGACCCGAGGAGCCTCCTGCATTGTCATCCAAGAGTCGCTCTAAATAAAGCCTAATTTCAACTAATCCCTTTTCATATTTCGTTTTATTTTTCCAATTGTAACAGTACTGAGTAAATACATTGTGTCCATAATAGTGATTGTAACATTACATAAGAACATAAGAAATAAAGGAGACTGCAAAAGACCATAAGGCCTACACTAGGCAGCTCCGTATCCATCACCACCTGTCATCCCCATCCATAAAGTTGTCTAATCGTTTTTTAAAACAACTGATAGTTTCAGCGCTTACTACATGGTTACTAAGTTTATTCCATTCATCGACCACCCTATTTGTAAACCAATTCTTGCCTATTTCCTTCTTAAATCTAAATTTGTCCAGTTTATACCCATTACTGCGAGTCCTGCCCTGTTGTTTTATTATGATGACCTTGTTTGCGTGACGTGAACGTTACTTGGGCTATGGTGCCAAAGGAGTGGAAGCGAGAATGAAGCTCTTCCTGGTTTGTTGGTTTTATTCAGGTTGCTGCGAGTGTCGGCCTAGGCTGGGTCGGGCGGTCAGGCTCTGAGGAAACCTGACCGCAAAGGTTGACCGCTTGGGTCTTGGGACGCGCACTGCTAGGATACAAGTACAAAGCAGGACTGGGCCTTGGTAACAGGACCCGGCTGTTTATAAACACCGGTATGTACCCAAAGGTAGCGAAGAAGACAGCCGCACAGCATCATAGCTCGGCAGGGCGAGAATGATTTTTCATATGGATACAAATGCCTATAGTACAGGCGCAATATGGACTTAACCTACACATTAGTAATATGAGGCCGAAGGCCAGCTATTTCTACACAACATATAAACTTCTTGTCCACCCACATTCCCCACGGCGACACTATAAGCCAAAATATCGCGTAGACGCACATGCGGGGGAGTTCAGAGACACCACACTGATTATGTAATAGTAGCTTCACTCTTACAACTATTAGTTCTAAAAGACTGGATCGAGATTGAAAAAGATGCTGTTTTGAGCAGTGACTTTCATTTTTTTTCGTTTAGGGCACACTGAGTAAGGGAACAAAATAATGAAGTCACACAATCAGTAATTAAGGACAGACTTAATTGCTTCAAAGAAAACGAAGGACAAAAACGTATCTATAATTTAAAGTAATAATACTAACACTACCGTCATAAGTGGTGCCGATTATTTCTTAAAAAAAAAGAAAAAAAAAAAAAAAAAAAAACGCAGGATGGACTCTCATCAAAACACTCACGGTACAATGATTGAAAACCCAGAGGTCTCTGCATTTCAGAATTCGACACCGGCTGAAGGTCTTCGAATCTTCCTTGTGGTAACCCTAATCGCCTACGAACGTGTCGTCCATCTTTCCTCTCCTACAAGCTCGCACCCTTTTCCCTTCTCCTTCCTTTCTCTCCTTACTTCGATTCTTACACCCCATCCTCACCCACTCAACCTTCAGCAATGACGCGCCCCCATATCCAACACCTACAGTATGTGTATCTTCCTTTTATTACTATTATCATAATAATAATAATAATAACAATAATAATAAGAATATCATTATTATTGTTGTTGTTATCATTATTATCATTTCGACCACCATTTTTTTTTTCTTTAATATTCCTTTGTGGGTTTTTTTCCTCCCAACGCTTCGTCATCCTGTCGACGTGACTACCTCCATTCCCCCCTCATTTCTCCCCTCGCTGCCTCTGTCCGTCATTGACACGCTCAGTTTTCTTCGTCCGCTCGTTGTGCACACCAGTAACATGGTCCATTTTTTTAAGAACGCGTTGATTTTTTTTTTCTTTAAGCGACCTACCCATTTTCAGGTTCATTACTCTACCATTCTCCGTTTTCTTTCTGGTACTTCGTCGTCTCTGTATCACCATCATGAGCATACTCCATTTTCTTCCATAACATACACACACACACACACAAAATAATAATTTCCTCCTTTATTGTGAGGTTTATTCATTCCATATTTCTTTCAAATACCTTTGTCGCCACTTACTCATACCCAGCAACAAACTCCATTTTTCTTTCTCGGTAACATCTTCAAACTTATTCTTTGTATTTTCTTCCTTTCACTCTTTCGTGCTCGCTTCTCCAGCGTCCATGTCCCCTTGACTGACAACCCGGGACTTGTTTAAGTTTACTTTTATCCAAGATGTCCTTCCTTGATGACACTTCCCCGCCCAATGCGCGCACGCACACACCAACTACTGCAGGACCTGTCACTCGCATCAAGCTTCCCGGCCACCATGCGACACTGCTTCCCATACACAAGTACGTTGCACAGAAGAATTCACAGTTCCATATTTTCAGGTTTATTACTATTTTATCTTATCTTTTTAATTCATCATTAAATTAACATTTCTTTGCGTACGGGAATACTGTATCCATATACTTATGAAAGTATTTTCATATTAGCCGAGAGCAAGTTCTTCCAAAGTAAATATTTATTTCCTGACCATCATCCTCTTGCTCTCAAGTTAATAATTATGTCGTCTAAGAAATGAATGAATTAGTTAATGCTTTCGCAATAGTTGCGCCCTATACATATATTATATTCTTGCTAGTCACCCAATTCTATTGACATGTGTCAGACTCGAGAGAAAATGGGGCCTTGACCAACGGGGAACACCACAATATATATATATATATATATATATATATATATATATATATATATATATATATACACACACTCATACATATATAACTAAATAATAACAACAATAATTATATCAGTCTTCTCAGAATACCAACATGTAACGCTCACATACATATGGATGAACGAGTCTCGTTCTTGGCTCAACGTTAACCCTAATTCTTTATTCTTCCGATTCCCTCCCCGTTGGTGGAAACGTCTTCTATTGAGGTCTTTCCTGCTCTCCCCCTCGGTCCCCCCTGCCCCTCCTTCCGGCCATCTCGCTCTCCTTTTCTCTCTCTTTACGCATCTTTTGACCTGTTTCCATCAATTTGGGACTTCTCTCTCTCTCTCTCACTCTTATAGTACCAATACTCAGGATTAGGAGAAAGAATCTCTACAAAACCGTATATATATATATATATATACACACACACATATATGTGTCCATGTGTGTTTGCGTGTGTAAACACATTTATACATAAACCTACATAAGAACCCCACGCATTCATATCGAGCAACAAAGTTTTAAAATGTACTTAGGAGCCAAAAGACACAAACATACATACACACGCAAGCCCAGCTGTCTTGTCCACTCGCCTGTTATACAAGTAAAAAGGTGCACTCGTCATGCAATTATGTCTACTTACTACAGTGGACCATCCTTAAAAGGGTCCCGGCAACTGAATACAGTTTTTTGGTATTAGTTTGTGTGTGTGTGTGTGTGTGTGTGTGTGTGTGTGTGTGTGTGTGTGTGTGTTTGTGTGTATGCTAACATTTCAAATCATAGATACAGAGACAGTCTTCATCTCGTTACGGAGAGACTCAGGATTAAGATAACTTCTCTCCCAGCATATCCTCTACCCACTTCACCTACTCGTCAACATTATCTTCCCACCCACGTTGTGTCCTTCCAAGTGCCGTTATTCTTAACGTGTGGTCCATGGATCACTATGAAGTAACAGAGTTTTAAACCAGAGTTGAAAATAAATAAATAAATAAATAAATTAATAAATAAATTAATAAATAAACAATTCAGTCTACGGGGAAGGAGGGCAATCGAAAATTAGCAGTACTTTGTGGAGGCATTACGATTCACTTCAGTGTTAAAAATTCGTCTACATCACGCTATAGAACAGCAATGCATAAAGTATTGGATGCACATGAAAGTAGGTTGAGAGCCCCTCAGAGTCCCTCCCTCCTTTTAATCTCCCCTTCACATCTTAATACCTCTTCTCGATCCATCACGCAGAGTTCGGTGGCCCCTTC
Organism: Oratosquilla oratoria; assembly: GCF_046742065.1. Classification (NCBI taxonomy): domain Eukaryota; kingdom Metazoa; phylum Arthropoda; class Malacostraca; order Stomatopoda; family Squillidae; genus Oratosquilla; species Oratosquilla oratoria. The sequence continues at coordinate 31,844,413 of NC_134799.1, read as the reverse complement.
TGCAGCATACCATCCTCTTACGTAATCATTTACTCTCTCTTCCTCTCTGAAACGACTCCAAAACAATAAACACCGTTTTCTTTGATATGTAAACACTCCCTCCTATACACAGCCTACAATGCGAAAAAAATACTTTCATCACTTCATTATACCACCGTAACTCTTCCTTTTATCCCCAAAATAAAGCCCTTGAAAAAAAAAATATATTTATATATATAATAACAAAAAAATAACTCCTAATAAATAGAAATAGACAAACAAAAATATGTAGATGATTAAATAAAAAATAAAATAAACAAAATGTTATACTATGTCGAAAACCTTCCAATAACTACTCCTACATGGGAAAACAACAGACTCCCATACAAAAGTGAATCCCCCTTTTTCTCTAAATGAAATCCCTCTTCAGAATAACAAGAATCACTTATAAACACTAATTTGATATGCACGTGCATCCGAACAGCACCTCTGCACACACCCTACGCTTCTTCCTCTCAAAACAAAATCCCTCCCAATCCCAAATTCCCTCTCTCCTTCCCCTTCCTCTTCCCCCCGACAATGGTCATCGATCCGCCTTCCATGTTAATTACCCATCGAAGTCTAATTGCTCTTGTTACGTGGCGCGCCTCGTTAGGACTGATCTTGGCACTCGTGGCCCTTTCCCTTGGCGCCAGTCGCCTGGTGCCAAATTACACCACCGAGGTCAACTCCGTGGGGTGATTGCAACCAGTCACAAGCCACTTGGATTAAGAGTGTTGTTGTTGTTATTATTATTATTATTGTTATTATCATCATCATTATCACTATCATAAATATTTTTAAGGTTTTGGGGTTTTCATCTTCATGCGGAGTGTACACTTTGGGTAAACCCACCCTTAAGAAAGAGAAAGCACCTTTTGATCTGGAATATAGTGTACCAGCTCTTCAATCCTTAAAGACAATCTCGTCTACACACATATATGATAATACATAAAATAAAATAAATGAATAAAAACATATTTAAAAAATAAGTAAATAAACAATAGATAAAAAGGTTGCCTCAGTTACTCAAGCCCGATCGGCGTCTAATCCATCACTGTAGCTGTCGACCCCTTATCACCGGCTTTGAACCACCACGGCCACTATCACCAGGAATTCATCAACCACCACCACCACCACAGCTCCTACCACCACTAGTTTAGGAATGTTTTGTCCACGTGCGATCGGGTAGTTGGGGGTCAGTAGCCTAACCACATTTTGCGTAATGTGAGCACGACATGTGTAAATGTAATTAGGTATACTCCTCTTCCCCCCCATGATTAGGTATACTCTTCTTCTCCCCTTCCCCCTATGATTAGGTATACTCCTCTTCCCCCTATACACAGCCCAATTACAAATAGACCACAATATTCTCATTATTCTTCCTTTTCCTCTTCCTCCTCTTCATACTCAACACACTCACACACACACACACACACACACACACACACACACACACACTCACTCACACACTCTAAGGAGCCCAATATCCCTACTTTTCTCCCCTTTTCTTTTCCTCATCCACCTCCCTCTCTTGCCTCCTCCTCCTCCTCCTCCTCCACTATCTCCCTTTTATCGATCTGTATTCTCTTTAGCCATATTCATCTCAACGAACTTACTAAACCACTTCGAGGATGACGTCTTCAACATAAGTTCTGAACATCATTCCATTTCAATCAACCCTAAGGGAAACTACTCTCTCCACGAGGACAACGATGAAGACGAGGAAAAATTAATAATTAAATGTTAATTTCTACTCTCGCTACACATCTCTCCTACTTCGTCTATAAACTCGCTAGGAGGTGCAGTGTATTGCTAAATGTCCTCCTGGACAGTACACACCTTTCACTTATCTGCATATGCAAATAGAGATCGTTACATACGCACATAAAGGGTCTCTTTCCCACTATTAAGTCTGACTGACAATGACACGCATTGAAGACAGGATGACAGACGTAGGTATTCGGAAGGACTGAAGCGTGTACACCCACCCACCAACGCACACACGCACGCACACACACAAAATACACTACATGCGAAGAGTTTGTGCAATACATAACCATTGACAATATTGATATTTTTCATCAATATCGCCAGTGGCAGTTTAATACTACATATCCTAGAAAAATATCTAGAGAAGCTTTGGTTAGTACAAAGCAAGGGAGAGGTAATCATTGTTAATATTAAGTATTGCACATTTGTATAAGTATTGTCAATATCAGTATTGGCAATACTATGAGCATTGTCGATGTTATAATTACTGTGTATGTGTTCCTCTGAAGAAGCCACTCAGGCGAAACTAGTCAGGAATAAAAGTATTTCCCTCAGCCCGTGTTCCCTTTACCTCCTATCCACAACCGTTATAATTACTGTCAATGATATTAGAATCATCACAAAATAATGATCATTGAGGTTCCCTTAACAACACAACCGTGACAGTCAACGCAAGAAAGTACACGACCGTGAGGGTTGAAGAAGAAAAGAAAAGAACAAAAGAAGAAGAAAAAAATGTGTGTGCAAGCTGACAGGAAACATGGTACAGTGCTCTACAAATAGTTTCGCCGTCTCTGTTTCCATAAATCACCCTATTTTTTTTCCTTCGTATAAAAAAAGTCATGTCTAAGGAGAACAATACTGACGAGACAAAGAGGAACCATCTTCTCTCTCCCGTCTCTCTTTCACTCCTCTCCTATTCCCTCTTCCCTCATCCTACTCTCTCTCCTTTTTCCTTATCTCTTTCCTCTCTTTCAATCCTTGCTTTCGATCATTTCACTCTCTACCTTCAACTGTTTTTTGTTAGTATGTCTTTGTCAGTCTCATCTCTCTCTCTCTCTACCCCACTCCTCTCTCCCTCAACTCCTTCCTATTCTCTCCCACCTCACCACCCTTCCTCCTCTCCTCCTCTTCTCCTACGGACAGAGAGCACCACCTCTTCGTGGTCCAGAGCTATTAAGAGTTCATTCGAGGAGGCTTTGTGATGCGGCGTCCACCGCTTATTCTGTGTCAAGCGGACGCCATGGTTGCTTCCGAAGGGGCTCGCTCGATCCCCTGCGAAGGGAACACTTTCATTCCCATTACCAAACAAGACAGCATTATCAATATGGGTCTCCTCCTCTTCCTCTTCCTTCTCCTCCTCTTCCTCTTCCTTCTCCTCATCTTTCTTATTTTGTTCTTGTTTATCGTCCTCTTCCTCTTTTTCATTCTCTTCCTCCTCCTCACTTTTATTCTCCTTCTCCTCCTCCTTTCCCTTTCTTCCCCCTCCACCTCTTCCTTCTTATTCACCTTCCCACCTCCTATTCTTCTCTTCGTCTTTTAAATTCTCCCATCTTCTCCCCCTCCTCCTCCTTCTCTTTCTTCGTCCCTTCTTCTCCCTATTTCCCTCTTTTCCTCCTCCTCCGCCTCCTCTTTTCTTACTTTCCTACATCCTTCTCCTCTTGTCCTCCTCTTCTTCTTTCTTAATCAACTCTCATTCTACTTTTCTTTTCCTCCTCTTGATCTTCATCTTCCTCCTACTTTTCTACTCCTCTCGTTCATTTTGTCATGCTATTTCCTTCTCCCTCGTAAATTTTTTTATAAATGAAACAAATTAAATAATAATAACAATAACAATAATAATAACAAATAAATACATACGTAAACAAAACCAAATAATTCTAAACAAATAAAATACAAAAAATGATAGTAATGATAGCAACAACAGTGAAAATACGTAAATAAAACAGGAAAAATTATATGTAGTAATAAAACTGAATAAAAGAGGGGAGGAGGGGCCAGCTTAAACTTCAACAGGCAACGCCGAGCAACATTACTTCGCTTTCATAACAGCTCTTTCAATCCACGCAGCGACCAACCAGCACTTGGGGTGGCTAATTAATCATCCACTTTTTTCCTCTCCACTTCATCATTTTTTGTGACGTTTCCGGAAAGGGGTTCCTAACGGTTACATTCAAGGAAAGAAAATCAATATTGAAAATAGAACCCTCTAAAAATCTTTAGATCGTTCTGAAAAAAAAAAAAAAAAAAAAAAAAAAAAAAAAAAAAAAACGAGAACACACTCCTGAGCAACTTCCCCCAAAAAGAAGAAAGAGGCATATTCTATCAAGAATTTTTACTAAATACAACAAAACTGATTCACTGGAGAGGATTAGATCTCTCGAGCGTCTTAGGGTTAAACGCTTGATGGAGGAACTTGTCGGCGATATCCTTGAGGACGTACACGTGGTACGGGAGTGACTAAAGGAGGGCGACGAAAATAAAGGATCGCAGAGGTTAAAAATTCCCAACATTCTTCCAATGAGTGGAGATCAGTCTCCAACCATTAAAAATACTGC
>NC_134799.1:31795064-31832564 GCF_046742065.1 Oratosquilla oratoria | reverse complement strand
TGTAGTCGAAGTCAATATAGTAAATTATGAAATAAAAAAGAAATCAATAAAATAAAAACAAAAAAAGTCCTAACAGATGAAGAGACCGGAGAAGAACAAGAAGAAAATCAGATGTGGGAAGAGAAGACAAAGACGGAGAGAAAAAAAAAAAAAAGTGATGGCAAAAATAAATCATAAGTGAAAAACGAGGGTCAGAAGGAAAAAGAGATGGGAAGGTAATAAGAAGCGTGAAATACGAGGAAGAGAGAGAGAGAGAGAGAGAGAGAGAGATAGAGACGAATAAACCCTGTTCAAGTCCTGCACCAGACCACGGAAGGCTTTTTCGACCGTAATTTCTCGACGTGGTCTTGGATCGGCAGCAGAGCGAGTTGATCGCCCTGGAGACCGCTCTGACGTAGGTCTCAGGAACGAGCGAGCAGCTGTCCCTTGTATAGCAACACATTCGTTGACCGAAGACATCGTGGGCGGTCGATCGATTGAATCTTCTCTCGGTCCTCTAGCGTTCTTTGCATATGTTAGCATGTATATCATATACAAAGTCTCCCTTCTCTCCCTCTCTCTCTCTCTCACACACACACGTATACATACTGCTTAGGCCGGCCACACACGTGCAGTTTAAACTGACAGTTACAACTGTCAGTTGAAACTGCACGTGTGTGGGTACCTCAGTGATACTGACAGTTATAACTGAACAGTTGTAACTGTCAGTTTAAACTACACGTATATGGCCGGCCTTAGACCTCTCAAGGCGCTGCACTTCGACCATTCACTTTTTCAAAATTCCCTCAACTTGCGTCACTCCCAGTCCCTGTTCCCGTTCACACTTCTTATCTCTCTTCCCCTTCGTTGTTCCCAATCTTCTGTTCCTTCCCACAATTACCAGCCTTCGAAGCCCGAGATCAACTCCAAAATCTTAAGACTGTTGCCATGCCACTCCTGCAAACTTCCTTATATCATCCCTCCACCTCCTCTCTTTCCTCCCTCAGCTACGCTTACCCACACTTGGCATCCAGTCGTTGAAACACCTGCCCCATCTGTTATCTCCTTTTCTGTCCCTATATAAGCCTTTAAACTACCACTTCCTGTCCCCAAGCTTTCCTGGCGTCCTTTAGACGCGTCCCCCTACCACCCTTTTCTCTCTCTCTCTCTCTCTCTTTCTCACTCTCTCTTGTGGTTGTCGCCGTTTGTGTTCTTTTGATTGGTGCCTACAGATTTCACTCAGTATTCGAATTAATAATCAATACCAATCAACCCCTCCACAGGAGTTTTGATATTATACATTCCATCCTGGCTGTAGTCAGGTGATTTTATTCAGCAAAGCACACCTCGAAATCACATAGCATTATTCTAATTTTTCTCGTTTTTGTCTTTCTCACTTTTCCACCACTGTTTTCTCCTCCCTCTCCCTTCTTTCCATCAACTTCTCTCTCCCTTTTCTTTGACCTTCATCCACTATGTCTTCCTCCAAAGAGGAGGATAACATTACTCAAAATCCTTACGGACCTCGTACATAAGGTCTACTTTCCTTTACACTACCTTTTCTCCTTACAGCTATTCCTCACATCCTTTTCCCTTTCACTCTCTCCCTAACACCCCTCTCCCTTCTTTCCCCCCTCCCTCCAAAATCCGCCCCGGCTAATGGGGGAGGCCACAACGGAAAGGGAAACACTTTAAGGCTATCGGGCAGAAACCCTATCGATCTCGCTTTGGGGGTGGGGGAGAGGGGGAGAGGGAGAGAGGGGGGAAGGGGAGAGAACAGTTAAAAGGAAGAACAAGGGTAGCAAATGGAGGAAACGAGGAGAAAGGATGGATAAGTAAAAGTCAAAAAAATATGGAGGAATATGTAAAAATTGAGAAAAAAATTAACAATGTCGAAACAAGGCTGACTGCAAGAGTCGAACCGAATTGGTTGGGGGACAATATAAGTGTGTGTGTGTGTGTGTGTGTGTGTGTGTGTGTGTGTGTGTGTGTGTGTGTGTGTGCCCGCGCGCGGGGATGAATGTGATCGCTAGTTTAGTGGTTAGCGTCGAGTCCCGTCACGCTGGAATACCCAGATCGCGCCCTTTTTACAAAACGAAAGCTCTTTCCATCTCGCGGCGTCCACTCGGTGGAACATTTGCTCTATCGCCCATCATTCTTTCGCGCTAACATTCCTGCCCAGTTCCACTCCTCTTTTTTACCGCTTCCATAGTATCTTTCACTATTCAGCGTTATTCCTAGCATTGATCTCTGTGCATTCTATGTCAAGGACGGCTACGGAAGGAGCGTGCCCAGGCTAGGAAGGACTAGGAAGGTGATCACAAGCCCAAGGGTATAAACACATACCTGCGGCGCTGGGGAGGAAAGATAAACACATACTTGAGGTAATGAGGGGGAGAAGTGGTATTCGTAACTCCTGGGGGTGGGGGGAGGTAGGGGGGGATAGGTATGGGACGGGGGGGGGTAGATGCAAGGGCAAAGAAGAGAGCGGGATGGAGATAGAAGGAAGTGGCAAAGGATGGAAGGATATGGATTCACAAGATGGACAAACAAAAAGAGAAAATAAGCAAAATATGGCTGAAGGAGGATTATACAAAATTATATTGAGATATCACACAGGACTTACAATCCATAAAAGGTGTTCAACCATTACATTTATCGTCAAATTATAGGATGATGAAGGGAGCCCCTAATTAAGTTTCCTGATAACACACACGCACACACACATATAAGTATATGTATATATATATATATATATATATATATATATATATATATATATGAAAAAATTTGTTACATATTACAAACATGCAACAGCAATATAAAAATCATGAAGTACCAATACATCAGAATAAAGAAAAAAATTATATTCTGTGAAGGATTTTATGCACATATGAAAGAAATGCTGGGGAGAGAAAACAGCATGACTCTATCTCTCTCTCTCTTTTTTGGGGGGTCGACACAAAAGTGTGTAGGTGCGAGCCTAAGATCAGCTGATAGCTATAACGGCAAAGAATTTCTGGGACGGAGGAGACGCCGTGGAAGACCCCCCCCCCCCGGGCGTCCAAAAACGTCCTCGTCCTCCTCCTCCTCCGTCAGATCTCACAAGATACAATGTGGCCAAGGAGGTTATACATTCTCCGACAGGAGACTGCCGCCCGTGGTGCGTGTGGGGTGGATCTTCAGCACTTCAGAGGCATGTAGCGGTGGCGGTGGAAGGGATAAAGGTGATGGTTGTAAAGGTGTGTTGGTGTATAATGGGAGGTAGTGGTGTTGCTAAGTGAAAGTAACTGTGTGTGTGTGTGTGTGTGTGTGTGTGTGTGTGTGTGTGTGTGTGTGTGTGTGTGTGTGTGTGTGTGTGGTGTCTGTGTTGCGTGTGTGTTTTTGTGTGTGTGCTTGTGTGTGGTTGTGTGTGTATGTGTGTTGTGTATGTTTTATGTGTGTGCGCGCGCGCGCCCGTGTGTGTGTGTGTGTGTGTGTGTGTGTGTGTGTGTGTGTGTGTGTGTGTGTGGTGTACTGAGGTTGTGCTATTGTTGGTGGTAGTGGTAGCATTGGTGACAGTGATGGTGATGTTGGTGTTGGCGGTAATACTGGTAACGGCGGTGAAAACGACGTCTACACGTTCAAGAGCCCCCTTCTTTTAAAGAGAGGAAATGAGAAAGAGAAAGAGAGAGAGAGAGAAAGATAGAGAGGGGGGGCGCTTCAGAACTTAACACCCCCCAACTACCGTACAACGATCTCGATGACCCCTTTAGGATCGAGCCCCCCCATCCCATTCCTCACACCCTCCCCCTCCCCCTCCCCCGGATAAGGAATCCAGCCCGGACCCTCATACGGCTTCTGTGTACAGGAAAGGAGGAAACAACACCCCCCACCTCTCAAACTCCCAAACCCCAACCTTTTACCCCCCTACTCTACCCCATTCCAGGAAGACGTGGGGGGGGTTCCCATCCGGTCATCCTCTTCCCCCACATTTCACCCGTTCATACTTGAATACAGTGACAAGAAGTACACGGTCGCCTCCACTTATACGTGTTACAATGTCTGATGTCTTCTCAGACGCCGTTTGTCTTTAGATCATAGATTTACAGTGACGTTTGGTAATCTATGGCCTAAAAATATCTGCCAAATTATAAAGAGGAACCGAAACACACACACACACACACACACACACACACACACACACATATATATATATATATATATATATATATATATATATATATATCGTCAAATCGACAAACTTATTTTAAATGGAATATTATAAAAAAGTTCCAGTACGCAAAATGTTTTTACATGTCGCAATTTCGCATAGAACATCATGAGAGAGAGGTTGTGTGTGTGTGCTACATAAGAACTATCTACAGGAAGACGGTGTAATACGTGCACTTAGCCCGGCTGACGGAAGATGCCCTGGGGCGCTTCCGCCACGACGATGACGGAGGGTATGGGAGGAACAGAAGACGAAAACTAAAGTTGAAGACAACATTGGTCTTCGGCGAGCAGATGCGGGGACGCCCAAGCGGTCGTGATGGTGAAAGTGGTGTGATGGTGGGTAGTGGTAGTGATGGTGTTAGCGACGATGGTGAAGGTGTCAGAAATGACAGTTGTGAGTGCAGTAATTACAGTGGAGACAGTATCAATAACAACAATAAAAGAAGTCCTATTAACAACTTCATTAATAATGTAAGTAGCGACAATAAGGCATGTAATCACTGAGACAGTGCTGCTGTCATGACAACTTCATTACGATGCGACGAAGAAGACGAAGTAGAGAACAGACGAGGAGGAAGAAGAGGAGGAAGTAGCTACACCCGACGACTTCGAACAGTACAGGAAGAACTTCCATCAACGAAAAAGCGAGATCGGAAGGGAAGAGAGTTTTAATCTCAAATGACTTGAAGCCAAGGCAACATTGCTCAGAAGTTGTTAAAAGAGCAAATAAATTGGTTGGCTTCATCGGAAGGGTCTTCGAAAATAAATCAGAAAAATATTGCTAAACCTTGAGCTACTGCAAAGAAGGAATTTCAGTGGAGTAGGGATTCGAGAGTAAATGAGGGAAGAAAAGGATGTGAGGCGAACAAGGGAAGGAAGGAGATAAGTAGGATACGAGGAAAGGAAGGAAGAGTGGAAGGACAGGTGGGATGAAAGGAGGGAGGGAAAGATGGAGGAGAGGAGGGACGAAGGAAGGTAGGATACGGGGGGACGAGGAAAGGGTAGAAAGGAGGGAGAGAAGGAGGAAGGAAGTGAGAGAAGGAGCAATTGGGAGATGGAGGAGAGGAGGGAAGGAAAGGGATCATAGGAGCGGGGGCTGGGGGGGGGTAGGAAAGGAGGCCGAAAATGTAGGAATGGATGAGGACAGATAGGTCCACTCTCAGAGCCCTGAGAAAAGTTCACATCCCTCATATACGAGTGTACATACATAATGCATACATACATACATACTTACATGCACACACGCACACACACACTATATATATATATATATATATATCATTTCTTAATTTGAGGAAGTCCGGCATGACAAATACTGTACTTCTAGCACAACTAAGAAAAAAAGGATGAAAAATCTAAATATGATAAAAAATATAATAAAATATAATAAAAAGTCCATCATTACATATTTCGTAAAATCATGCCACGAAACCTTTCATCACGAAATGAATAAATAACTAAAAAACACCATGATCTGCAGCCAAAGGGCAACTACGCCGCCGTGGTCGTAAATCACACGACCTCGTGGCTGCCAACCTATCCCGTCATGACGACACCGAGCCGCCACCACGCGACGCCTATGACCAAGCGACGGTCGTGTGTGCGTCTACCTGTGTGTGTGTGTGTGTGTGTGTGTGTGTATATATATATATATATATATATATATATATATATATATATATATATATATATATATATATAAGACCAAGAGACGGTCGTGTGAGCATCTACCTATGTGTATGTGTGTGTGTGTGTGTGTGTGTGTGTGTGTGTGTGTGTGTGTGTGTGTGTGCGTGTGTGTAATCTCCCCGCCAGACGGGTCATCCCTTGTCACCAGCTGGGTCTACCTTCACAAAACCAGCTGAATCAAAGGCATTTGGATCATTTTTGGCAATCACCTAAGTCAACTGTCAGAACCATGTGGACCATCTGTCACATCACCCAGGTCAGACTGGTTACCAGCTGAGCGACTTATCACCAGCTGGTTCACAACACTCAGTGCATGCTGGGCGATGACCCGATGATTCACCAGTTGGCTTAGCCCGTCGAGGCCTATTGGGTCACCCATCGGAACCAGCAGGGTTTGTTTACGATCACCACCTGGAAACCCGATATTCACGAATATTCTCATCCATAAATATAAAATTTTGCTCACAATCCTCCTCCTTCCCCCTTCCTCCTCCTCCTCCACAGCAGAATAAGAGTCGCCAGAATAAAACTACAAGTCGGACTTCCGAACCTCAACCGTGCTTTAACATACCTATACCTATTGGGGGCTAATCAGCCTGGAGCTGCACTTTCTTTTTTGTTCGCGTTCGCAAAAACAAACAAATAAATAAATAAATGAATAAATAAAAAATATAATAACAGTACAGTAATATTAATAATAATAATAATAATAATAATAATAATAAAATACATAAATTAATAAATAAAACAAGTTATTCAAATGAGTATTTAAATAAAGACGAAAAAATGGAACGAGTAAGCGTAAAGAAAACGGACTTGAAGGGGAACACATAAATAATAAAAAATAGAAAACGGAACGTGTGAAATGATTAGAAAACGAGACAACGGTGACCTGTACAGAACAGAGGTCATCTGTATGGAGAGAGGGAGAGAGAGAAAGAGAGAGGAGAGGACTGTCATTTGCAATTCACTGCTAAACACTGGCCTATTCTAAACACCCACGAATAGCGCGACTGCGCCAACCTCTGCCACGTCACTCCTGCAAACTTCTCTATAGTTTATCCACATTTAATTGAGTCTTTCTCTTCCACGCTTCCTTTTTCGGGGTGTCCAGTCAGTAACACACTTGCTGCATCCCCCATCCTAGGGAATTTGGTTGGAAGGAGAGTGATCAGGGGAGGAGGAGAAGGAGGAGGAGGAGGAGGAGGAGGAGGAGAAGGAGGAGAAGGAGGAGGAGGAGAAGGAGGAGGAGGAGAAGGAGGAGGAGATACTGACACGGCCAGTATCAATAAATCTATTCTAATACTGTCACTACAGTGTGCTGGTGGCGCAATCGGAAGCGTGCTGGTCTCGCATTTTCTTAGTCGCACGTCCGAGTCCCGCACTTCTCCCCAATTCCCGGCAGTGGCTATTAATTACCTGCCTCAACAGTCCCCAAACCACATAGGGCAAAGGTGACGACCTCTGTCGCAGCTACTTGGCGCCTCTTGGTGTACGCACCTCACCTTTAATATATATATATATATTTTTTTTTTTAGCATACGTCCATTCATCCTATGATTGGTTCAGGTTTCCCTCAGCTGAATAAAATCGCCCGGCGGCAGGACAAGGATTAACAGTGAGAATTCTAGGTCCCCTCCACCCTGTGACACACTCTTCACTGTTCTCAAGTGTCACTCGATTCTATTCAGCTGAGAAAGCTGTCAGGACGAAATAGGAGATACAGAAGGAGAATCTTAATCGACCCAATGACCTAATTTCCTCCTTAACCTGACCCCCTCTGAGCTGAATACAATCGTGTGACGCTCACCAGAATAAAATCTCACAATATGGCCATGGTGGAGGGGATTGTGGGAAACTTCATGGCCCTCCCGTACAGAACAAAGGCTACTCTACTTCTCCTTTTCAATCTGTCCCCTACTCCCAATCTCTCCTACATCCCCAATCTCCCACTCAATCCCGCTAATCTAGGGATTTTGAACTGAGGGGAGTGGGTTGACAGCATTCCCAAAGGTGGGGGATACATTTCTAGTCATCTAGTCTTAGAATAGACTTCCTAGACGCCATTTAAGCCATTTCTCGGACCTCATTATCTATAATGATACAATAGCATTTTGTAGTTGTAATTATAGATATACTATGACTAATTTATTGTTTTTTGTTTCCTGCCTTCGTCAAATTTGGGGGTGCGAGCGAGGCTACATCGTTTGAAATGGGAGAGAAAAAATGCCCTTATCTTTAGGTGACCCTCATAAGATCTGTTTATACTGATGGTATATATATATATATATATATATATGTATATATATATATATATATATATATATATATATATATACATATATATATACATATATATATATACATATATATATATATATATATATATATGATAAAATTAAAAATAAACAATAAATAGAACAGAATAAGTTATTGAACTATCAATAAAAACAAACATTACATTATCAATGAGGTAAATACATGTTGGCTATAGCCCAGCTTCGTGAAGAGCTCTTACAACTTCCATTGCGAGTTTTTTTCCGCCCACGAGGTACGTCTTCCTTCCGAATGAAAATACTCTTCCCTCCTCCATCACGAGACCATTCATCAACACCTGTAACTATCCGCTACTACCGGAGCACGCTAAATCTATCATCGCCCACTTCGGGTCCTGACAAACAAGTTCATCCATTTTTCGACAAACCAACCAACAAACTCAGACCCCACACCCTCACTGAGCCTCTCCATACCGGGAGGTATTTTGTCTTTCACTATTAAAATGCCGCCAGATTATTTCATTCCTTTTCCCACTATCTCATTCGTCACCATTCTATTCTTATTCTTCTTCTCCTTCACCATCACCACTGCCACTACATCTACCACCACCAACCACCGCTATCCACCACCTTCATACAACACACACACATCCACCATCTGTCAGATTAGCCACTTGCCTGAATGCCCTTTACCTCCTCCACCACCTCTACCTACTCCACCCCCTCCGTCCATCTGCTTTCGATCTCGGCATCTCCTCGGAGCTTTTCTTCCAACAGCCGGAGGGCATTTCGCCAGAAAGCTTCTCCCGAAGAAATCAATTGGACGGTAGGTTTCCGTTCCGCCAACTGAACATGTCACCTCAGAAACCATCTGTCGATTCCTCGATGGTTTTATCTCCATGCATCATCCCGTCACCTGGTCTTTGGGGCGCCCGTGCGAGGCTATGTTTAATTCGAGTCGCCGCGAAGCTTCTCCAAGTGTCTGACTCACGCAAACAAAGACCCGTACGCTTTCTACAGCCCTTTCCACATTTCGACGAGATCTACATGGGATACACGAGGACGGCGAGACCTCCTACAGGAGATACAGGGGGTTCTCCTCACACCCCAACGCCATGTAATCACATCACAGGTGTTCTCCTGCAGCAGCAGTAATCACGCAAGCACTTCGTCATTGTCACCCTCAGGTAAGGAAGACCCGTTAAGCGATCGCAAAATGCTCTTCGTGGCCGACAGGTCACCGCGTTCACATACATACATCAATATGCAAAATGCCCTCCCCCCTTTCCCTCTCCCAACACCCACACAGTCACGTGACGCAGAAGAGTGTCTCGGGGCCTGATGGCAGGGTGAGCTTGGGGTCATGTGGCGTGATGTGATATCAGGTCACAGGGTGGGGGAAGGGTGAGACAGGAAGAAAGGATGTTGCATACAGGGGGCGACTTATCCTCCTCAGGTGCATATATATATATATATATATATATATATATATATATATATATATATATATATATATATATATATATATATACATATGTGTGTGTGTGTGTGTGTGTGTGTGTGTGTGTGTATGTACATGTGTTTGTGTATGTGTTTGTGTATTTCATTTCAACCCCTTTTCTTGCGGGGCTCGAACCCTAGGGCGTGTAATGCAAGATTAGCACATTGTCAATTGCGGTGTTTGTGTGTGTGTGTGTGTGTGTGTGTGTGTGTGTGTGTGTGTGTGTGTGTGTGTGTAACCAAATGCCATACATCAAAGTCCTGCTTGTAATACAAGCACAACACGATTTGAATACATAGTGGAGGGGGAGGGAGCGCCCCCCCCCCCACCGCGCTGACTCGTCCTTTCAACTGAAGAGGATCCTGTTCAGGTCTGCATGTGGCATTAAACCGAATAAAATAATCTGGCAATCGCAGGGACACAACGTACATAAGTGTCACTGTATTGAGTTCTCGTCATGTGATAGTCACGTTGCGTTACGTCATATCAGAGAAAGGGTTCGAGGTTGAGGGGAGAGTAGGGGATAGGGGGAGGAAAGAAGGCAGGGAGGGGGGAAAGGGAGTGAGAAAAAGAATGGGAGGGACGGTGAGGGGCATCAGGAGGGATAATGGGAGGCGTGTTGGAGGGGTAGGGAGAGGAGGAAGAGAAGGGAGAGGTGGAAAAAGAGGGGGAAAAGTAGGAGAGGGAGGTGGAAGGGGAGAGGAGAGGGGTAGGGGAGGAGAAGAGGGAAGGTAGGTTAGGCGGGGTTGTGGGAGAGGGGAATAGGGGTAGACAGAGGGAGAGGGAGAGGGAAAGGAAGACCATTTCAATACGGTAGTGTGGGAAGTGATAACAGCCGGAAGACCGAGATGGCGGTGGACTGTTACGAACTCCAGTTTCACCAGTGCTTCTATCCTTTCGGACAATCTCGCACCGCTGGTGAAGCGACAGTGAAGTGGGGCGCAAACAGGTTGATGGACCGATACTTAAAAAAAAAAAAGGGGGGGGAGGGGGAGAATGAAGAGGAGATAAAAATGTTAGTAATACCTGGAGCGGAGACGAAGCTAATTTAAGAGGGCTTGAAAGTGATTAAAGAAGATTACGAAGGGTTAAAAAAAAAGAACAAAAAAGAGAGGAGGCGAGTGACGCTGGAAAAAAAATAATAACGAGAAGAAAATGATACGGTCGCCGAGAAGAGAGAACGGAGAGAAAGAGAGAGAGAGAGAGAGAGAGAGAGAGAGAGAGAGAGAGAGAGAGAGAGAGAGAGAGAGAGCAGGACCTGTTTCGTGGAGGAGGTGGGCGGTTCGACGGCGAGACAAGAGGCACCGACAAGGTCAACCTTGAGGTCGACAACTTGAAGGGTGAGCGAGATCAGGTACAATACGAAGCCAACTGCATGGCGTGGGAGGGAATGGCGGAGGCGGAGGAGGAGAAGGAGGAGGTCAAGGAGGATTAAGAGGAGGAAAAGGAGATGGAAAAGGAGAAAGAAGTATAGGAGGAGGATGGGAAAGGGGGAGAAAGGGGAGGAAGAGGGAGGAAGGAAGTAAAAGAGGAGTGGGAGAGGAGGAGGAGGAGAGTTGGAGGAAGTAGAGAAGAATGAAGAAAGAAGATGAGGAAGACTAGGGAGAGGAAAAAGAGGAGGAGGACGCGAGCGGGAGGAGGAAGAAAGCGAAAAGAGGGAGAAGAAAATAAATAACGTGGGAGAACTGGGAAAAAGGGAGAATGGAGGAATGAAGAAAGAGGGAGGAAGAAGGGGTCAGGGATGGAGAGGATGGGGGAGATATGGGGGAGGAGAAAGAAGGGATGAGTGAAAAAAGGAGGATGAGGGAGGTCTTAGGGAGGAAAGAGGAAGAAGGAAAAAGGAAGAAAGAAGAGAGCGGAGGAGAGAAACGAAGAGAGTGTGAAAGAAAAGGAGGTGGAGAAAGAGAAGAGAAAGAGGATGAGAAAGAAGAAGAGAACGTGGAGGAGAGATGAGGAATCATTAGAGGCAATTACTGTGATAAGAACAAGAAGAGACAGAGGCAGGAAAATTCGGACAGGAGGAGGAGGGAAGGAGGTGGAGGAAGAAGATAGAGGGAGGAGGGAGTGGGAAGGTACGAGTATAGGCGGAAGGTGGAGGGGGAAGGTAAAGGCGGAAGGTGGACGAGGAAGGAGGAGGAAGGGGTTTGGGAAGAAGGGGGGGGTGGGAAGAGGGAGGAGGCGAGCTAAATGTCACGTGATATCGCAAGGCCGGAGGGTTGCTTACAAAACTGAGTGGCGGTGCTGAGGAGGAGGAAGAGGAGGGAGAAAGAAGGAAGAGGAGGAAGATGAAGAGGAGGAGAAAGAGGAGGAGGAGGAGAAGGAGGAGAAGGAGGGCGAGACAGGAGAAACGAGAAACTCGAGAACAAGAGTATAAATTATGAACAACATAACTGACACCAGATCTGTGTGCAGACCTCATAACTGACAGTATAACTCTGTACAGACATCTTGACTGACAGTATATTTATTCTATATTAGTGTACAAAGCCCAAAAGAGTAAAACTGTACTGACCCATTGCAAATGTGTACAAAGGCAATAACTGACAGTACAACTGTGTACAGCCACAGACAAAAGCTAACAGACTCTATATCTGACAGTACAACTGTCTACCCCCATTAGCGACAGTAACAAGAACCGGTCAGTTGTTGCAATTACGAGCCTGGGAGAAAAGGTACGGGGGGGGGGGGCATACGCGGACTCCCGAGTGGGAGGGTTACGGCTGGGCGAAGGCGGAGGGGGAGCGGGGGGGGAGTATTTGGGCTGGAGGTAGAGGGAGGAAGGGGTGAGGGGCGTACTGGGGTGTATAATATCACTGAAAGCACGCGAGGGGGAGGGGAATTTAGGACCGATATAATGGGGGTGGACCGCCTGGGAGGAGACATGGGGGAGAAGAGGAGGGCAGCAGGGAGGAGGAAGAGGAGGATAGACGAGGACGTGGTGCAAGAGGAGGAGGATTAGGAGGAGGAGGGAAGAAAAAGGAGAAGAATGACGAGGACGTGGTAGTGGAGGAAATGGTGGTAGGGTAATGGTGGTAGGGGAGGAAGAGGACGAATAGGAGGAAAAGGAGGAGTAAGAGGAAGAGGACGATGAGGAAGAGTAGGAAAACAAGGAGGAGGAGGAAGAGGAGGAGGAAGAAGAGGAGGAGGAAAAACAGGACGAGGATGAAGAGGAGGGTGACAAGGAGTTGGATGATGATGATGATGATGATGATGATGATGATGAGGAGGAGGAGGAGGAGAAGGAAGAGGTGGAAGACGGGAAAGGAAGACGGCAAGCGTGGGTATGATGCCTCAGGAGGGATCCTGGCTCTGGGTCCCTCCAGCGACCCCCCCCTCCCCCCCTACCCCCGCGCCGGGCAATCTCTGCAACAAGGGCGTCACTGACGGAGAGAGGGAGTGGAAGGGTCGGAGGAGAAGAAGGAGGTGGAAGGCCAAGAGGGGTTGGGCGGAGAGGTAGAGAGGAGGGGTTAGAGAGATGTTGGAAGAATGGAGTACGGATCAGGAGGACGGGGACGAGAGAAGACTGGATGGGAGGAGGGAGATGGATCTGGGAGAGGACGAGTCGGGAGGAGAAAAGAAATGCTACGTGGGATGGGAGAAGGAGAATAAAGAAGGGAGAGGGGGGTAGGGCACAAGAGAGGGAAGGGACAAGTTGATTCGTTGAGGTCTGTCACTACGATGGACAGCACCAATCCCTTCTATCACAGTATGTGCATGTAGTAGGCGGGTATTTTTTGTACGCGCGCGCGCGCGCGCGTGTGTGTGTACGTGCGTGCATTGTCAAAAGAATAAGGCATGAGTTCACCCAAATATATGAACTTGGGTCTCTGGCACGGGTGGTATGAACGCATTACCACCGAGCCAGCCAGCCCACAGGGAAAAGTCCTTAAAGAAAAAGGGCCACAAGAGAAAGATTAAAGAAAGACAGGCAAACAGACAGACATTGAGAGAGAGAGACTTACAAATATCAAAAACATGCTGAAACATGTTCAGAGGAACCTTTAGAGGACCGAGAACATATAACTCCCTGACGAAGGAAAGGTCTTCCAGCAGAGAGGTGCTGGAATCTGGGGATCCGGGAAGAGGTCATCAGTCGAGGAATACCAGGTATTCCAGAGGTACCGGAGTCCCTTTCATGTGAGTAAGGCAGCTCATGACAAACAAAGGTGGTATGAAGGCTTGGAATTGTGGTGGAGGGGTGGAGAGGGGATGGGGGAAGCAAGTGATGAACTGTTTTCACGTGACCAAGGGGCGAGGGTGGGGGGTGGGGGGAGGAGGGGAAAGGTGAGAGAAACGTAAGGGAAACGGAAGGCCGGGGGGAGGGGGGGAAGGCGAGACGGGGGTAGAAAGGGGAGCTGACCCCTTAGAACGGAAAAATGATGGAGATTGCACATGCAAGGATGAGCATGATGCATTTCGGTGGAGGGGGGGAGGGAGCGAGGGGGTGCACACGCTTGAAGTCCAGCACTAGGGAAACCGAAACAGTGGGGAACAAGAAGGGAGGGTCAGGGTAGTCAGCAGGAGGAGGTGGGGGACAGGAAGGAGAACATGAAGGAGGAGGAGGAGGAGGAGGAGGAGTGGGAGAAACAGGAGAGAAAAGGAAGAGAGGGAGTAGAAGCAGGTGGAGGAGCTGGAGGAAGAGGAAGACGATGAAGGAGGAGGAGGAGGAAGAGGAAGAAAATTAATAGGAGGTAAAGAATACGAGGACCTTCTGGTAGAAGACGAGGGAGACCGTGACTTCAAGAAAGTATCAACCAACCATTTCAAGTCCACTGCTGAACAAAGGCCTCCCCCATACCATTCTACGACTTGCAAAACCGCGCCAATTTATGCCACGTCACTCCTGCAAACTTCTCTGGCTCGTCTCTCCACCTTCTGTCTGGTCTCCCTCTTCCACGTTTCCCATCTCGTGGCATCCACTCAGTAATACACTAATTGCTACATCGCCCATCATTCTTCCGAACTATCTTTCCTGCCCAATTCCACTTCTTCTTCTTCAAAACCTCAACAGTATATTTCACCCCAGTCTGCTCTCTCACCCAACTTGCCCTCTTCCTGTACTTCAATATTATTCCTCGCACTGAAGAAAGTATAGGACAGTATAAATAAAATATGAATATGAAGACACAGAAAGAACAAGTGAAGAACAAAGAGAGGAAACGAGAGGTTCTTGAATGTCCGGGAACTCAAGACTTGCGGGTTTTCCTCTGACACGAACCCCCCCCCCTCAAAAAAAAAAAAAAAATCATTGGGGCACGTATGCGGAAATGCCTTCATACTTAACACACGTCATTCTATGCATGAAAGCAGGCACAAGCATGAATCATTACATGGCGAAGAATAGACTCCTTTTCAAAGTGTGTACAAGTGTTAGGAAGCACAGAGGAGCGCACGCGCGCGCACACACACACACATATACGTACACACGTACAAACACACAAAGAGAGAGAAAGAGAGAGAGAGAGAGGATCTCCTACTTCTCTCAGCCCTTGTATCCACATTTCTCAGCTGCCCCCCTCCCTCTCTTTCACCCTCCTTCCCGAACTCTGTACCGCCCGAAGCCAATCAATATATCAGTACTGCCCTTCAATAAGGGCTCGGACAAGACAAGTCTTCGCTAAGTAAATAACATTTACGATATAACTGACGAGGGGTCCCGTCGCCGCGCCCACCCCCTTGGCAATTCCTCCCCCCGCTCCTCCACTCCTGGTCTGAACCCTAATCCACCTTCAGAATAGGCTCAACACCCTCTTTTATGAAGGGAGCGCCTGGAAAGTACATAGAGTAGCCTGACAGCAGCTTCGGAAAAATAGAAGAAAACCAGGGAAGGAAGTCGGTTGGCATCGTTCGCCTTCCTCCGTTTTCTATCGCTTGATATTCCATTTCTATTCCATCTATCGTCAGTAGATCTTCTCCTCTCTTCTATCTTTCAAGATGCCAATATCTTTTTCCTTCGTCTATACGTCAAAATTTTTCGTTCTCTTCTCCATCAGTACTGTAAGCCCTTCTTCGACAAAGACACACAATATAAGATAAACGCACGGCAGTGACGCGAGATTGTCCTAAGGATAGAAGCGCTGGTAAATCACAGCCCGTAATAACAACAACAGCTACAACTTCCTCTGCACGTCACTCATCATCAGCCATTCCAAAATCAATCCAATTCAAATTAATTTCATTTTATTAAATAGATTTTCCTCCGCCTCATTCTCATATTCTGCCCCCTATACCTCCTCCCCTTTCTCTTTCTTCCTTTCCTCCCCTCCTCCTCTTCATCTTCCTCCTCTGATTTCCTCCTCCCCTAATCCTCTTTCCTCTCATCTTTTCTTATTTTCTTTTTCTTATTCCTCTTCTTCTTCTTTTCTTATTTTTTTCTTGTTCCTCTTCCTCCTCTTTTCACCTTGTTCACCCCCCCCCCGGCCTCTACACCTTTCTTATTCTCCTCCTCCTGTTCTTCTCTTTCCCCCTTTCATTCTATTTCTCCTCCTCCTCCTTCTATAGCGAAGTACCTCCCTTCTTCCCTTCAGCTTCCCCGATCTCGTGACTCCTCCCAGCTCTGTGGGCTTCCTTTCGTTAGCCCTTCGCTGATGCCCCTCACTCCACCTCCCTCCTGGGGTCTTCTTAACTATTCTCTCAGAAACATAACTTCGTTGTAACTTCCAAAGAGTCTCCTCTAAAGGACGAACTCTGTCTCGTTTTCGAAAATTCACTTCATTACCTCTTCAAGAATTTTTTATTATTTTTTTTTATTTACTTTATTTTTATACTAGCTCCGTTGTCTATCCTTGTGTCTTCTACTGTCTCGAGCATTTCTACACATCACAGACATAGACATAAACAGACACGCACACGCGGACTCTCATAAAAAAAATACATTACGCCACTCATCACAAGCGACCTCTCCACGATCAATAACACTGCGCAATAACTCGCACTGCACAAAACTATTGACAATGTAAGAGCAGTGCTGAAGAGCCATGTGGCGGGGGCAATTGTGCTGAGTCGATATAAATAATGTCAATAATACTGACCGTTTAGGGGCTGCTTGGCACTATATATATATATATATATATATATATATATATATATATATATATATATATATATATATATATATATATATATATATATATATATATATATATATATATATATATATGCGAGCAATCACACTACCGTGATACGAAAATGCAAAATAACCACGGGAGAAAGTAAACTTGCAGACAGTAAGTACTTTCGTATATTACATCTTCATTTAGTCTGAAGATGTAATATACGAAAGTACTTACTGTCTACAAATTTCCCTTCTCCTGTGGTTATTTTGCATATATATATATATATATATATATATATATATATATATATATATATATATATATATATGTATATATATATATATATGAATTAAATTTTTCCTGGAGAATATACACCAACACTTTCCACTCTTGCTCACCCCACCCCTCAGACTCTCCCTAGTCTTCCCTCTCCACCCCCTCTCTCTTTAATGCGTCTTGTTCCAACTCTGAGCCTTCTCGTTCTCCATCACCAACTCCAACTTTGTCAAACACTCTAGACTTTCTTCCAAAGCCTAATCCCTCATCCCCTTCCCTCAACCAATCAGCCAATCAACCCATCAATCAATCAGATATTCACAGTCCACTGCTGAACATTGGCATCTCCCAAAAACCTCCATGAGTCGTACGTCTGCAACAACCGTTGCCACGACACTCTTGCAAACTTCTCTATCTCGCAGGAATGGCGTGACAGAGGGTAACGTAGTTATGAGATCCGTGGATGTCTTTGATGGAGGCCTATGTTCAGCTGTGAACTACGGATGGCCGACTGACTGAATGAAGAAAGAGGATAGTCCTTTCCCTTGCCCCTTCTGTTTGACTCCTCTAATCTTTCTCTTCTCATTTTTTGTTCTCCTGTATCTCCTCCACTTCCTCTTCTATCTCCTCTCACTGGAAACCTTCTTAAGTCAACCTTTTGCAACTTCATCAACTTTTAAAAAGAATCTATTCTATTTCAAGTACAATACTCCTCACTTTTCTATACATTCAATCATATGCAAGACTCCTTCTTCTCCAACTCCAACTCTCCTCCTCCTCCTCTTCCCCTCTTTCTTCCCTCTCTCTCCCCTTGATCGTCTCTCCTTCCATCTGCCAAATTCCAGGCATACAATGTCTGTGCATCCCCCTTTGTGATGTGATGGAGAAATATATTCCTGATGAAGTCACAGCCTCCGCCCTCTCCCCCTCTAATCCCTACACTCGGCGTCCATTACAATCCTTAGTGGCACACTTCAGTGGCTCTTCATTTACACACATTACACAATTACACTAATTTTCTCCGAGAATACGTTCTCCGTAAATACGCGTTCCAAAAATACGCGAATTCGCGCGTATTCCAAGCACAGACTGATTGCTTTAGTTCAACAAGTTTATGTTATCCATCTGATCATAGGCGGTATCAAAGTGCACTCGCTCTTGATATATACCTATAACAAAAGGCTTCTTCCCCCTTATAAGGGGGTAGCTTATCACCATTGATAAAGGATGTTGTATTGAAACGATGGGAAAAATCTATATCCTCTGGTGTCGTCCATTCGCGGATGAACTAATTGTTGACGAACTTGAGAATCCGGTTGCATACACACACACACACACACACACACACACAATATTTGCTAACCCCTATACAACTCATATAACGAGTAACGAAAACAAATTTACATCCACCTGGGTAATGACACAATTTCATCTCACAGAACCTCAAATTAAATGGAGTATAACCCAAATTTCCAAATCATGGAAACTCTACCCTAACCCACCCTACCCCTACCCCCACCCCCACCCCCGCCTCTGACGCCATCTGCTATCTCTGCTATCTCTTCATTTCCTCGCAGCCAACGACTCCTCGGAGACAGAGGAAACTGACATTTCCAGAACGACCTCGTCAGTAGTACGACCTTCGGCTCGTGTCCAACATACCAGTAAATACATAACGCTAACTCTACCCTTGATCTAATACTATATCACTAAGTCATTCCCTCACTATGGTCAGTCCAACTGACCTTGGAGATTTTCTTCACGAACATTGCTGAACAGCTTGTTTGGATGAACTCAATATTTCACAAAATCCATTTTCTATCTTAATTTTCGCTAAAGTTTCCCATTTTCCTGTTACATTCCCCTTAGCACTCTTCACCTATTGTCCTTGAATTCTTAAGTCTCCCTCGTCCTCTTCCCTCTCTTCGTCCTCCTTCCTCTCCTCGTCCTTCTCCTCTTCCCCCACCCTCAGATCCCATTACACAGCCAAGCACCAATACACACGTAATTGCACAATTCCATACTCCCTCCCCTTCCCTAAATCAACCATAGAGCCCCTTCTCTCTCCTGGACACCCTCCCTCCTTTCCATGGACCCCTCCCCTACTTCCCTCAGCTCTCCTCCCTCTTTCTCCCCCTCTACTCTCTCCCCATTCCATCCCCCTCCCCTTCCATCCTCCAGTCTGACACCCACCCACCCAACCTTCTCCCACTCCACATCCTGCTGTCATGGTCTGCCTGACCACCGCCACCGCCAACGAGGGAGGACCTTTTATCTCTTGCCCTCCAACTGCTCTATTCATAAATACCTCCTCACTACGACCACCTCCTTACAACGAACACAATAGGTTACAGGATAATACATTGAAAGACCAAAACAAGTTTGAGACATAGTCTATGGTGTGCGCATGTACATGTATAAACGCGTGCGCGCATTCAATGTTTTCTTCAAAGGACTGTAATTAAACATACTATTAATGTTGACTTGTGATAAGAACACTTGTAGTGCATTATCAGCTCAAATTAATTTTTGATGTATCACTTTCAATAAAATCTGAAAAAAGGAATAAATAAAGTATATTTCTTCGTGTCACTTTTATTGTTGCAGTTGGTGTATACATGAACGTGTGTGTGTGTGTGTGTGTGTGTGTGTGCGCTCGTCTGTTATGTACACATGCACAAGTGAATCCATCTACATCTGGCCTATGTCTGTTCACCACCGGACCATAAAGTTCCCTGTCTCCCCGATTCCTGACACCACCACCACCATTCTCACTCTCTGCTTCTTCACCCCCAAGCTGTCTTCGAAAAAACGCCCCCGACAGGAACTAGCAGAGGCGCCCTTTTACAACTTCGGAAGGAAAAACACAAACCAAAGGAGTCGCTTCTTCTCCGTCTTCGTCGGCAGCGGCTTCGTCCGAAGTTCGATGAAACATTTGCGTCAGCAGGAGCAACGAGAACGAAGGGATGGAATGGGAGTGGAAATAGTGATGCAAAAAAGCCGTTTTTTAATAGTTTTTTTTTTTTACGTTTTTTTCTACACTGCCAAAGTTGCTCAGATATCAATATTTAGTATATAAAAACGGGTGCAACTTTGGCAGTGAAAAAAAAAAAGTTAAAAAATATGTAAAATAAAAATCCTATTTTTTTTTTCATCACTAAGTGGGAAGCAGAATTAAAGAGGTGAAATAGGGAAAGGGAGACGAGTATCAGGAGGAAGAGATAGAGGAGGAAGAACGTTAGATTGGAGGAAGAGAAGTGAAGGAGGAGGAGGATCAAGAAATGAAACAGGAAGGGCAGACGAAGGAAGATGAAGAGGAGGAAAAGCAGGAGGAAGAGAAGGAGGAGGAAGGTCACACTGACCCACTGGCCCACGTCACAACACCTATATCGCCGTTCATGGAAAGAGGGCCAGTCCTGAAGTCAAACCAAAACAATGACGAGGATCGAAATACCTAAAGGACCATTCCAAGAGAACAAAGTTGACCCCGCAAGATCTTAGCCATTTTTTTTTTCTACTTTAAGTTATAGCACCTCCAGAGAGTGTTGAAATAACATTTAGATGTTGGAAAAATCCATTCAGCAGCAGTAACCTGAGGTATATGATGTGCTACACTACCTAGACCCAACTACAGGGAGTACTGAGGTCGGAGAATGTTAAGAAATCCCGTCCGATACACACGACCCTATATTCCCATTTCTATTTCCAGTAACTGAAGATGAATATCTTCTGATCCTGTATTTACATACATGACACAATTTAAGGTTACCGTCAAGCTAACATTCTTTATAGATTTGATATTAATCTCCAATTAGAAAAGAAGACAGTTTATCACCTTTAACTTGTAGTATCCCACGATTTTTCTTTTTTCCTCGAGGCTCTACTTTGAGAGAGAGAGAGAGAGAGAGAGAGAGAGAGAAGGAGGGAGGGAGGGAGGGAGGGAGGGAGGGAGGGAGAGAGAGAGAGAGAGAGACCAATCACACAGTGATGATACTCTATTCCCGGCATCACAGAACGGGACATCGAGTAGCCAATCACGGAGTGATGAGGCCCCATTCCCAATCTCCCCGATGGCGAGGGATGAGTGGATGGGGGAGGGGGGAATATAGGGCAAGTGGTTCTTCACATTCGTAAATTGCTTTTATTGTGCTCTACGGAAATTACACCCTTATGTGAAGTATACTCAAGGATGCGAGTGCTTACACACAGCCAATAGCAGATATGATCGTATGTTTTATTTATACCAACATGGACGAACTTTAATATCAAATGAGTGAATTAATTTTACATTAGTGACAATTGTGTATCAAAGTTATGTACGGTATGTCCCACAATAACTACAATTCAAAGTATGTACATACATATAAGAAAAAGCCCTTTTCCATTTCACAAGGGGGAGTGGCCAGATACCCACCCTTCACCCATACAAGAACCATTTGCTTTCCCTTATCTTAGATCCTTATAGATAAAGGGTCATCCCGCACCCCCGCCCACTGCCTGGATCAGGAGCAATGCAGCAAGACACATTTAAGAAGATTAATTATAATCTATAAGCGCTTAGATAAATGAACAGATAGCACAATCCATAGAATTTGTACAGTGTATAAATAATACGACAATCTAGATAAATTGTATAAGAATGTATAAATAGCACACAGTTTATATAAGTTGTAAGAAATACACACATAGCACAAAAATCCATGTAATTTGTATTGAAATGTTCTCAACATAATCATGTATTATGGAAATAAATAATCAATGCCACACCAACAGCAAATCATAAGATGAAGCACGAGTAATTCATAATCGCATTCTTAAGCAAATATTCAGAGCCATGCCCATGATTCTCAGCCTTATGCTCAGAATAAATATGAACCATAGTTGCTGGTCTTAATTATCGAGAGCCACATGCCAATAACATCGTTATTAACGATAAATAAATTCCGGATCAATGATGAACGTGATTAATAATTAAGACGGTGTTGACGACTGTGTAAACTCTCGTTTTATCTCCCAATCTCCTGTTAGGTGATTTAAATCGAAGTCGGGAAGGGAGATCCCGATTTTTTTTTTTTTTTTTTTTTTGAAGAATAGAAAAAAGAAAAAGAAGAAGAAAAGGGTAAGAAGATGACGAAGAAAAACAAGAACAAAAACCTGAAAAAAGGGAAAGGAAGAAAGAAAATGGGCTTCTTTCACAGCCTACCTCATTTCAATTTCAGCTTATTCTCAATTTCTGCTCCTTCAATCTTCTTCCCCTCCTTTCCCATCCTCTCCCCCTCCCACTTTTACCTATCATATCACTTCCTTCACCAACGCAATCCCACCCCCTACATCTACAAGTCAATCTTCTCCCATCCTATCTCCTCCTCCCCCTCTTCCTCCATCCTATTTTCTCCTCCATCTTATCTCCTTATTATCTCTTCACCAACGCACTCCCCTCTACTCCACATTCAACTCCATATTCTCCCGCCTCACCTCCTTTTACTCCTCCACCATCCTACCTCTCTTCCCTGTATAGGATGTTGACTTAAAATATTTAATAAAATAATTTTAAGGGTATTAGTGACACCCCTTCGGACCAGAGTCACACATTATTATTCTCACATGACTGGAAAATGATCTTCAATAAAAAAAATAATAGTGATCACTTTTATTTCCTCCTTTACCAACTCAACGACTTTATTTTTGGTTCACAAGTGTCTCCAAGGACACAACCACACTAAATTGCTCACACTAAACTTCAACACTAGTCATCTCTCATAAGTCATCACTGCGACATTGATGACATCATCACGAAATCGATGACGTCATCACTCACACCACGCTCCCTCTCTAGGGAGGTCTAAAATCACTTTCTCCAAAAACCTGTCGTCTTCGACTTGTGTATGCAAACATGGAACCAATGAGTCATGATGCTCTGTCTACAAATTAAAACAAAGAATGCGCGCACGCATGTTTATATTTTTGCACTATATAGGAAAAGAACTATGCTCGTGGGTAACAACTCTAATCTCAATTCGTCAAATTTTATTTATATATCTATTTATGTGTGTGTGTGTGTGTGTGTGTGTGTGTGTGTGTGTGTGTGTGTGCGTGTGAGCGCGAGCTTGAAAGCATGAATAAAGGAAAATGAGTGTGAGAAAGGAGGGACGAGAGGCGAGAAATGGGGAGTTGGAGGGATGAAAGGAAATAAACAATGAGGAAAAGGGAATGGGGGAAAATACAGTAAGACAAAAGCAGGGTAGATGGGAGGAGGAGCAGGAGGAGGAATAGGAGGAGGAACAGGAGGAGGAGGAGAAGGAGGAGAAGACGAGAGGAAAGAGGAATAGAAGGAGGAACAGGAGAAGGAGGAGGAGGGGGAGGAGATGACGAAGAGGAGGAGAGGGGAGAGTAGAGGGTAGAGGGTACCGGGTGGGCATTTGTGGGTAGACAAGGAGAGAGGGGATGAAGAGAGGGGAGGGGGAGGTGAGGGGGGATATGTGAAGACGGAACTGGGCAGATGTGGGGGGGGGAGGGCACGTGCGGGAGGTTACATGACTCGTCATCCAAGCAAGAATAATAATGACGAGGCGAGAAAATCAATATCATTACTATAAAATGGCGTGAAGAGATGGAAGTTGACGAGGGGGAGGAAAAGCGAGAACAAGGAGTGTGTTAATGACTTAAGAGGGTTTGCGTGTATGCGTGTGCGTGCGTGCGTGTGTGTGTGTGTGTGTGTGTGTGTGTGTGTGTGTGTGTGTGTGCATGCATGTGCATTCTAAAGAAAAAGGTCACCTTCCTCCTACTGGGGTAACCATATATGGAAAGTGAGAGAGAGAGAGAGCAAGTGAGAGAGAGAGAGAGAGAGAGAGAGAGAGAGAGAGAGAGAGAGAGAGAGAGAGAGAGAGAGAGAGAGAGAGAGAGAGAGAGAGAGGGTGGAGAGAATGGATAAAAGTCATATTGACAGCCCTAAGGCGTCCTCTGTGTATACAAAGACGCATGATTAGGAATCGGGAATTTGGTAATGGGGAAATAGGAGATGATGAAATACAAGGCCGCTGCACACACTAATAACAGAGTCCTGGGTGACCTGATACTGATGCAGAAAAGTTGACGCTCGAACGCACACACAGAATAAGAGCTACGAACAGAGTGTGTGTATGTGTGTGCGTGTGTACAGTATGTGTGTACGCATGTACGCATATTCTCTCACTCCCCACAATCCCCCTTTCCCCTTGTGCCCTCTTCCACATCCATACTCCCCAACCTTCCCGAGCATTCTCCACATCCTTCCCCTACCATAGAGAGACCTATGGGCTCCCCCGCCCCCGGGACTTTGCCAGCCACACCCAGCATTCGTCGTTATCGTTATCTAACCCTTCATAAGAGATAAGGTCATAGGCCTTCTCCAAAAGCGGGAGATAATGGAGATCATAATGAGAGAGAGAAAGAGAGAAAGAGAGAGAGAGAGAGAGAGAGAGAGAGAGCGGGGGATAGGGGGGCACTAAACAAGACAAAAAACTCATCACCATTTTTTCAGCGAGGCTAAACGTACACACACACACACACACACACACACACACACACACAAGTACTGCCTTATACATTTACCTCGTTTCCGAATGTTGCGTCTTCAAGCTATCCCATCACACACGTACCTGCAAAGAGACAACCAGAACATTAATCACTTAAAAAAAACAACCGAATCCAAACATTGGGGTCTCAGGCGGTCCCCGTGAAAGGTTCCCCTGAAGGGGCCACGCAGGGAACCCACATTGCAGAGACGCCCTGGGGGAGGAGCTGGGAGACAGATGGGAGGTTGGGAGGTCAGTGGGGGGGTGGGAGGGGGCGAGGAGGGTACGTGGGAGGCGTGGAGGGTATGTGGGAGGTGAAGAGGGAATGGAGGAGGTGATGGGGGCATTTGGGAGGTGAAAGGAGGAAAGGAACTCGAGGGACTTGGGAAAGGTGTGTGGGAGTGAGGGAGTAGGAGGTACTGTGGGAAAGTGGGAGGCGGGGAGAGTACGTGAGAGGTAAGGGGGTGAGGAGGGGCACTATTGGAACATGAGGATGGAGTGGGGGGGAATGGAGGGTACTAAGGGCAAGTGGGAGGCAGAGGTGAAACGGTGGAGGTAGGAAAACACTGACTTAAAAAGATAATCGAAACGTAATGAGAAGCACAAATAATTATAAAATCAAATAATTGGGCATCCATCATATCCAATACATATAAGGCATATGAACAAACCTGATGCGGTGTGTGCGTGTATAAGCGTGGATGTGTGTGTGCGTGTGTGTGTGTGTGTGTGTGTGTGTGTGTGTGTGTGTTTGCGTGTGTGTTTGTGCGTGTGTGTGTGTGTGTGTGTGTGTGTGTGTGTGTGTGTGTGTGTGTGCACGGGCGTGCGTGTGAACGAATGCGCATGTTCTGGCACACTCAAATACATTCTTGTGGGTCCATCACAAAAGTCAAAATTTACAAATCAAAGAAAAAAATACATAATCTTCGACAACCCTTATTCCCCCACTTCCACCGAAAAAAGGACATCATATTAATACACAAGACAAACATATTTAAGAATGATAACGCTATCTAAACATGATCTAGCCAGATTAACCTGGCCTGTCTTAATCGCAATTTCGTCGCTAATGGCCCTTATCGGACCGGTCGGGCAGCCGCTCCAAGACAAATTAACATAATCAGCGATAAATAAGCTGATACTTATCGCAACGCCCAAATTCTCCCCCAGAAGAACACCAGTCCCTCCATATGCAACTTCCTCGGCGTGTGGAGCCGAAAGGCGCTGAAAAACACGACGTGAAATGCCCGGGACCAATCACAGGCCACTGAAAACTTAAGATTCGACTTTCACATGGACTGTAAAACTATTAATGGTACGTATATACCAAAAGGTATTTCCCCCCTTATATGAGGGGTGGCCCAGTCAATGTATACACCCATCCCATTTCCATCCAATACCTGTTCGTCGTCCTTTCCCCTCTTAGCACCTCGTGGATGAAGGGTCATCCCTTTTTCCCGCCACATAGCTCGGGTCGAAGGCAATGCAGCGAATCAAAAGTACTTATTCCAGGAAGCTGCTGTAATATCAAGAGTAATTTTTGTAAAAGTCGTTCTCAATGATGATTATTCGATACTTGTGACCAAGCCTAATGCATTAACCGTAACCTGAACTAACCTAATTTTGTCTCATTAAAACCCAATTAAAATTTCATTCCTTCATTTTTCCCCTCCACCTTCCGTCAGGAGTCGCACTCGAAGAACACCCTTGCCCCTCCGAAGACTCTCTCAATGGCCGAAAAGATACAACGGCGGCGCTGGTTAGTAACCACATCACGTCCACACAAAGAGCAGGTCTGTAGACAACCCAACCACCACCTCCAACACCCACCTCGACATTATCTCGCCGTTGTGGAGTGAGGCTCTCAGACAAACACACCTGCGAGTATAGGAAGCAAATGGCAACGGTCCCTCTTCGGTTTGTCACTGCGAAGTGACGGAGGGAGACAGTGCCTGGGGAACGTTCATCGAAGTACAGATGAATCTCTAAAATTCAGATATTCCCAGTATTCGCAACGAAGACTGCTTCTGGTATTCGGAGGGATTCTCTAGATCTAGGGAACATTTTGTCACGAATATTAAATACAAGAATTCTAGATTTCCAATAGGAAACTATTTGGACACTTCAACAACAAAAGAAAATAACTGAATAAAAAATGAATTACATTTTTGACAAATGCTCTATGGTTCTTCTATCATACAAAATAAAACTTAATCTTAACCTTATATGTATCAGTTTTACGGCCCTTTCAATTAAATTCTAGAGAAAGATCTAGAAGTGCTGACGCCGTCGCTACTTGCTACATTATGGTGAAGTCGTGGTCAAAACCCGTGACCCACCCGAAAGTTCCGATCATGTACATTCAGTGTTCACTGTTCTCAATTCGAAATTTTCTTATAAAAGTAGTAAATAATAAATAAAACGAATTAATAAATGAAAGTAGACAAATAGAAATATGAACAAAATACTGTAAAAAAAATGTATAGCAAATATTTGAGGATACATACAATGGAAACACGAGGGGACGGATCGCGGAACTATACGAAAACCTTAAAATCTTTTCAACACCATATTTTCATAGAAAATAAGCAAAACCCTCTGCAAATTCAAGGGATGACTTTAAGATACTGACTCAATTAAATATGTATATATATATGTATATATATATATTATATATATATACATATATATATATATATATATATATATATATATATATATATATATATATATAAAGAGTGGAACTCATAATTTGTCTTTTACAAGTCCCGTTGCTTCCCTCCCTTTGTCTTCTCATACTTGTTTATACAAAGCTTCTTTAAATAACACCGCTCAACTCCCGTTGTTTTCCTCCTCTCGTCTTCCCATACCTATCAGTACATTCTTTTTTAATAAAGAAAATATTTGTAAGATGAAATCCTTAAGCTTCTTCCACATGAGCATCACAGTGTCTGCTGACACGAAAGAGAATATTGTTCTCGATCGCGGATGACTCATCGCCTCCGTCTACACAAGAAAAAAGAAATTTCTACAGAAAAGCGGCGAGTTAGTCAACAAATAATATTCTCTTTCGTGTTTTCTGACACTGTATGCTAGTGCGTAAGAACGTTTGAAGACTTCTGTCGTGCGAGTCCTGGAACGGTATGAGAGAGGCCTCTGTTCAGCACTGGACTCTGGATCGCTGATTAACTGACTAAAGACTTATGACCAACACTGTACTTCCACGTCGGGTCGAACTGGTCTCGCTCAGCAACAAGCTGGAGACATCGTGTGGCCAATGAACCGTCGGTCACCCAATGCGATGAGATAAAGGTTAACTGGAATCCCAACCATCCCAACCACCCCCCTATTCCCCCCACTCCCGATACGGTCAAGATCCATCTTCCACCCTCCTCCTCCAGTTCTTCCACATAAATCATTATAATTCCACGGTCTCTCCAAGGTAATGGCTGCGCCGTGGCCATTTTAACCTTTCCGCCACGCGGGGTGGAAGGGCTCTTTTTTGTCTGGGTCCTTTCTCTAGCTGAATAAAATCACCTGGCGACAACCAGACAAAATATACACCCCGTCAATAACGTTAACCGGATGGATCTAATGTTTGTTTGCAACCTGACTTGTTCCAGATTCCTATTCCAGTTCCGGCGAGAATTTGAACTCGGCCGAGACTTTGTTCAGTGCTACTGAACACTAGATTAGTAGTTCTCAAGCCCAGTTACTGCATTCTCTCTCTCTCTCTCTCTCTCTCTCCCTCTTTCCCCTGGTATTCATGTTTGTATCTCGCCAAAAAATTTAATTCAACGGTTAAGGACATTTTTGTTCTTCCATAAAATTTCGAAAAATTTTAAGTGAACACATGATAAGGAAGCGAGCACCTATTTTAGCAACAAGAAGGCGTCCTAGTTTTAGTTCTAGTTCTCTCTCTCTCTTTCATCCCATTGAAACTCCTAAAAGAATGAAACCCAAAATCCTTTGACTGTTTGGTCCACTTATATGTTTACTTTGCTTCCCGCCAGGCGAATTTATTTATCCGAGGAGGTCGAAGGAGAGTGGGGGGGGGGCTACCAGTACCGGTTCCTACCGGGTGTCTATTAAGTCCAGACCTCTTTTGGCGTTACATCGGTGTTCGCTTCACTCGGCTCTCGCCCACTCAGTATGACATCGACGATATACGGCGCTTCTATCCTTCGTGGGCCAGTATCACACTACAGAAGTGGAGTCGCATAGATAGTAAAGGGTGAGACTTACGGAGGGCAGCGGCAGAAAGGAGAGGGACAGTCGAAGTTAGAAAGTGATCAACATTCTTCTTTGAGCGGCGAGCTCCCGTCAGCGTATTTCCTCGCAACGATCTTGTGGTCTCGCTTCTATTACCTCGCATCACGACCACTGCCTCGTACAATGATCGCCTGATGACCTAACACTTCATTAGGTCAATGGTTCGATTCCCACGATTATCTATCTCTATTTAGTCTAACTTTCAATGCTTCGAAATGTAAGAGACGTCTCACAAACCTCACGTTGCTGTTTTATGTCGCATGGCTACATGCCAGAATAGCCTCTAATATTGAAAACGAAATTGATTTTTTTCCCATAAACATAGATCGTGTCCGATTTGTGCCTGAAAGCAGACACACACACACAAACACAGGCGTGTGTGTGTATGTGTGTGGGGGACACGTGCATTTATAGAGATACAAAGAGAGAGAGAGAGAGAGAGAGAGAGAGAGAGATAGAGAGAGATTGAAAAAGTAAAATAAACACATCACACACACACACAGACACACACACACACACGCACAAACACACACACTTACACACACGCACAAACACACAGACACACACACACCTTTTTCTTGGCTAAGACGGACAGAAGCAATGGGAAAAAAGACAAAACGAAACATTTAGAACAGGACACAACGCATGCTGCTTCGTGCATGTAAACGAGATTGACCGTTCATTCGCCACAATTACAGGTCAACGTAAAGATGACATGGGAACTAGAGGGAGGAGAGATGAGGGGCGACCAGAAATTGAAGGAGGGAGAGGTGGAGGAGGACGACAACGAGAAGGAGAAGGAGAAAGAGAAAGAAGTAGGAAGAAGAGGAGGAGGAGAAAGATGAAGACGAAGAGGAAGATGAGGAAGAGCTACTAGAGGAGGAAGAAGAGATGGAAGGGGAAATAAATGGAGAGGGAGAAGGAGAAGAAGAAAGATGAAGACGAATAGGAAGATGGGAAAGCGCTGCTGGAGGAGGAGGAAGAGGTGGAAGAGGAATAAATGGAGAGGGAGAAGAAGAAGACGAAAGACAAATGAAAGAGGAAATAAAAAATTGTACAAAAGAGCGTGAGTGACCAGTGGAAAACAACACAAAGCATGGAGCATAAGACAAGAGACAGCTTCTGGGGGGCAAAGACTATATAATGGCTTCAACCCTGGGGAACCTTCCTTTCAAATGTCTACAGACCTTATGGAGAGAGGGAGAAAAAAAAAGTGGTCTGCGGGTTGTCTCCCGACGCCAGGGCAGAAAGCTTCCTTCCCGTGGACCATGCGAGGTTTTCGGGAAACTAAAGATGAGTGAAACCCAGCCACCGAGGTCTGGTCATGAAGGCTGAGATCCAAACTCACAGTGACTGAACCACTTCCAAGAATGTTCCAGACAAGCAAAGCCAGATCACTTAGCAAATAGTGCAATCTCCTATTCGATTTTTTATGAGGATATTCATAAGATTTTTATAATATACATTTTCAATATCTTATTAATTAGTGAACAGTCCTGACCTAACACTAACCTAGCCCAATTTAACTAGTCATCTATCACTTTCCTGTGTGGTTTAGCTCCTCGTATTTTGTCTTCTTGCTTTCCGTTGGGACAACCACGGCCAATAACCCAACCCTAACTCTGCAATGTCAACGTCTCCACACCCATGACTCACACGACTGTACTAACACGTGTCACGCTACTCCTGCATACTTTTCTACCTCGTCCCTCCGCACTCGTTCATGCCTTCTTTTACTTCACTTATAAGTTGACGTGACATTACATATAAAAAAGTGGTAAGAAATCGGTTTCTTTCCGTCCTCAACTATATATTTTTCTTCCTCTTCCTCCTCCCGTAAGAGCTTCCACTACAAACGGACCCCCGCCCCAACCACTAACCCGACAGAATCAGTGGCACTAGACAAAGAGCCATTCAAGAGCATTCACTCTCCATAACTCTTCATTACCCGCCGCCATCATCAATATTCAGCCATTAATATTCCTTACACACAATGACCCTTTAACCCCCCCCTCTCTATCCACCACCCCTCTTCAATTACCCTCCTCGTCCCTGATGCGGGCCAAATACCCCCCCTCCCCCTATCAGTGTCCTTCTTTCCGTCCCTCTTATCTCCCCTCGTCTTCACTTTCCTCTTCCTATATTGTCCCTTTTCCTTGTATCTTCCCTTTATTTCCCTTCTATGTGCATTATTTCCTCCACCCCTACCTTTCCTCCCTTCCCTAGTGCCCTCCTTCCTCCCTCCTCGCTTTCCCAGTTCCTTATCTTTGCTTCCCCTTCCCTCCCTTCCTACCTCCAACTCTCCCTCTCCTTACCTCCTATGGCTTGCAATGCCATCTACTTCTTTCTCCTTCCCCTCTCTCGCTCCACCTCCTACCTCGCCACTTCCCTTACTCTCCTTAGGGCACTCGCACGCGCGTACACACACACACACTAGTCCCAGCTCCCAAGTGCATGTTAATGGGGCAACAAAGCCTATCCACCCCTCCACTCCACGAGAGTCGAGGAGATAACGAACTGGCCATGGCCGCCCTCGAAGTGGCGGTGGTAGAATTCTTCATGCTGGTAGGACTTCGGCAGCGCTGAGGAGTAGCCCGATCAGCGATTCTCAACTTCTTCACTCACGAACTCTACACACAAACACCCTTGTTTATGTAATGCTGTTTCCTGAGTTCCCAGAGGTCGCCTTCAATACTAAATAACATCTTCACGCATCCACAAACTTTCACTAGTATGAGGCATTTGGACCCTTATGCGAATATCTTTGGACCCCTAAAGGGTGCTTCGACCACCCCGGGACCCCCTATCCTAGTGGACCAGAGTTAAAGCGGGTGTATATGGGTGCGAACGTGGGTGTAGTGTGGCTATGGGGTACGTCGATAGCTGTACATGAGACTGGATTATTAAGTGTGTGAGGGTGAAAGTACGTGAATGAAAATGAAGATATTCCAGTGTGGGTATGTGACCGAGGGTGAGGATATGTGGGTGTTCGAATATGAGGGTGAGGATATGAGGTCAAGGGTTGTGTTATGCGTACGAACGAGTCTATAACACTAAAAAATGTGATCAAACACATGGGCAAATTCACATGAAAATTTTTCATTGAATGAATATTTTTTCTCTAGTTTTGCTAAGCACACTGATGCTAATAAATCATTCACTGAAACGACAACCTTGATTTAACTATACATGAATAATAAATAAATAAACCAAAATATACAAAAACAACGAATAAAAAATAAACATATAAGAACATGAAAAAATCCTTACTATGCTTGTCACAAGAAACCAATTCAAGCCTTCCATTACCACCATCAGCGCTGACACCTAACAAGTGCGGGTCACCTGCTGATCTGACAGCCGCTGGCGTCGCTGACCTGGAAGACAATGGCCTCCACCCCCTCCAATCACCCCCCTCCCTCCCTCTACCTCCCCCACCCAGCTATTACGTCACAGTGGGTTAAATAACGTTCCACCAAGGAAGAAAGTCACAAATATAGATGGTTAGGTGATTTTTTAACTGTGTGTTATTCTTATTCGGATACCTCCTTCAAAGGAGAAAAAGGCTTTTGATATGAAAAAGAAATACATAAACCAATAAATAAAATAAAAACAAATACATACCATGAATAATAGAAGAATACGTCATACGTCAAATTTTCTAAAATACCCTTCGAGTCGACATGACGTCATCCGCAAGCTTGTGGAAGTATGCTCTTTACCAATAAATAAATTAGTCAATAAAAACTATAACAATTAATAAAACGAATAAATAATAAAATAAAATATAATAATGATAAAACATAATAGTAACGATAATAATAATAATACTGTAGATATATCTTTCGTCCGTCGGCTCAAAGGAAATGAAGATCGACGACCACAGTCTTCGTGTCGACAGACATTCATTTCCGCCCAAGAACAGAATTATTTCCTAACATGTCTCTTCCCCGACTTGGATTCCTTTCCAGTCTTAAGAATGACTACACTAACCTAACCTAACCTAATCTAACCTATCGCTTTATGATCATCAAAACACATGACGTCACAAGAAGTGCAGTGGATCCGAAATATCCGAGGCGAAGTATGGGAAGGGATCCGAATTATCCGAGGCCGGGGAAGGGAGGGGGAGGGGGTAGGACCCGGTGGGAGACAATTTCTACTTATGAACAGCAGACAACCCGCGTTCCTCGTTCCAGGAAACGACAAATGCGAAACGGATGACGTGATTTTTTCATCCGCACGCGAGCGCGGTTATAGGCGAGTACACAAAGAAGTATACACGCATACACACAAACACACACAAGCTATGTATAATAGCTGGAAAGTAGGAGACAGGACCTAATGAGCGTTGCTTCTTTCCTGTATACTACAATTTGGTGAATAAACACACGCACACAAAGGCGAATAAAACCAATGCTATGTACAAACGAATGCATAGACATGTGCACACATACGCGCGCGCGCGCACGCGCACGCACACACACACAGCATAGATCGGTCATACGAGCTCTGAGCTCTCTTTCGGGAGGGAAATAGCTGTCGATCACGAGTCCAACACGTGATCCAAAGACCAAGGTGAATACACACACACACACACACAGGGTACATAAGCGAAAACAAATATGAAAGTGAACATTTTCAGAACGGTACAGCTGAACACTTTAAGAGTCTCAGGACACGAGTGTTCGTGTGTGGTCCAGAAAAAGAAAAATGGAAGAAGAAAAAAAATCATCCGCGCTCGACTTGAACAACAGCTTGCTTAAAAAAAAGCGTCCAAGAAATTACGTTAATAATATAGTTGTTCAATTATGAGAATATTCTTGAGTATTACAGAGTAATTAAATGTAATAACCAATAATAAAGCATTCTGCTTTCACACACACACACAAACACACACATACAGAGAGGAGAGAGAACAAAAGATTTCAACTTAATACACTTGTATTTATTATTATTCCTTCATTAAAAATATTTCAGCAAATCTAAACAGAGTACAAAATATCCTTATTCAACAACCTACATCTGAATGATGATATGAAAACGTTCTTTAACATAACAGAAGCTACCATTCCTAGCGTCTGCTTGTAGTTAATAACCATAGCCCACACACACACACGCTCACTCATCTTCAATTTGTTTAGAAAGCGAGTATATA
Organism: Oratosquilla oratoria; assembly: GCF_046742065.1. Classification (NCBI taxonomy): domain Eukaryota; kingdom Metazoa; phylum Arthropoda; class Malacostraca; order Stomatopoda; family Squillidae; genus Oratosquilla; species Oratosquilla oratoria. The sequence continues at coordinate 31,798,590 of NC_134799.1, read as the reverse complement.
TATATATATAAAAAAAAAAAAAAAAAAATCCACTTCCCAAAGACAGACCGGAACCTGTGATTGGTTCTTCCGGAAGCCGGGCCGGACCAATGGGAGCACAAGCTACCAATACCCAGTCGGTAACCAACCCACATAACCGCAGCAGACGACCTCCGGTAGACGCGCGGCGGGTCCCCTTCCGGTGGGGGCCGCCCCGGGGGACACCTGCCCCCCCCAAGGTAAAAGGAAAGCCAAAATGCACGTAAGTACCCGGTGCTCTACACCGGATACATGGGACCAGTAGAAGGCCATTTTCCAAATCATAGTATTTCAAGTTTTTACTTTTATGTAGTAATAAAAGAAATATGAAAGGATAAACTTACAGAATTTCTTATAAACTATTCCTTTTAATCTAACTCAACCTATCTTTGGCTATACAAGTGTGATTCAGGCAACTATCATTCAAATCTTTTTCCGCGAGTAGATATGTATGTCAGTATGTATATATATATATATATATATATATATATATATATATATATATATATATATATATATATGTGTGTGTGTGTGTGTGTGTGTGTGTGTGTGTGTGTACGAGTATGTCTCCGTCATAATGAACCTCAATCCGCGAATCTTGAGGACCGCGGATGGATTGCCGCGTTTCCCGTCGCGGAAGAGCAGCGACGCCGGAAGTGAGGGTGAAGTTCCCAGAGTTGCAACCTGCAAACCAACCAAGGTTGCAGGTGCAAGAAGGGGAGGAAGGAAGAGGAAGAAGGCACGCACGTCACTTGGGCGTAGATTCGCTGGTAACTCCCGAACCGGTGGGAAAGCCGTGATTGGTTGTCGCGTTCCGAGGAATGCGAGGTGTTGTGGGACTGGAAATCATTGTTCTCATTTGTTTCTTTGTTTACTGTTGCACTCCTCCTGACCCGAGCGGTGTGGCGGGGAGCAGGGAAGGCCCTTCTTTCACACAAGGAATTAAGATAAAAGGCTAAACAAATGGGTGAAGGGTGGCTGTATCATGTCTTGGCTGGCCAACCCCCTTGCAAGAGGCAAAGGGTTTTTGGTATGTATATGTCTATGTTTACTGAATTATATGTTCATTCATATATTCATTTACGCTAAAGCTCCGCTGAACACCTGGAAGCCAACTGTTTATCCAATTATTGTTCATTTTTAAGGAATATTGTGTTCTTACAGAGACGACGTTACCGCCAAAATGAAAACCACCTTGTGTCTTGTGTGTGAAAGAACAGGGCAAATATAACCAAATATTGGCTGAGATTCGCAAAATCCCGCCACACGACGGCGATATTGATGATGCTGATGGCGATTTCTCCGCCTTGCGCGGCGATACTCTCGTAGCAATTCATCCACTTCTGTAGCCAAGTGTGGACTGGCGTGTGTGCTGACGGCGGGACGATGATATATTACGGGGTTTAATTCAATCACAGCTGCTGAAAAGGTCACGCCCCCGGGAAAGAATTCCATGGCGCATGCGTACCAAGCACGGTTAGTTGCTAGTGGGAAAGAGAGAGAAAGAGAGAGAGAGAGAGAGAGGGGTAGAGAGGGAGAGGGGAGAGAGAGAGAGAGAGGAGAGAGAAGGAAGAGAGAGAAGAGAGAGAAGAGAGAGAGAGGAGAGAGAAGGAAGAGAGAGAAGAGAGAGAAGAGAGAGAGAGGAAGGAGAGAGAGAATGGAGAGAGAGAATTTGGTATAACCCCTTTTCGTCTTTAAGTCATTTATATTGCAAATGACTAGTTTGTGCATTACTCGTATATACGAATTTCGTTAAAATATGTATTACCTACTAAAATGCTGGGATACAATGTTTCTCTTTTCTCTCCGTATTTATCTCTGTGAGAGAAAAGGAAATGGTGAGACGGGAAAGTGAGAGACAGAGAGGGAGTGGGAGGGAAGGGAAAGGAGGGTGATGGAGGGAGAGGTAGGGAAAGGGGGAGGGAAAGGGAAAAGAGTGAGGAGGAGGAGGGGGAGGTAGGGCAGGGGAAAATATGTGAGGAAGGGAAAGAAGGGAGAGCGAGAGTGAGGATGGGAGAGTAAGGAAGGGTAGGAGAATGAGGAAGGGGGAGAGAGGAAGGGGATGAAGAGGTAGAGAGAAGATGGGATGGAGAGGAAGAGGTAAGGGGTGAGAGAGGGAGTGACATCACTCTGTGTGTGTGTGTGTGTGTGTGTGTGTGTGTGTGTGTGTGTGTGTGTGTGTGTGTGTGTGTGTATGTGTGTGTGTGTGAGATACATCAGGTTCCTCCGGGTATCGTCACTGCAAGAGTGGCATCACGGAGACACCGTCTTTCTCTCTCTCCTGCCTTCAGGTATGAGAGAGAGAGAGAGAGAGAGAGAGAGAGAGAGAGAGAGAGAGAGAGAGAGAGAAGACATAAGACCGTTCAGAGCCTCTAGTTGAGATTTATTTTCTTTTCAGTGAAAGGAGATGGGGCTTGAAGAGTGGGTACGGGGGTTTTGTGGGGAAGCTGTTGCTGGGGAGTTAATCCAAGCAAACAGGAAAACAAAATTGGAGGGGAAAGTCTCGATAATAAGAAGCTTAGCGATGTAACGGAGATGAAACGAGACAAACCTGAATGGCAGCTCGTTAGCCCGTTGACGAGCACGGCAGCACTCAAGCACTTCATTCAAGAAGGCGTCACCTGATTTTATTAAACTCGGAGAGACTTCCACTTATACACGGGTGATCTGCATTAACCCACTGAGGGTTGAAGCACTTAAATTCTATTACGTCAAGCGCCAAACGATTTTATTCAGCAGAGGTAAGCTCTCAAACCACCCAGCACAGCACGTACTCTTTGACTGACATGTAGGCCTAGCCGATGACCGTTGGCGGTTATCTGGGGGCCGTGGGTCTGCTGCAAGAGCTAGTTGGGATAACAGATTGAAACCTTTCAGCTCCTTAAACGACACAGACTTTACCAACAGCAAAATTACGAAATAACGAAAAAATCTTAATACAAAACAATAATAAATAAATGCAAATAAAATAAAATATAAATAAATAAATACAAAGAAGAAGAATAATCGGGTGTTCAGAAGAGTGCAAGGAACTTCCATCATCTGTGGTCACATGTAACATTCGAGTTCCAGCGCTGATATGAACATGGTTCTTAGCATCAAGACATCCCCCCCATCCCTCCACCGGGGCCCATTTTGAGGTCTGTCTTAATGCGAACCAATTAATTTTAAAGGCCACTGCAAGAAGAGAAGAGACGTTAGTCCATTACGTACAGTAAGACGGGAGAGAAGAGGAGGGAGGAAGACGAGGAGGACGTAGCAGTAAAGGTAGTAATGGAGGAGTGGTGATGGAAGTGGAGGAAGTGGAATGATGGAGGAAGGGGATGTAGTGGAGGAGGAGCTGCTGTTGGACGTGGTGATGAAAGATGAGGAAGGAGAGGAGGAGGAGGAGGAGAGTGTGGAGAGGATGGGAAAGAGAGAAATAAACAAAGTGGAGAAGGTGAAGGTGGAGGAGGAGGAGGAAGAGGAAGAGGAGAAGAAAATGGAGGTGAAAGAGGAGGAGGAGGAG
>NC_134799.1:31785064-31792564 GCF_046742065.1 Oratosquilla oratoria | reverse complement strand
GAAGTTTGATATTAATCAAAACAAGTTTACAAGATGTCTTGGCGACCCCCCCTACCCAGGAAAAACGCCTGGTGACCCCACTTGGGGCCGTGACCCCCGGGTTGGGAAACAGTACCTTAGAGGAACGTTTTAATTGTAAAGCGACAGCATACTCCTTTAGTAAAGACCGCTTCACAGTGGGTCGATTTTATCGTCAACTGTTGGGAGTTCGTTTGCGAACAAACTACTCCAATTACAATTTTCCGTTTTTCGAATCTCCAAACATCCAAATACCTTTGCGTCATATATTAAGAAATTAAATGACGAATTGAGATAAACTGCGAGAATAAAATTATAGGACACTTTATTGAAATGTTCTTGGGGAAATCTAGAATACCGTAAGAGACGTCGTCTTCTACCGGGAATTGGCTAAGTGTAGAGCGGGTGAAAAGTCTGGCTCGTTTATTTCGCCTGAGTATTCTATTAATCTGAAAAATCTGTTTTATTGCTGTGGATGTGCTGTGTCCTGTTACGTTGCTTCTGACCCAGAGCAGTGGGTGAGATACAAGGATGACCCGTCACCCATGAGGAGCTAAGATGAGAGGGGGAAAGGGTTAAGAATGAAATGGGTGGGAGAGGGTGGGTATAATATTTATGTCTTTTGATATGGCAGCCTTCCTGGTAAGGGGGGGGGAAGTCCTTGGTATATGAATAGATAGAAAATGCGTTTGACTTTAATGTGTTTATTCTTGTTATCGCCACACGACTATAATGAGGTAAGGCCACTCTTTCCAACAATTAAAATATAACAAATAAATATATAGGTAATTAAACAAATACAAATACACCCACACTATGCACCCCGATGAATCAGAAACAGAAAACAAAAGACAAAAGTCAATATTTTTTCAAGGCTTACCTTGAGAACCACTGACAATAGTCATCCATTATTTTACGAAATAAAGAAAGAAGAATCAATGCCAATTGTCATCGATTCAGAAAAAAATAAGACGAGGACGAAGACAAAGGAAAAAAAGAATTAACCAAAAAGGGACAAAATCAAAACTGACAATGCTGTAAGGGCACACAATCCTCAATATCACAAATCTGGTCTGAGTCACAATGAATTCAGAAAAAAAAAATTACCTTTATCCGATGACCTCGGAATGTCATGAGAAGGTTAGTTAGGTTAGGCTAGGTCACGTTAGAACAGGTTGGTCCTCGTTAAGTTAGATTAGGTAAGATTAGGTTAGGTCAGGTTAGCTCAGTGTGAGGTTATATCACGTTAAGTTAGATTAGTCTATAGCTTAGGTTTGGTAAGGTTTAGGTTAGATCACGTTAAACTTAAATTTGGTTAGGTTAGGTTAAGATTTTCTCTCCTGTAACTCTCCTTCCTGGTCTCGGCATGGCAACCTGTGGGATACGGATCAATAACGCCCCCTGCGTGGACTGCCTGCAAGGCTGCATTCTAGGCAGATCTTGTTCCGGGCGAACAATACGGAGACATGACACACACCCGAGTGGTCAAGTTGCATCCGGGGGGTCGGATGACAAGTGCGCATATGACACCGATCACACTACGATCCCTACTAGGTGGTCAGTACAATAATGCAGTATATGTTGAATAAAAATATTGGGGAAAGGTACTACAGTACACTCATTCCCACTATTACCCCTGGTGGAAAGGGGCATCAGGAAGTGTAAATAACAAAGAAAGAGATACGCAAGAGAGAAGAGAAAGGGGCGGAGAGAGGGAGAAGGGAGAGAGAAGAGGGAGATCGGGAAAGGGGGAGAGGTGAGAGGGAAGAGGAGTCAGGGGGAGATTTTTCAGCCCGGTGGTGAATCTCGGGGATTATGAGGTCTTTGCGCTGGCCAAGGATGAGGTCCTGAGGTCGGGATAACGAAAAGCAAGAAACCCCAACCACGTGATCGCACAGCCATCGGGAGCGTCAACTGGGGGGCCCCACGTGGGGATGGGGGTGTACCCAAAGGGTGCGTAGGGTGGTGCCTTTCGAAGGGCGAAGATGAAGGGGAGGAAGAAGCAGCAGAGATCTACATAAGAAACGAAGTGATACAGCCTGGACGACCCCGGAGAGGAGGAAGAGGAAGAAGAGGGGGAGGAAGAAGAGGAAGATGAGGAGGAGTTGGAGAGGGGGAAGAGCAGGAGGAGACGACCCGCAGCGATGGCGGCGGCGGCGCTGAAGAGGGCGATAATGATAATCACATTCGGATGTTGATAATTGGTATCTTTCGGATAAATAAATCAATAAGCCGGCGGCAGTGAGTGGCAACTGGCGCCTTTGGGATTGAAGGGTGAGGGAATATATATATATTTATTTCGGGGGTGGGGGTTGGAAATTAAGTAACAGATAGGGTGATGGGTGATTTGAGGAAGAACGTGCCATTTAATATAATACTCGTATACACAGTATATTAAAAAAATAATGATAACAATAACAATAATGACAATTTTAATACCAATAGAATAAACATAAGAAAAAACAAATAAATAAAATACAACTTTTTAACCTAAACCCTCCCCATTTCAAGTCTCAACCCCCCAATAAACCCAAATAACCTCCCCCGCCATCAACCTCTGCCCTCCTATTTCCACATCCTTCCTAAACCCTCCGTACCCAACCCTAGCCTCATCATTTGCTCCTTGTTCTACGTGATCCACCACCACCTCCATCACCACTGTCGCCGCCACCACCACCTCATCTTCTACCACCACCACTGCCAGCACAAGCACCACCATCCTTTTGTCTTCTACCACAACTACCACCACAATCTTCTTCTCCTCCTCTTCCACCTCCTAATCCCTCCCATCGTCTCCAACCCCGATTCGCAGTTAAGTAGGCGAGTCAATGCCATGAGAGAATATATATATATATATATATATATATATATATATATATATATATATATATATATATATATATATGAGAAATTCGCTAGTGAACAGTGACATCAATCAGATAATTTTTATGACCGAGTGGTCTAAGGCGAGCGGCGATGGAGCCTCTTCGGTCCCAAAGCAGCAGGTTCGACTCCTCTGTGCGACGGCCATAAAAATTATTATATATATATATAATATATATATATATATATATATATATATATATATATATATATACATATATATATATAAGTTAATAAAAAAAAAACATGACTGACGATGACGACACAGGCCATAACCATTAGTATATAAAAATTTCACCCGAACGGAAAAAAAAATATCGAAATTCGCCACAAACTTTTCCGTTCCCAGAACCGCAGATGACCCCAATGATGAATTCAAAACTTTTTTCGAACATTTCTCTCGGAGATAAAAAGTTTAAAATGACAACACCAAACGAAAAAATCGAAAACATAATGACAAAATATATTTCGAAAAAGTCGAAAACATGACGTGAAAGCCCTTCAAAAAAAAGGGAGGGGGGGGGGAGAGAGAAGAAACTGAAGATAACCTACAAACTCTTTGGAGGTCCCTTCTGCAAGACTTTCAGATCTTCTAATTGCAGGTAATGATGAGAGGAAAGGAGGAGGGGGAGAGGGAGAGGGAGAGGGAGAGGGGAAGAAGAGGAGAGGCTGAGAGGGGCGTTACCCCACATATACATTTCTTCATATCTAGACTGCTGACTTTACTATTGGGTAGAGGAAGGTAGATTTACAAGAAAGATGGAGAGGAAGTGAGAGAAAGAGGGAACGGGAGAGAAGGAGTGACGAAGAGAGGACAGGGAGAAGGAGGAGAGGGAGAGGAGGGGAAAGAGAGGAGAGGAGGGAAAAGAGAGGAGTGGAGGGGAAAAAGGGAGGGAGAGAAATAGGAAGAACAAGGCGGATGGGAGAGGGAGCATTAAAGAAGGTGGTAGAGAATGGGAAGAGAGAGAGAGAGAGAGAGAGAGAGAGAGAGAGAGAGAGAGAGAGAGAGAGAGAGCGACCCAACCATCTGCCTCCAGAGCCCAAATGCAATACTGTCTCATATTTCGGCGTATAAGCTGGAAGGCCAGACTGCCAAAATGTACTCGCCCCTCCCCCCATCTCTCAGTGGCCTCCTACTCCAACACTCCACTCCACCTCCGCTGCCTCCACGGTGGACTTTTCAGCACCATCGGTCCACTGAGGCGCGCACACACACACACTGACACAGACGCATACACATACGCACGCATAAGACGGGACCCCATGAGCACAGCCCCAACCCTGTATACTACAACGAGGTAAATACACAAAATAAAGTGTCGGGGTCCGGGGGGCAGACGTCACGCTAGCCCCATCATGAAGACCTCCCGTCACGTCACGCACTGCTCCATCATGCGTCACATGAGGGGGAACCACTGGCTATGTCACTCTCGCCCCGTAGTTTGCGGGGTCCCAACATCACGGCAATGTCTCGTCCAATCAGGCTCTGTCTATCAGACCAGACATTACTTCTAGATTTTTTTTTTTAATTAAGAACGGTGAAGTCAGCGGAAACCCTCAGACGATTTCTCCAGCAAGTTTTTTTTTTCAGATCATTTCTTGTCATCAGTTGTATCGCGGTTTGTCTTAGGGTAGTCTGGCAAAAATATAATAATACAATATATATATATATATATGTATACAGTATATATATATATATATATATATATATATATATATATATATAATATACATATATATAATATATATATACAATATATATATATATATATATATACATATATATATATATATATATATATATTCAATTTCAGCATGGTGGCCTTTGATGGCTTAGAATTAAAGTGCATTGTGGTTGTTAAAATGTATCTCGAGTCACTTGGACCCATTCAGTGTTGTACATATATATATATATATATATATATATATATATATATATATATTTATACACACACACACACACACACATTTATTTCCTTGACCTGCATCATCCCCTTCCTGGGGGATGCTTTCCTCTTCCTTCCACCAATAACAACCACTGCTCCTCCACCAAACGCATTTCTAGAAATACAAATAACACGTGATCGATGGCCATCAGTGCCTTCAATAACGGGATCTATGATTACGATACCGACGAGTCTATTCAAATGTCACGTGACCCCGGCTTCCATGGGTGAACTACCCCGACACGTGTATCGTTAGAAAACTAGCCCCCCTCCCTGTTCAGTGAAAAACTAGCCCCCTTTCCCCCTCCAGTTTGCTTTAGCTCCACGTTAACAATGCCCCACACTTGGAGGGGTCCATCCCGTCCTCCCCCACCCCAACAGTAGCCCCCCCCCCGCTGCATCTTCCACAATCCTCCCCACCACAAGCCCACTGGGAAAAATTCCTTCCCACCACCAAATCCAGACCTAGCTAGGGTCAGTGGCCCACAGACCAAATATCACGTTATCATAATCATATTCAGTGAAATAAACTTCCCGCTGATGTATTCGCAGGTAATACAATCATTTTTCCTTTGTTTCACTCGCAATTCTATTCTAGCTGCCGACAGACGACGTTATTCACCTGGGAAAGGGGCGAGCAGGTGAGACATCTCCGAAGAGTCGATTAGCCTCCGCCACGGCACTCCTGCAAACTTCTCTATCTCGTCACCAAACTTTAATGACGTAATGATGGTTTGAGGTCTTCCATACCAAGTGATGCTTATGTTTCCTCTTTATCTGTCGCCAAATTATTTAACTCACTTTCGGAACACTCCCTCGGTGAGACAGGGTTAACAGACCTTCCTGTTGTACGTTAAGATTCTTTTTTGCTTAACAGGAGGTAACCTCATGTTCAAAAATTAAACGTCATCTTGCTTCACCCATTCCCTTCGACGCCAACATATTTGTACATTATGTTCTGGCTGAAACCCTACGATTCCATTCACCTTACAGGTGATAAAGAACTTATCAACCAATGTACCCACTCAATCCAACCCATCACCGTGTACGACCACCCAACCCATCCAAACCAGCCCCATCATCTCACCGAGACCACTACCAATCACAGTCATCACCCAATCATCCCATCAAAATGTCCAATTCCAGACAATGCCTATTCTCGGGTTCCCTTGCCCACCGCGGCGCATGCGCAAACCCTCTCATTTCTTCGGCGCCTTTGGCTGCGTCAGGGCGAGTGATTCATTCTTTCTTAACGGGCCCCTTTTCAGGCATCGGGACTACTGGGCAATCCTGAGAGAAAGAGAGAAAGAGAGAGAGAGAGAGAGAGAGAGAGAGAGAGAGAGAGAGAGAGAGGTGCAAAGATGGAGATGGTGAGAAAAAGTGAGAGAGAGAGAGAGAGGTGCAAAGATGGAGATGGTGAGAAAGAGAGAGAGAGAGGGGGGGGTGGCAACCTAAAGTAGAACAAAGATCTACAAGAAGCGACCAAGTTCGTGAGATTAAATCCCACTTTGTGGATATCAAGAACTAAGAGGGGCCAAGGACCGTTGCCTGTCACTACGAGGCTGCGGGTTCCGAGTTAAACTCGAGGAAACGAGTCATCATTATTACTGTTTTTATTATTTCTATCATTATTAGCATTACTATTATTGTTACGTCATCATTATTAATATTATCACTATTGTTATTACTATTATCATTATTATTATTATTATTATTATTATTATTATTAGACCGATGTCTTTCATCCCACGTCTCTAAGGAGGAACTTGGTGACGTCTTCTTCTTCTTCCCTTTCACGTTCCGAACTCGGGTTTTTCTCGTCTTCGAAGTTTTACTTTTATTTCTTGTGTAGGACTTCCTCCTGGCCCGGAAGTCCCTTCACGCTGGTTCCGCTACTTCCGGTGCCCCCCCCACCCCCGAGATTCCGAACTTTGTATAACGGAATATCTTCTAGACGTCTATCCTCGATATAACGGACATATATATTCCAGTTCTTCTCTATATAACGGACACGTTTTTCTATGTCTTATCTCTTTATTAATCTATTTACATTTCAATATTCTTTCCCTAACACGCTACAATCCACAGACCTCTTCTTCTTCTACCTCCTCCTTCACCTTGACCTCGTCATGTTCTCATTATGAACTTTACCAGCGCTACTATCCTTGTGGACAATCTTGCGACGCTGTCGTCTCCTCCTCACCTCGTCCCCATCCTTTAATTAAACCCCCTCTACCTCCTCCCCCCATTAAACCTTCGCATGCCTGCCGCCTCTTTAATAACGGAGGTGGGATGGGGGGGGAGGGGGAACTTTTCACAAGATCACCTCCTTCCCTTTCATCAGCATGAACTTGATCCTCTCTCTCGGTCACATTCATCTTTCGGCACCCCTACAATAACTTTTATGAAAATAAATAAATAAGAACACAGACTAAAATTGATTACAAATAAATAAGATAAAATAAAATACATGACTGAAATACAATAAAATAAGAAATCAATAACAATAAATGAAAAAATACACACACATTATATATATATATATATATATATATATATATATATATATATATATATATATATATATATATATATATACCCGTGCGTGGCATCTTCTCGTAACTAGACGCCAAACAATTCTATTCAGTTTGGA
>NC_134799.1:31755064-31777564 GCF_046742065.1 Oratosquilla oratoria | reverse complement strand
GCGTTAACTCCTAACGCAGACAATAAGATGGTCTTCGAGACTTCGAGGATGCCCTGTCAGCCAATACGAGGCTCATCGTGTCTTCTCAGCGTCAGCACCCAGACGTTATTTCGTCAACAAGAGACTCTAATAGGAATTCCATCCTGTAGTGCGAGTCTGCCATGACGGTTACACGAACCGAACTCGAAGAGCTGCGAGCGACTTCGTGTTGAATCGTGTACCAACCCGCTGGGCTGAGGTGCGCCTCGCGCGTGTCAGGACTTGTTCCTCGTTTAACATGTAACCGGGACGGGGGAGATGACGGACCTGGTGGTGTAGGTGGTGGTAGAGGAGGAGGTGGTAGTGGTTGTGAAGAAGGTGGTGGTAGGAGTGATTGTGGTGGTATTGGTGATTGTGGTAGTGGAGGTAATGGTGGTGAGAATGGTTGTGGTGGTGAAGGTGGAGATGATGATGGAGGTGAACCCCGAGGCGGCGTTAGTGGGGGATAAGGAAATGATGGAGACAGTGATGCTGATGGTAGTGGGGATGGTGGAGTTATTGGTGGAGGCGGAGTCGGCGTTTGTGGTGGAGGTGGAACTGATGGTGGATGTGGTCGTGGTGGTGCACGTGGGGGCGGGCGACAGTGGAGATGGAGTTCATATTATGTTCAGTAAAGACTCAGAAGATTATAAACATGCAAGTCACATACCCTAACATCATACGCATGACGTTACGCCCTGTGGGAGGGTTGTCACTACTGAAAAAGAGGCTTCAATGCGTGCAGCACGTACCACGGCGACGTACCATAATACATTAGTTAACATTCAAGTCACCATGTTAACTATCAGGCGGACATCCGGCAGCTCTGATCCCCACGGCAAATGTGAATCCCTGGCATATACGAAATCTATATATCAAGAGTCCTTATCGCTGTCCTCTTCAGCAATGAGGTTTCCCTTACTGGTTGTTGAGTGTTGGTGTATTTCATCTTTTATTCTTTATTCTAAATTGTTTTGTTATCATAGAACAAATTAACTTTTTTTAGCCTCTCATAGTTCATTCATACTCGTGAAAACAAAACGACACTTCTTGACCTACTTCCCCCTGACTGCAACATACATTAGCCAGGTTTGGTTTCAGTCAATCACAGCCCACCTTTATTGACCAGGACGAGGTCGCGACCAATCTGGATCCATTGAAGCCAGGCTCGAGGTGGGGGATGGGGATGGGGGTCATCGATAAGATGAATAAAACCACCAGGCACTTGGAGTACGACATGAGAAGGCAACGCCACGCCGCGCAGTCGAGTTAAAGGTCTGGCGGAGGAGACGCCGAGGACGCGCGCAACGCGGAGGGTCTCCTCCTCAGGGGGAGGGGGTGTGGAGGGCGAAGGCGGGAGGTGAAAGAGGAGGAGGAGGAGAAAGAGGAGGAGGAGGATGGAAGAAGCAGGAGAATGAGAAGGAAAATGAGGAAGTGAAGAGAGAGAGGGAGACAAGGAGGAGAGGGAGGAGGGAGAGAACGAGGATGAGGAAAATGAAGAGAAAGATGGAGAGAAGGAGAAGGAAGAGGAGACGGGGAATGGGAGGAATAGAATGAGAAGGATGAGGATGAAGAGAGGGTGTGAGGTGGGAGATGAGGAGCAGAGTGAGGAGGGAAGGGGAGAAAGAGACGGCCTGTCACGTGCTTTGTTGAGGGTGCTAATGCGTCACCATTCCAACTTGACGTGCGCCCCCTACCACCACTGTAAAAAAAAAAGTGTGTGTGTGTGTGTGTGTGTGTGCGTGTACCTCCCCCACAACCAATATTCGACCCACAATCACTTTAAATATCGCTACGGTGCCAAACTTCACAATTTATTTTTTGTCGACATTAGATGACGTCACCTTTTCACGTACGGAGAGATGGCATTCAGCTGTTGTTCACCTTTCCCTACCACTAAAACCCACTGACAAGTAAAATCCTACACTAATACAACACAAACAAGAGTACAAAATTTCTTCCCAGATAGATCTTTGGAAAGCCCCGAGGATCGTTGACAGTTGCTGTGGGGCTGCGGGTTTCCAGCCAGACAGCTATAATTGTTATTTTCATTATCACTGTTTTTATAATTCTATCGTTATTGATATAATCATATTTTTGAATTCTATTACTATTGTTATCATTATTGTTGTTGCTATCTTTATTACTACTAATTAACTATTATTATTATTCTCATTATTATTACTATTATCATCATTATTGCTGTTGTTATTATTGTTACTATTACTTTACTATTATCATTACTATTACTATTATCATTATTTCACTCAACGGACTGAAAGGAATTATAGTACCAAGTGAGTTACGTCCCTCCAGGTAATCTTTGAGATTTTTTTTTCAGGTTAACAGTACTTGTTCTCATCCAGCGCGGGGGGGGAGGGTGGAGGGGGGCGCCGCAAACCCATACTCAGTGTAGGAGTTTGAACTCCTTTCCCTCCAAATCTCATCTACTGCTTGCATGTAATTTTTAGCCTAAGTATTTCTATCACCCCAAAACCCCATTCCCCCCGCCTTCCCTATGTGCCTCCCCCCAACCACCCTTACTGGACAATGCATGGAAGGGAGCGGGGGTGGAGGGGGGAAGGGGGAGGGGCAATTTGCATCTCATCATGCTGCAAGCGATGCTAATCACCGGTCGTTAAAAGGGCAGCGTCATTACCAACGTCCACCATCACCGTTAGCACCACTTCACTATCCTCTCGCTAAAACGACCGGCGTCATTACCATCACCATCATCATCGCCTCATCATCTTAACGACGACGCGAAACGGCCGGTCGTTACACAGCCGGCCGGCCGGCATCATTACCGTCATCAGCACCGCCATCGTCAGCATCACCGTCATCGACGCCGTCAATGCCTTCGTCAGGATGCTAACTACCTTACCCGTTGGGTCTTAGCCGCCGCCTGTCAGCGTCATGTATAGACCCACTACCGTTAGGGCGAAGTGATCACGCAAGTGATACAGAGATTTCGCCTCTACGGCCCGAGACTTCAAGTCACCAATAGGGGAAGTCCTTCAGACATGAATGATAAATTACTCCATCAATCGTCACGACTTACAATAGGTATGTGTTACGTGCTATCTTGATATCACGCGTGATGTGCACGTTATAAATCCGTGTCTGTGTAGCACATGTTAGTACAGGTTGAGGAAGTGTGTTAGGACTGATCGTAATATTCAGGACAACAATACTCCTGGTTTGTGCTAAGTGATGCAGCAATTTCTGTCAGAATTCCCCTTTAGAACTTTAATTCAACCCTTACGGATCACAGTCACGCACCAGTCTTTAATGACTGGAAACTAATCTCCACCCGTATAGAATGGTGGTCGCTTTTATACTTCTACTCTCATTCCGTTCTGCTGTCCTACCTCTATGACTCCACCTCTACGCTGAAATATTGTCACAAAAGATAGAAACGCACGCACACACACACACACACCCGCACACACTCACATACACACACCCGCACGCACACACACACACACCCGCTCGCGCACGCAAACACACACACACGCATACACCCGCACACATACACACACGCACACAGTGGAGAGATGATGAGAGGAAGAGGGATAAGGAGGGAGAAAGAGAGGGAGGTAGGGAACCTGGTAGTTGGGAGAACTTGGAGTGGCAGGGGTGTGGGGGGATGTGAGGGTGTTGAGAAAAGAGGGGAGAAATACTAGACAATTTTGATAAGATGCGGGTGAGGGGAACTGAGGTTCGGACTGTAGGAGAACTGTGCAGTGTGTGGATGGCTGGAGGGGGTGGGGGTAGCGGGGTAGAGGTGCAGGCGATGAAAGCCACTAGACACAACACGGAAAGAACGTATTTCGTAACTCTGTCACGAATGAATTTCATCATACAAAAGCCCTTTTCTCCGTTGTAGTAAGGGGAATGGCTTCGTCAAAGCATATCACCCTGATACACGGCTCGGGTAGCAATGCATCACTATTGATATATTTCTACTGCCTCTGTGTCAGGCCGATAGTAGAATGATCTGTGGCTCTACAAAATTCGTGCCAAATATCGACCGTATTTACTCTGAGCCTAAAGCTGATCTTTGATGGGCTGTGCAGTTTTGCTTCCTGAATTGTTTTCCTTTTAAGAATATGAATCATTACGTCTAACCCATGGGAGCTGAACCAGACGTGTACACACACACACACACACACACACACACACACACACAGAAAACAAGAGGGCACTTGCACACGCACGAACACACAAACAGATTTGCCAGTTAACGTACAGCCTCCTAAGTGAAGAAACTTACCCACTTCCACAATGAACAAAATATTACAACTCTGAATCACGCAAAGCCCCCAACAACCCCAATTAACCCGAGGGGCAATGCCACGTATGCAGGATGCCGAGCAGCCACGAAGGAAAGGAATGGAGGAAAGAAATGGGGGCATGACATAACAAAAAACACATACATAAAGTGGACAAAAATAACTCTGGGGGAGGGAGGAGGAGGGAGAGGAGGAGGGAGAGGAGGAGGGAGAGAGGAAGGGAGAGAGGAAAGAAGAGAGGGAGAGAGGGAGAGAGGGAGAGAGAGAGGGAGAGAGAGACGATGGGAGAGAGTCTGAAGGAATATTCTATGCAAGCGGAAAGATTTGGAGGAAAATGACGGGGAAAAAGAGGATAGCAAAGACGAAAGAGGATGAAACCATACAAGGCAGGAAAGAAAGAAAAGAAAAAAATCAAGAAAATGAAAACACGAAGAAATCGTGCGACGGGGGACGAAAATCAGACCGTGAGGCAAGAAAAAGAAAACGAGAGATGAAAAAGGCGGATAGAGAGAGAGAAAAAAAAGGAAAACAAAGAAAGAGAAAGGGCGAGAAGGGGGGGAAGGAAAGGTGCGAAAAGTGGGAAATGGCTTAGCAATGAAAACCAGTGAAATGAATGGAGGAGGGGAATGTGAAAAAATGGGAGAGGAGAAAAAATATGAGGAGGGAATCACGATAGAGAAAAGGAGAGAGGGAGAGAGAGAGAGAGAGAACAAGGGAAGTAAAAAAAAAAAAAAAAGTGGCCGAGATGGTGATGAAGACAAAGACGACTAGAGACCTTTAACCCCTCACATGAGCTCGGCACAACACATATAAACTCATGCATACCCACGTGCGTATTCACACGCATACATAAATATGAGGCTAATTTTAACAATTGTACATAAATGTGGTCTTCCTTTCCTGTACACTACAATCCTGTAAATACATACACGCACACACGCGCGCGCACACACACACACACTTCTCGTCCTCAAGAGCCCCAGCACTCGAGTACAACAACCTCTTGCATGAGTCATCGTCGGCACTCGCCTCCATGGGCAGCGTCGGCACAGCCTTGCCCTTGTCCTCGTGACCCTGGCTGGCACTGAGTGCCACAAGAGGAGGCACTACCATCCTTGGTGGGGTGTCGCGGTTCAGGATGTAAAACTAATCCAAAGAAAATGACCCCGCAGTCGATAGCTTAGGGATGATCGTCACATGTCTACGGCCATGCAGGATTTTCATGACTGAAGACTAATTTCCACCTAAACAAAGAGCTTGGCCACTCCTGCAGACTCCTCAATCTCGTATCTTTAACTAAAAAAAATCACAGGTCCTCTTTGAAATGTGACATGGTCTAAGGCTGAGACTCGCTGATACAACCTGTCTAAGGTGTTATCTAGCAAGACAACCTAGAAAACAGACTAGATTCGCCGCATCTTCTGCCCACACGAGACATCACTGCCGGGACCACTGAGGGAAATCACAGCTGAGAATTGACATCAGTGTCGTGTAGACTGATTGTTGTCAGTTCCCACGTCGCATGTCTGACCGTGGAGTTTAGTCTGTGCGTGCCAACGAACAGTCTCACGGAAGCAATCATGTTAAATGCTTTTATGAAGTCCACAAAATCAGACCAAATGAGAGACCACCACCCTCGGCTACGATCAGTGAGACATCCATGCTTGCACACGCGCGTGCATGCATTGTTGCACTCACATAAATGTATACACACATACACACAAAATACTCCTCGTTTCTCTCTTTTCATTTCTTACTATTGATATTTAAACAAATTTTTCTATTTCACTCATTACAAATGTACATAAGTATAATCCAACACTTCCCTCTCTATATCTATCCAACTCGCTCTTTATCTGTATCTCTCTTCATTGTCTTTAAATCGTTCTTCACCTCCATACACATAAACGCAAAGACAAACACACACACACACAATGCAACTCAATCACCCTTGCGGAAGCTTGTCACGCATCACGCTCTTTACGAAGCGAGCTGAGTCACGTGACCTACTGCAGGCGGGCGCGGATAGTGGATCACTCTGCAGCTCTTCCCGTCACATGCACCGAATGGAACTTTAGTGCCACCCC
Organism: Oratosquilla oratoria; assembly: GCF_046742065.1. Classification (NCBI taxonomy): domain Eukaryota; kingdom Metazoa; phylum Arthropoda; class Malacostraca; order Stomatopoda; family Squillidae; genus Oratosquilla; species Oratosquilla oratoria. Next base: position 31,771,164 of record NC_134799.1, on the reverse strand, counting down.
TATGGACCAGAGTCATCCATCCAGAAGCTCCACCCGGAGTATGCAAGTTCAAAGACGTGGTCTTCCAGACATCTGTTCTGACCACGTGCAATAATAGAATATTAGTATGTAATGTCCGTTGTCTGTTTTTTTTTCTCCATCTCATTCATAAAATTAATAACTTTTTCACTATATGTCCCCTTCACATCAGAGATCAGCTGGCGTTAGCAAAAATTAAATCAACAGAGACCGATTACTGGTTTAAATTAGTTGACCCCAATCTTCTTTAACCCCACCTCCCTTGTAGACAAGCGTGAATCTGGTACATGGGGGGGGGGGGGGGTCACTATAGCAGTCTCTCCATATATCAGATCGTCAACCCTCCGCCAATAATAAGTCAGACTTACTCATTGTTTACTCAATTAGAATTTTTTTTTATATAAAAAAAAAAAAAAAAAAGAAGCGATGTCCTGGAAGTTACGTAGATAGTACACCACGTAAAATTTTTGTTGGAAAGATTGTGATTTCCTCCCTCATCCCTCCACCCCAAGCTGTCCTGAATTCTTAAAACTCTTCCCTAGATTTGGGGAGGAGGAGGGAGGGGAGAGAACATTACTCCTGGCAAAGAAGCCCCTTTGACTTAAGTTTTCACTGAAACTCTTCCTTCTGCATTTAAGTTCTTCATTAAGTACAAAAAGAGTACTTACCTCCTAATTTTGTGTATTTCACAACGGCCCTACCCAAAGGTGTTGTCTGAACTTTTCACATACCTGGAAAAAGAAAAAAACAGTCACAACCAAGAACGAATTAACAAAATATTAATGATAATGTTAATGTTTATAATGTATGTTCCCGAGGACTATCGTTAAGGCGAGGGTATTGGGCCGGACTTCTTTTCATTGTAGGAACTGTAATGGCATTTCTCAGTTGTGAGATTGCTGCGCACACGTCTAAAAGATATCAAGAAATGCAGCTTTCCATACGCATTAACGGCAGGAATTGCTTTGAAACTCATATTGCCTAAGTTAAATCTATACAAGATGTCAAAAATAGGTACAATTAGAGAATCAGAAACATATTCTCATACCAATAACGCAACCTTCCTGTACATTACCATTAGAGAAAAATTACGCCGTACATGGTATATTTCTTTTAATGACATCACGTTACTATGAAGAAACTAGGAGTAATCAAATTAAACCCTCGAAATATAGAACCTAGAAAATCCCGCGGCCCATCTTAGTTCACACACACACACACACAAAAAAAAAAAAAAAAAAAAAAAAAAAAAAAAAAGTCCGCTTTGAAAGATAAATATGACAAATTTCGTAAGAACAGGTATATGCCAACCAGAGATCCCAACTTACAAAAAGTTGCATCTGAACACTTGGTAAAGGTCACTTTCGTCAGACCCGAGCCCTCTGGCTTGTATATACTTCCAGAAATCTCACATTACAGTCATCTTCTGAATCTTTGTTATCTGGAGCCTCCTTCACGCGCAGAAGTAAAGGGCAGGGGTGGAAGGTTGGTTTCAGCCCATCTCAGGTCTTCTTCGGCTGGGCAGATCATAAGGAAAGGCGTGAGGAACCTGGTAGTTCACTTCGACCTCCCAAACGTCTTCGAAGTTCGAGCGATCTCGACTTTGTTCGAACTCGTGACGAAGAGTCTTCTGTTTTTTGAAAATTACTAACCAGTTCTTATCTTCGAAATATGTATACCTCACGTCTTCATCATCAAAACCCCACTGATAACATCTCACTTCTGTAACGACTGTATTGCCAATTTCCGTCAAATATACAAAAAATGTTTACATAGTTCTACAATGCAGAAAGTGCACCAAATTCTCAAATCATGTCATATTGTTTTTAAGAACAGACAAACATAACGGAAAATGTTTCTTTAAAGTCTGTAATACATTTTCCTCATCGTGCTTCGGAGTAATTGTATCGTGACTATAATTAGTAAAAAAAATTCTCAACCCTTCACAAACAATCTGCCTAAACTGCCAAGATAACAATCAGCATTTTCGTGCATGTAAATATACGACTTCCTTGCGAGGTGGGAGGCGTGGAAGAGGGAGACCAGGCAGAACGCGGAGAGACGAGATAGAGAAGTTCACAGGAGTGACGTGGTAGAGATTATGAGAGCAAGTACATGTCAATAATTGTAGTCAGGAACATGAATGAAGAATGGCCCACAAAATATGAAAACAAGATATATTTTTCTCTCCCAGTTTCAAAATGAATTCACAAAGGCGCTTGCATCGAAATATCAGAAAATATAAAAATAAGATTTTTTCTTTTCTTTTCAAAACATGCTTAGATTTTTCCCCTTCAATTCTTCTACAATGTCGATTAGTGGTAGTGGTTCTTTGTAAATGTATATAGGAGTCTATACACACACACACACACACATGCACGCACGGCTTGCTGATGCTGTAGCTAGAGTCTTCGCCTGCCAACTCAGCGGAGCTGAGATCAAACACTGTTCTGGACTTCAAAGCACTACAATACTCCAAGCCATTACTGTCTCCTTTGAGCAATGGGACATTTTGTGTGTGTGTGTGTGTGTGTGAAGTGCTTAAGGTCACACTACCCATAGAAAGGACCATACGACCTATGGCGCTTACATTCGGGAAGGTATTAGCCGACTATCATGAGTCTAGTACGTGATCCAAAACCATGGTTCATTCTCTCTCACACGTGTGTATATTATATATATATATATATATATACATATATATATAATATATATATACATATACATATATACACACATATATATACATATATGTGTATATATATTTAGAAAGAGAGAGTTCTCACCATAAAAGTTCCTAAATGGATGGCAATAAAGATAAGATACAACGATGAAAAGGGCGACTTCGAAGGTTCCCCAAATGGCATTTTCTCCCACTTCGTGGGAACGATATTGCTTCGTGATTGCAAAGTTCCTTATCTTATGGGAATTGAAAGGAGAGAGAGAGAAAAAAAAAGGACTGCCGAGTGCATTGACCTCAAATTTTAAAAAATTGGGAGACATTGCAAGGTGTTGTATAGCAGTACATGATGTTGCAATGTACTACGCGCTGTTGTAAAGTAATAAATGATGTTCCGAGGTGTTCCAAAGTAGTATACGATGTTGGAAGGTGGTGCAAAGTCCCACGCGATGTTGAAAGGTGTTCTACAATATCATAACGTGATGCACGATACTGCAAATTGCTACAATATGTTGCAAAACTGTTCTAAGATGGTAAGAGATGCCCCTACGATGTTGCAAATTCTACATGACGTTGCAAAGTTTTACATGGTGTTGCAATGAGTTCTACATTGTTAAAGGGTGTCAAACGAGGCTGTATGTTACGACGTTGCAAGGTACTGCAAATGGTGAAATGCACACTAATGTTGCAAGGTGCTACGAAACATTGCAAGATATTCTATTATGTTACAAGGTGTTGCACTATATTCCAAGTATGGAGCGACAAATGGATAGAGACGCTGGTAAACTACAACTCATAACAGCAACAACATCAATGTTCCAAGTGTGGATCCACATTGCAAGATTGTCACGCTTTGCAGTGTTGCAAAGTATTGCACGTGCCCTTCCCATGAACAGCAAATCTTTCATGCACGGTGTGTGTGTGTGTGTGTGTGTGTGTGTGTGTGTGTGTGATTTATTCCCAGTCTCCCAAGGCTTCTAATAACTCGACATAAGAACATAAGAATGGAGAAGACTGCAAGAGACCATAAGGTCTACACTATTCATATATATATATATATATATATATATATATATATATATTTATACATATATATATATAAATATATATACATATATATATTATATATATATATATATACATATGTATATTTATATATATATATACATGTATATACATATATATATGTATATAGATATAGATATATTATATATATATACATATATATATATATATGTGTGTGTGTGTGTGTGTGTGTGTGTGTGTGTGCGTGTATACACACACACATTCAGCCAGTTTTACTAAGCCCACAGAACTTTCGTAATGAACCCTCACGAAACCTGGGAGGAAACCTGGCCAGATCGGGCGAGACGCTCCGAGGGTTAATCTCGAATGTCGTCCTCGGTACAATGGACAGGTGTCCCTGGGGCTCCAGGCCACTAGGAACTCGGGGGAGCTTTTACACACCGAGGACGGTTGGATGACCTTAGCGACCGGCCGGCCAGCACAGCGAGGAACAACAGAATAGCGGGACGGCCAGAACACTGAGCAGGATAAATGGAACGACCGATCAGCAGGAATACACAGAACAACTGGCCAGTCGGCGAAGAGGGAGGGACATCAGAACTATAAATGAATGGTACGGAAAAGCCGGCTGGCCAACCTGCAACGGAGGAAAAACGAAACACACAGGACAGATGGCTAGCCGGCACAAAAGGTGGGACGACGAAAGAAGGGATGGATTGCCGGCTGGCCAGGAACCATGTCAGAAAAGCGGAAAAAAAATAAGTAAAAATTGCGGAATAACCGGTCGGCTGGCATGGAGGGAGGGACATTAAGACAATCGTGGGATAGTCGGCCGGCCGGCAGAGAGAAGAAAAGCGGAACCCAATGGCAAAGGGGAAAAAAATGACCGGCTGACTGGTATATCATATCAAGCTGGAAGTGTCGGCTGGTCGGCAAACAAGCCGGAACGCGAGGGCCGGCTCGTTGACAGATAAGACGGAACGCAACTGCCGGCTAGCCGGCGAAAGAGTAACAGAATTTCCGGCTGGTCGGCAGAATATCGGAGCGCAATCGCCGGCTGGCCGGCAAGGAAAGCGCAAGAAAAATGCCGTCTGGCTGGCAGAGATAGCAAAATGAATAGCCGGCTGGCCGATACAGAGGACGGAAATTTTCGGCTGGCCGGGCTTCAGGGTGGGCGGGTTGGTGGACGGGCTAGTGGGCGGTCGAGAGATTTCCCTCAGCTGAATAAAATTATGTTTCGATCGAATTGGATACAATCGCCAGATCTGACCGTGTGCCTCTTGACCTTTGACAAAAGTCTTCTCGATCACTGGGAGGCTTTGGATGTCTCTTCTTCCCGTCACCATTCATACTTTAGTACCCGTGTCTGACTTGGACTCTGTGTGTGTGTGTGTGTGTGTGTGTATGTTATGTCTCTCACACTTTTAAGGCCCTGTACAGTCATTTCCTTAACGTACATATCTTTCACCTTTCCGCCTGTCTTTGAAATATCCATCTCTACACACACACACACACGGTAAGGAGTCTGTGCGAGGTCGAGGGGATTTCCAGACGACCAACGCCGCAGACTTGTTATATATATATATATATATATATATATATATATATATATATATATATATATACACGCACACACACACACGTATATACATATATATATACACAACACCCGTGCATAGGAAAAATGTACTCTTCGTATCACTGCGTGGGTGGTGAAAAAAAAAACGTATAATAATAATTATTTAGTGTTCCCATCACGGGGGTGCCTGAAGACCAGAGTTTGGAGTCGATGGCCTTTAGAAGAATGGGAAAGAGCCAGGTCTCGGGATATGCAAGATTCTAGAACCCTAGAAAGGGCATCAGTCTTTCAAATTATCTATCTAAATTTCGTCTTGAAGGAGCAAAATATACTTACGAAAACATGAGTTAATTATACTCTCCATTTACCTAAACAGAGCGGGACCGCCCGACGGGTACATGGAGCGACCATGATGGTTCCAGACGGGATTCAAAAGAGGTGCGGTCCGAAGAAGTCCGACGGAACCCGGCGGACGGACACTCCTGACCGACAGACGGAATCGGACGTGGGGTGTCCGAACTCGACGGTCGGGTTCCGGACGCAATGTGGCTCTGACAGACGGGATTATTTTCCTTTTCTTAACTTTTATTCACCCTTCCTTTTCTATTTGAACTTTGATTCACACATTGCATATACCCTCCCATTTGTACAAAAAATATATAATAAAAACAATGATAACTAGTAGGACCCGCGGGAATTCCACGGTTATTCAAATTTGAAGTATTACGGAGTCTTCAAAATCTCCCGAAGGAGTCTTCAGTCTCCTAATGGAGTTGTCAAAGTCTCCCGACGTTGTCGTCAAATTCTCCCGAAGGAGTCGTTAAGGTCTCTCGAATGAGTCTTCAAAGTCATCTAAAGGAGTATTCAGAAGGAATCTCAGAAGTGGTCTTCAAGAGTACCAATTAACATGGAAAGCGTGATGTACACCATAGGCAGGTTCGTAAGTACTAGCGTATTATAATTAATAATAATAATAATAATATAATAATAACAATATCATCGAAATTCCACGATAATTCAACTTTGAATTCTTCCGAAGGAGTCTGCATTCTCCCGATGGATTTGTCAGTCTCCAAAAGAAATTCTCAGTCTCTTGGGGAAGTCTTCAAAGTCTCCCGAAGGAATCTCTGAAGTAGCCTTCAAGAGTACCAATTAATATGGAAAGCGTGATGCACACCATAGTATGTTGGTACTAGCGTATTGATATAATGTTAATAATAATAATAATAGTGTTAGTAATAATAATAATAATAGTGTCATTAACAATAATAATAATAGTATTAATGATGAAATAATTGTTCTTTCTCTTCATTCGAGATTCACTTCAAAATTTCAAGGACCCAACTAATCTGTGCATAGACGACAAAATTGTTAATATCCTAAATTGTGTTGCCTTTCAATAAAAAATCACTTAGATGGTTGTCCATATATATATTTATACATATATATTTTTTTTTGCGTGTGTGGGTTTCCTTTATTTCATGGGGGTGGTGTAACAGCTATATGATGGTTCCACGTGAAGAACAATCGTAATGACGTTATTAAAGATAAAGTAGTTCATTTTGAAATGGTGATATCATTACATATTTTCTTCTGGCCCGTTGATGGTGGTTAGAGACTGGGTGAAATCTCGAGGCATCGCTTCCTGACCTCCTTTACATCCTTTGGGTGGTGAAATGGAAGCGGGCCGGACTCCTAACCATGAGATCCTTGGTTTAGGGTTTCCGGACTGCTAAATTTGAATATTTGAACGATATAACCACAACTACTGGTTTATTCCGATAAATAAACAAATATATATATATATATATATATATATATATATACACATATATATATATATATACGGACACACACGCACGCACATACACGCAGCACCTATGACCTAGTAAGCCCTATGGCTAATTAGAGCCCCGTGATGCCAGTGACCCTGAGCCCGAGGCTTAAGCTTGAAGACTTCGAGAACAATGGCTTTGAGACAACCAACGGGCTCGTAAAACGGGGGCACCTCGCGAGTCGGCACAAGGCCTCATTAGTGGTGACTTCGGGTCCTGATGGCTTCCACTTCGTGGTACAGAAAAATCCTTTGACGCCGGAGAAGTACATGGTTCCTTCTAGTGAAAACAAATGAGTAGGAGAGGAAGTGGCGGAGGGGAAAGGAAGAGATGGAGGGGGGGGAGAAGGAGGAGATAGATGACGAGGGAGAAGAAGGCGAGGATGAGGTAGAGGAAGGAGAGAAAGGTGAGGTAGATGAGGAGAAAGAGGAGGAAGAAGAGGAAAGAGAGGGGGTACAGAAGAAGGAAGAGGAGGAAAAGGAGGAGGAGGAGGAGGAGGAGGAGGAAAGAGGAAGGGAAAAACTTAGAGGAAGAAGATGAAATGGAGGATGAGAAAAGAAGGGAATAGAGAAAGGAGGAAGAGGAGGAGGAAGAGTAAGTAGTGGCGGCGGAGGAGGAGGTAATTAGTCCCGTCCCAACACCCATGTCTCCATCCAAAGACCGGCAGATGCAGTACACTTGGCTACACAAATACTGTAGTGCCAAGTGTTATCTTGAGACCTCAAGCTTGATCACATCGAACGCAAGGGTGAACAGATGGATTTATGATTGTTACTATATGTAAAGTATGCATGCATATATATATATATATATATATATATATATATATATATATATTCTAGTTACGCAACAATCCTGCACCATATGACACAAATGGGCAATCCATTTTATGTTAAAAAAGTGTAAGTGTGTGAGAGAGAGAAAGATAGATAGATAGAGAGAGAGAGAGAGAGAGAGACAGGCTCCGTTAGACATGTGGGCCCCAAGTTTGACAGCCCCCACCCACCATAGCCGTCAACATCCCCGACTATTCGACTCCACAGGTCAAAACTAAGCGACTTCTCGGTATTCGCTTAAATCGACTCCCAAATATGATAATTTTCAACTTCAACCATCTCTCCATTCTGCTACATACCTTCCTTAAACCCCTCCTTCACCTCCACGACTCACCACTTCGGTGCACTATTGTCCTCAAGGATGGATGTGCTCGCGGGGTCGATAATTCAGGAATTCGCCGTGTGGGAAGACACACTCACACACAGAATAAACCATGCAGGCAAAACATTACGGCTATCTGCCATTCCAGACAATGTGTATCATACTGTACATGTACACACATTTAATCAAGTGCATTCACACACACGACTTGTAGGGTTTAGTGTCACAGACTGCCGCGCTGCGGTACAGAGTTCGCGCCCCTCTTACGGTGTCAAAATCTTCCTCAGATACTGGCAGTCGTTACTGACACCCTTGGACATGGAGACGGGGGTTGTGTGTTTGTAAGGTCACAACACTACCCACCGATCGTATAGCGTTCAGAGCTATCATTGAAGACTATAGACGTCGATCACGAGTCCAGCACGTGATCTAAGAATATAAAGAATAACAGTTTCAGCATTATTGATCAAACGGGCTTCCACGAAAGCTTGGAGAGAGAGAGAGAGAGAGAGAGAGAGAGAGAGAGAGAGAGAGAGGGGCGGGGTTAGTGTAAATGCAACCTATGTGGTAATAAGTATAATTAAAATTTCTGTTTCTCGGCAGTAGAAAAAATCTCAAGCATTTACAAAGAGTGAAAGATCCTCCATTTGACTGACAATAAAGTATAAATAAATAAGCAAAAGTTAAAATATACAAAATGAGATAAAACAAAATATGCAGAAAGTAGCACGGCTACAATCTTCCTTTATTCCGTACCATGTAACTTGTCCTACTTCTGACAATTTTATCATGTTGCGTTAAACTCCATCGTTAGTATAAGGGCTTACTGCAAGTCATTCTAACACACACCTAAGGGCTTTCGAAAAGCAAAGCAAATATTACGTTCAATTTGGAAGAACCTTACATGGAGACTAGCACCACATCGGTGCCATAGACCAGTTGGAAGTGCCACTAAGAATGGATTTTTTATTCCAAACACAGATGCCTCGTCTGGCCACAATTTCTATTCCCTTTGAATTATCAACTAGATTTTTTTTTAGACTTATTGAGGACCACCCATCATAAGGTGTGGGAGGGGAGGTAAATTTAAAGATAAAAGTGCCTTCAACCTCAAATCTGATACAGTTTCTATTAAATGGTGAGATAACTACCTGGCAATCAAACTATCTTCATCTTTATCTATTAGGATGGTAGCCAGCTATGGCATGCACCATCCACTCACCCAACTTCCACTTAATTCCCTTAAGAAGAAGAGAAAAAATATTTTAGCTCTCTAAGGATGAAGAGCGAAGTTTGCCAACTCACCTGTCATTAATATTCTAACAGGTATTATCTGGACTCGAACCGGCCTTTTCAGTGTCTGACGTCACATCGCCGTCAACGCCGCGCTGAAGACGAACCTAAACCAAGAATCCGTCTTGTGGTTGGTTCCATTCACAGGGATGTGACGCGAAGAAATCGTGCAGGTCTTGACCTTTCCCGACCTTCAGGAGGTAAGTCTTCGGTGACTCGAAATCGGTTTCAAATATTTGTGGTCTTGGCCAATCAGGAGCCGACGAGGTCTTCCACGATCCCTGCTCTTTTGTGAGACACGGGATTTTTTCTCCCCGGCTTTCCTTCTTCTTTTTTCTGATTCTTGTGGAACACCTCGGCCTTAAACCACAGACTCTTCCTGACCTTGAAACCTCTTCATGTCACCTCCAGAAATCCGTTGTCCACAGCCTCTTATGAACGTACATTGACGGTCATCACCAAATACATGTAATCCTTAACCTCGATCTCACTGGGACTTCATACTCTTGGTGTGGTTCTTGATAGGGGCGTTGTCGTTGTCCCTGCAGCCGGGTCGTCCCGATGTCGTCCCTGAACTCTGACCCGCTCACGCTTCCACCCTGGCCTCCAGCTGTTCATAAATCCATCGCAAAATCCAGTTCGGATGTCGTAATTCGCTCGATCTTCAACAGACCGGGGAAGCTAATGGTCTGCCAGACATTTGAGGGTTCTGTACTTTTCGACATTTTAACAAGTGGCCGGTTAATTAAGGTGGGTTGTTCCTTTGCACGTGCAGGAGGGCACGGAAAATGACAGTGTCATTTTGTGTCAGACACTGTGGGTTACCAGCATATCTTTTGTGTTTTAATAATGCTGCAACCTTTGTACTGCTCTAAGCTGCAAGACAATGCACTTGTTCCTTCCTCAATGCCTTGCAACTCGAATACACGAACATGAAATTAATTACACACAATCCTTATACTTGTAATACAACAAAGTTACTTTATATATCCTATTCCAAAAAGTAAGAAACCGGGACTTCATCAAGTATTCTGTCTCCGCCCGTGTTGGGAGCGATGCAGGTCGCCTTCCGTTCTTGCGAAAAGGTCAAAGGGTTAGCCTTGCAACAGGGCTGCAACGTTGCACGCCGCCCTCACCTCCATGGGCTCCTTCGTCAGGTAGCGACGGGACGGTTGTGTGTGGTTGTGACCAAGCACAGAACTAAGGACGAGGTACACAACCAGAGGCACCAATAAGTCGAGGTTTGAGAATCACACAAAGAATGCAAAGGGTATGGTCCAAGTTATGAGTTGACCAGGGTGGTAAAAGAACTGCACGTTTGTGCTTCAATGCAATAAGATTAATCTAACTGCCTTTTCAGACCACCTTTCCAACAGATGGTGGCGCAGCATTCCAGTTCAGTGGCATTCTTTCCGCCTGAATAACCTCCTCCAACAAAGCGACAATACAATGCAATACAACCAATACAATAGGCACGATTAGCGGCAATGGGTGCCTGGTTATTTTGTATACTACAAGGCTGAAGGTTTCAGTGGAAAGTATTCTATGCTTCCTAAAGGCAGTATCATAACACGGCCACTCAAGCCGAAGTTCCTCTTGTGTTGTTTGTTTGGGAAGTGCGCTTTTGAAGTGAGGTTTTGCAGTTATTTACGAACACTTAAGGGTTTCACAGTCAGGTACAAAAATATGATTTGGCTTCAGTTTCAGGTATAGTGCTGAAGGTGATTCAAACCTCAGCAATGACCCCAATGCAAAAGTGCTGTTTACGAGGTTGATTGTATTTGTATCCTTCAGATCCTGTTTGATACAAAAACACTTGGAAACCGATCACAGCCTTCAGGTAACAAAACAGGGTTTTTTCATTAGCAGGGCATAAGCGTTCTTGTGTACGTATACATTTGAAGGATATGCGATCCTCGGCACAAACTGTCCTGTAAAGACAGCACGGGCAAATTTCGTTAAATGAATAGGGAAGAGTCGTTCAACTGTGGGTCGAGTTCGGTACGAAGTCTAGTCCAGTGGCGCGCGGTGTTCGTCAGCAAATATCCGTCCTGTTTTTTAAGGTCTTTAGAAGACCTTACTGTGGTTTCCTCATGCCCCCATCCTGTAGACGTTGGGGCGTCTTCTGCGTCCTCAGATATGGTAAAGATGATGTAAAAACCTCCGTTAACGAAGAGCACAGAAGCGCGGAATACGGCACCCCTTCCACACACTCTCAAGCTACATCTGAATCAAGAACACGGGCTGCAAGTTAACTTGCGGTTGTTGCCACGTATTGCAACATTACGCGATTTTCTTCCTTATTCATGACTCCTAGAAAAGTTCCACCTTTGATACACATTTAATACTCACTAGTTAGATAATAAAACTAGTAATTCTCTTTAACCAGTTTTACTCACAACATCTAGAAAATAAGAAACATTCATATGCGAAATCAACTTGTATGGCAACTCGACAGTTACACCGGCAGTTGGCTGTGACGTCACGCATACATGGTGCCGCCCGCCGACGCATGAAAGTACATAATATGGCCAGAACACATTCATGACTTTAGTAAAACGTGATTCAAACATAATTTACTACAAAATAAACTTTATTTCTACTTGCAAACTGAGTGCAACAAAATAAAATAGTTTTAAGTCTTGATCGAACATCGTTAGTTGCCTGGGTATGTTGAGACCGTTGCTCTCAGTCGACATTCAAACGGGCAATTACATGGGATGCAACGCTACACAGAATATTCAAATCCCTTTAACCCACCCACTACACTACTACGTCACTACTTACTTGAACCAATGCAACAGTACGATCTTGTACGCTACACCTACTGCCATCCCACCCCACTCCGTGCCGGACCGTTAATTCAAACGTTCAGAAAAATGTGTCATGTTTTGTGATATTATTAGTAATACGAACTGGAAGAAAATAACTTTTCTGTCACACGCTAGTGCAGACAATAAAGAGTAAGACCTTGACAAAACGTCACATCCCAGAAGACATATACAATGGGAGACAAATACAAGCATTCCCAGGGCACGTACTTAGACGGAGAGGGAGTGGGAGGAGAGAGGGAGGACAAGACACCGAGGAAACGGACAGCATGGGAAGACGGACAAGCAGAGAGGGAGATTTGAGACAGAAAAGAGTAGAAAATTAAGAAGGCGCACTGTCACGGCAGACACACATAACTAATATCATCATACATCCGGCAAATATACAGAATATATATATATATATATATATATATATATATATATATATATATATATATATATATATATATACATATATGACACACAGGAACCCACAGTCGGAGAAAATAAACTTTGAATAAAGAAGAATCCTATATTTTGGATCAACTGTAGCCCTCTTCAGGGCTACAGTTGATAGCCGAAATATAGCAATCTTCTTTATTCAAAGTTTATTTTCTCCGACTGTGGGTTCCTGTGTGTCATTTACAAATGTGCTACTACATTTCTGTTTAAAAATACATATATATATATATATATATATATATATATATATATATACATATACATATATATAGACACATATATATGTCTGCTCCCCTCGTCTTCCATGGCACAACAAAACAATGGCTGACGGTGCAACAGAGGCCTACAATTGGTAGATGCACCAACGTTGTTACTGTCCGGATGAGAGCGCTCTAACACACACACACACACACATTTATATATATATATATATATATATATATATATATATATATATATATATATATATATATATATATATATATATATGACGTAAGCGGAGTAGGAAACATAGGAGTCTTAGTCTTGAGTTTATTCCTGACTTGTTTCGCAGGTATGTGTGTGTGTTACGTTTCATTCCTTTGAAAAAGCATACCTGCGAAACTAGTCAGGAATAAACTCAAGACTAAGACTCCTGTGTTTCCTACTCCGCTTACGTCAACCTGTCAGAATGTCTCAGCATATATATATATATATATATATATATATATATATATATATATATATATATATATATATATACACACACACACACACATATCCATCCCATCACCTGCTATATTCTATAAAGCATAACAGCTGGATGGAAATGGAATGTGTGTGTGTGTCACGTTTCATTACATGACGCGGATGTATCACATATGGCAAACATCTGCCTACGCACCATACACCGTTAGGGCGGAATCTTATCATAATAGCGTCAGAGCATGAGAAATATTCGGTCCATAAAATGAAGGATAACAGCAAAAATATAACAAATGAAATAATAATAATAATAATTGAATAAAAATTAAATTTACGAATTCCCGCACACGCGCCTACTCACGCACACACATACATAAAAACACATACGCACACGGTAACACATGAACGTAACTCATATATTCTAAAATGCAATTGGGTAAACGCGCGCGCGCACACAAACACGCATGCACACACACACACACCAAACACACACACACAAGCACACGCACGCATGCACGTACGTGCACACACATACGCAGGCACGCACACAAAGTCACAGCATTCCCCATAGATAAGGTCATACATGAGATCGGAGCTCTCATCCGGCAGGGTAATAGCCCTCGATCACGAGTCAAACACGTGATCCAAATCCATGAAGAACCACACACATACACACATGTATACACACGCACGCACACACACATATATACACACACACGCATGCAATTTGCACGCACAATACCGCCACCACGCGGAAGCCCGAGTCATAACCTGAGTGTGCAAGCAGGCAAGCACAAATGCAAATGTAAACACGAAAGGCGAGCCATGAAGGCAAAGCAACAAACCCGAACAAATACACACACACATGCATACACACCACTGACCCAAGGCCTTGGGATCTGTCCAACACCACCTACCCCGATTTGCACTTGTACCAGACCCTGGGACGTCCTGGCATGTCTGATTTGATCCGGTCTGACTGGTCTACTTCACTTCCATGCCACGTGGCACTTTTCCTTTTATTCCTCATATGTGTGTGTGTGTGTGTGTGTGTGTGTGTGTGTGTGTATACTCACATGCACGCACACGACTCGGTGGCGCGGTTGGTAGAGCGCTGGACTGGGAAGTACGATGGTGCTCGCAGTACCCAGTTCGAATCCTGCCCAGGGCCGAAATTATTTCGGTATCGCTGTGCTTCGGGTCGTTACTCTGACTCTCGTGGGCGGGGAGTTGTGTGTGTGTGTGTGTGTGTGTGTGTGTGTGTGTGTGTGTGTGTGTGTGTGTGTGTGTGTGTGTGTGTGTGTGTGTGTGTGTGTGTGTGTGAAAGGTCATAGCATTACCCATAGATCGGTCATACGAGCTCTGAGCTCTCTTCCGGGAGGGAAATAGCTGTCGATCACGAGTCCAACACGTGATCCAAAAGACCAAGGTGAATACACACACACGCGCGCGCTTCTTTGGCCGGCTGTAAAGTACTTTAGTGTACCTTTGGCTCATGATATTAAAATATATCCAGCCCTTTGCAAGCTCATCTTTATCTATTTATTTATTTCCTTCTCTATTTCCTCATTTGTTTTACCCTCTCCTGATCCATAAACATGAATGCAACAGAATTTGTGTCGTCACCTGAAGTAGCAAAATCATGTCGCAACAGTGCTGTGTCATGCAACTTCCATGCACTTACGAATGCAGACTAATTTTAAAAATAAATCCCCTTCATTGTATGGGAACTACTGAATACAAAACTCATGTTGAAATAATCTGTCACTTAAAATCATTAGATCACCATAATAAGGGGATTAGCCTGTTTCCTGTCCCTCAAATCTCACAAGTCCACGTTTCGCTTCCTCCTCCTCCTCTTATTCGTCTCCTTCTTCTTCCTCCTCCCCCTCTTCATTTTCTCTAAGGCTTTTCACCTTGTCCCGACTGGCTTCCCTTTACATCATCAAATCCTATCACACAACTTCAGCAAACTAATAGAGAGTGACACACACGCACACACACACACACACACACACACACACACACACACACACACACACACACACAGATGGGGGGGGCACGCATGCTGACGGCGAAGGGTGACCTCGCTCGACCCTGTTCCGTCGTCATAGGCCTTTGGGGAGGCAACGAGATCGCGACCTCACACAGGAGTTCGATGCGTTTCCAGTTCTTTGTGCCACGACTGAGCTCGTGACCTCTCGCTCCTGTCACCTTTTGCTCCACTCGCATAATATATATATATATATATATATATATATATATATATATATATATATATATATATATATATATATATGTGACATCCTTTCCTTCCCACTACATACCAACTGCAAACCGTAGACACAGTTCCTAGGATTCTATAACTGTCTTCAATTACAACAAAGAAACTTTTGTATACAGTCCAAAACATTTGTTCTTTTTTTCTTTTACCTAAATTCCCTGTTTCGAGAATTTCACATCACTCCTGAACATAACACCCAAATAATTTTGCGAATCAGTCTTCTCGACTTTTCTATTTCAGACCAGTCGCCTACACTCTGCATAATCCA
>NC_134799.1:31727564-31745064 GCF_046742065.1 Oratosquilla oratoria | reverse complement strand
GTCAGCAGAGGCTGTCACGCGATGGCTGGGCTGGGGGGGGGGATTCTCATCCTTCCCTCTACTCCTCTCCTTCAGTCTGTTTTCCCCCTCCATGACTTATTTTCTCTTTCCTTCTTTCTCTCTCCCTTCCTGGTCCATTTTCTCGTTGTAATTCGCTTATTCTCATTCCCCGCATTTTTCTGTTATTATTCTTTTATTATTCTTCTACTCTAACGCTCTCCTCCCCTCCTTCCCTCTCCCTTCCTCTTCTCTCTTTTGTCTTGCACGATGCTCCTTCTCCCTTTTTCCATTCCCCTTGCCTTACCCTCCCGCTCCCTCCCACCCACCCCCATTTCACCCCCCCCCTCTCTTTACCCAACATCTCCACCCACCTTACCATGCATGACAAAGCAGAGGAAAATCATCAGTCCGGGCAATGCATGACGTCAGGTTTTACTGCCCTCCTCCTCCTCCCTTCCACCTCCATCACCCTCCATACACACATTTCCACCCACACGCGCACGCACGTACGCACGCAAGCAAACACGTTGTACAATACTTGCTAGCGTTGGTGCATGAAGCTCCAGGTTTCTACATAGTATATCCAAATATCCCCATTTTCCCGTACGGGGGTATTTACTGCATAAGTAATATGCAGTCAACTCTTCAGAGACTTTGGGATAGCCCCTACGGACCCGATACACACAGTATTCTTTTATGTTTGTAGACTAATATTCACTCGAAGAAGAATGTTGATTTTTTCCCCTTATTTCTATTTTCCTTCTTTCCTGTTATCGTCTTTAAAACCCTGTCACTCGACCTCTTTAACGTGATATCGCCCCCATGAATAGAAGTATTGGCTATCGACAACGAAAAAATACAAACAACTGCACTTCAACTAACTGGTAAATCCATTCTACAATGTGCACAGATACGCAAACATATACATATAATACACACACACACACATATATATATATATAATATATATATATATATATATATATATATAATATATAGTATACACACACACATACATAAAAACATATCCACACTGTATATACGGTACACACCATAATACACATTGGTTACATAATGATTATACAATCTAAACCTCTAGCATCTCGTTTGTCAGTCCTGCAGATGGCATTTGCTTGACTGCACTAAAACCAACTGGCAGTTGGGTGTTTGAATAACCTGCTGCTGCTGCACACCAACTTGGTGGAAAGGAATTCGAGTTCGAAAACCAGTTTCTTGATGACAAAGTAACTTCATGCGATGAGACAAGATGCTGAAGGGACTTTTTGAAAATCTAAAACAGATATTAAGAAGTGTTAATGTGGGCTGAAGTAAATATATCTAGTTTTTATCTCTCTCAGTGTGTGTGTGTGTGTGTGTGTGTGTGTGTGTGTGTGTGTGTGTGTGTGTGTGTGTGTGTGTGCGCGTGTGTGTGTGTGTGTGTTTCCTCGCTCTCAAGTCTTGGGCAACCGACTCCACATGAAGGATCAGAATGAAAAAAAGGGCGAAGGCCGGCGAGAAAAACAAGGAGTGGAAAGAGGAGGAAGACGAGGAGGAGAAGAGGGAAGAGGAGGAAGAGGCGGTGGTTGTGAGATTTCACTATTCAATAACCAATGAAACTAAATATACATTACACTCATACAAATCAGTTTGCTTCTCATAACTAACACACACAATTATATATATATAATTTTTTATGCGTGCATCAGTACCAGCAACGGGTAAGCAATTAATTTTGACACTGAACCTGCAAACTAGAGAAATTAACTTTCTGATACAATAGGATACCAGGATGAAAGCGTTGGTGTGAACAACCCACAAAGTATCCCTGTGCCGCAAACCGGCTTAAACCCGAGTAGTCGAGTACTGTATTCGTCCCCGGGCGCCCCAGGGCGGCCTGGCGCCTTCGAGACCCGAGAGCTCGTCTGCCAGAACGTTCCAGGATATTTCCATGGCGCCAATCCCCGTCATGCAGGAAGTGACGTCAAAGAAGCGTCATTAACCCCTTCCGTAGCGGGTGGCACTTTTCCTTTTCCTCAGCCTGTCGTCAGGTGATTTCATTCACCACCGTATCAACCCTTCGTGACCGAAGGATTATGTGGCACAAGTGGGACTTGATTCTTCGTAGCACCCGTCGTCCCCCCTTAAAGTCATGTGGTTGCCACGTCATTTCTGTGACAACAACTCTGGCCATTTGGAACATAACAACAGAAACTTTAATTAAACGTTCTCGTATCTGGGCTAAAACGACTCTGATAAAGTCACACAACGTCTTACTACCGGGGTCCAAGGGGGGATTGTCTTTCTCCATTAAGATGGTGACGCCTTATCATCTCAATTAATTTCGTCTGGGGCTACCATAGCCAAGTTCTTGAAACCCCTTACCATGCTGAAAGAGTTAATTAATTTCTAATCCTTAATCACAGTGACGAGCCCCATGGCAAGAAAAAAAATCGTCGAATTGGACAAAAATAAATAAATAAATAATTTACGACACCGTATTAAAGGTGTCACCTATTCTCGCTTAGCACTCGAGATAGCATCGGCATACACAATAACTCCTTCAACACGGTGACGCACTCTTGAGACCACCGACAGACGATTCTATTCAACTGAAGGTGGGACCATGGCCCATCCAGGGTCGCAACCGATCGAAACCTTGTTCAGCCAGGGGTCCACCACTCCACTGAATAAAACCGTTTGGTACCTTGGTCAGCGTCATCTATACAGAGCGTCACCATGATGAAGGAGTCTAGCCGCCATGACACAAAGTAGTGGCGACAGTGACACGATTGGGGATCAAGTCATCCACGCTTCGCAGCCCTATAGCCCACTTATCGCGCCTTCTTTGTTCGAAGACTTCGAGTTCTCCTCAAAACACTACAAGGAGGTGATGGCGAGAGGAATAACACCCATGCGTCACTTAAACCACCCCTTACTAACTGGGGTTCCCTAGAGTATTGTTTCCACCGTGTGCATACATTGATCTAATTATGTATATACATATATATATATATATATATATATATATATATATATATATATATATATACATATATATATATATATATATATACATATATATATATATATATATATATAATGTATATATAAATATATATACAGTATATATTTATATACACGCACACACACACACACAAAGAACAAATTTAAAAAAATTGTCTAAAGGATGTGAAGAAAAAGTTTTCCTTATTGATGTATGAATAATTATACGATGACGTAGCTCGAGCTGGGACAATACATGAATTCAAATCTAAGAAGGATAACTATAACTGGAAAATCGGGATACAGAACAAGTTGGAGCCATACATGAATTTGAAGCTCGGTACGATAAATTGGAGAGTGAGAGAGGAGCTAACGAGCGTTGCTCCTTTCCTGTATACTACAATTTTGTAAATCCACAAAGACACTTCAAGTCCACTACTGAACAAACCTCTCCCAACTTCTCTCCATGAGTCACACGAGTGTGCCAACCTCTGCCACATCACCCACGCAAATTTTACTTTCTCGTTTCTCCAATTGTCTGGTCTTCCTCTTCTTCCATGCTTGCCATCTCGCGGAGTCCAGGCAGTAACAAATTTGCTCCATCTGCCATAATTCTGTCAAGATAGTTGTCCCGCCCAGCTGCACTTCTAGTCCTATTTATTATTTTCGTAATATCTTTAACTCCATTCTACTCTCTGAGCCAATTGTTCCTGCCTTTCAGTGTTATTCCCAGCTGACTCTCTCATTACTTTCTGCACATTCATTACCTGAAATTCAATTTTCTTCAGTTTCCAAGTTTCATATCATAGACAATAGCTGTGACTGTATGTTGATGGTAAAATCGGCCTATCTATCTATACATACATGGCATAAAGTTACCCTTTCTCCAACGATTTTTTTCCCAATATCCAATTTCATAGCCGTAGATCATAGCTGGGACTATCCGCTGATTGTAAAATTTGCCTGTCTATACATAGGGTTTAAAGCTGCCCCTTCTCTTCGTGGCATTTGATTACCATGGCTCCCAGAGAATGTTCTAATTTGGTTCTATTGTGATCCCTTGACGTTCCCTCACGTCCACCACCTTTACGCCCTGACCTCCCCCCTCCTCCGCCACCTGCCTTCTACGCCTACTCCTCCTCCTCCTCTGCCTCTTTCTCTTTCCGCTTCTTGTTGCGCAAGCATGACTTTTCAAGTTCATTTCTATAAACCTACGTACCAGGACGAAGGTAGAGGAAGGAAGAGCTGGAATAAAAGGAAAAAGGAAGATGAGGAAAAGAAGTATAAAAAGAGGGGGAGAAATGAGTATGAGGAAGAGGGAGAGAAGGAAAAGAACAAAAAAAGGTGGAGAAAAGAAGGAAGGGAAGAGGCAGCGAAAAAAAAGAAGGGAACGAAGGCGAGGGGGAAGGAAAGGAGGAGAGAAAGGGAAAGGGATTGAGGAAGGAAAGGGAAAGGAAAGGTGAAGAGACGGAGGGAGAGAAAGAGAACGAAAACGGATGAAGGGATCCAGAAAGGGAAGGAAGGAATAAAGGGGGAAGGAAAGGAGAAAGGGAAGGAAGGAAGGCGTAAAGGAGGAAAGAAAGGAGAAAGGGAAAAAGGGATTATAAGAGGAAGGAGCACGTGAGGAATAAAGAGATGGAGAACTGGAAAAAAGGAAGGGACGGAGGAAGAGAAAGAAGAGAAGGACAAAAGCAAAGAGAGGAGGAAGGAGGAAAAGAAAGAAGAGAGGGGGAAGAGAATGAGGGAGAAAGAACCGGGGACTGTAAATGAACATAAACACGTACGCAAAAAACATTCGGACACCATGTTGTATCTACACCCCCCCATACACATAGACGCGAGACTGTCCATCTGGATAGAAACGCCGGTACACTACTCCCCCCCCACTACACGTATGCCCCACCAACAATCTACTCCCTTCTATATACCAACTACCACGATATTTCTCCTCAATTAGCCTCCATTTCGACCTCTATCCGACTCCCCCATCCTGTCCACTCCACCCTAACCCCAATACTCCACCTGTCCACGATAAAGATCCTCTTTTATTAAGTGGATCCATCCATGAATCCACCTGCCTGCCCAAGAGACGAACGATGGGCCAGAGGGGATTCTTCCTCTTTTCCTTCTCCTGTGACGTCATGTCGTCGAAAAGGCAGAACGGGAGATCCTTTCCTAGTCTGTCCTTTACACACACACACAAACACACACACACACAAATATATATATATATATATATATATATATATATATATATATATATATATATGCAAAATCGACCACTTGGAAAAAGAAACTAATGAAGCAGAGTGCTTTCGTATATTGCACGAAGATGTAATATACGAAAGCGCTCTGCTTCGTTAGTTTCTTTTTCCAAGTGGTCTACTTTGGATAAGCGAACACACGTACCCGTGTTCTTATTAGCATATATATATATATATATATATATATATATATATATATATATATATATATATATATATATATATATATATATACAGTACACACACACATATATAAAACATATTTCTTTCGTCCCTACTAGGTGATCAAGTGAACAGTATGGGCTAGTGGGACCCACGGGCCCGTAAACGTCGCAAATCTGCGTCGAAACAAATTGGCCTCCTCGCGCCGGCGCCCCAATGAGTGATTCTTCCTCGTAAACCACTTCCCACCTCGTAACAAGCCTCGTTGCTGCTTTGTTTATTATCATAATTGCTGACTGGAGGGGAAGGGGGCGTCCCACAAGAAATTCTTCTTCTTCTTCTTCCCCCTTTCTTCTCCTCCACAAAATACAAACAAATCCTCCTCCTCCTCTATTTACTCTCTACCTACTCCACTAACAATTACTTTTCTCCTTTCCATTTCCACTATCTGCTCCCTACCTCCTCCTCTTCCTCCATTACCTACTCCCACCTCCTCTTCCCCCTCCTACACCACCACCACCTACTTTCCTCTTCCTCTTACTCCTTCTCCTCCTCCACCAGCACCTACTTTCCTCTTCCTCCTCCTCGACTATCTACTCCCCTCTTTCTCCCCCTCTTCCGTCCCACCACTTCATACTTTTTCCCTCTCATTTCCTTACTCCTAACACTACCTATTTCCTTCTTCCTGTTCCACCTCCCCTTCTCTTCTCCTCTTCCTCCTCCATCTTCGTGCCAAGTACCTACACCCTCCCTCCTCTACTATTAACTTCTCCCCCTTACTCGACTCTTTCTTCTTCGGCGCTCTCTCCCTTTCCTTCGTCCCTTTACTTGGGTCATCTTATTCCTCGACATCTACCTCCTTCTCCCTCTCGACCTTCCCTCTTTTCCCCTTTACCCTTCTTGCCACCCCTCTCCTTCTCTTCCTACTCCTCACAACCCTTCCTTCCTTCGTTCTACCACCCCACATTTACGTCAACACGTCTTCCTCTCTATCCCTCCCTCCATTCCCCTCTCTTTTACTTCTTCCCTCCCCCTCCGTCCTATCGTTCTGCCCCACCGGTCTATCGCCCATCGCAGACGACTTCGTCATCAACGTCGCCCTCGTGTCTTGTCTACTTACGGAAGCTATGATTCACACTGGGGGGTAGGGGGGAGAGGGAGGGAGGGAGAGAGGGATGGAGAGTGGGAGGGAGGGAGGGAGGGAGGGAGGGAGAGAGAGAGGGAGAAAGAGAGAGAGAGGGAGAAAGAGAGATGCACCACAAATGGATCTGTTCAAAGAAACACAAGTATCATCATTACGAATTCATCACACTCATGCTGACCCCATCCAGCCAGGACCCCCGTCCCCCATTAAAACCCCACCACGCGCCATTAAACGCAGCCCGCAGAAAAAAAAACACGCCTATCCACTGGGTCCATAATTAGCACACGTAATCAATAAACACAGTTGTTCCCAACACACACACACACACAAACACACACACACACACACACACATACACACACACACACACACATACACGCACGTGCACACACCCCATTAGCCTCAGGCGTTGCTGCTAGGGGGCGGGTTGTAAAGAAAATATGCATATACTCTCAACAGGAGAGCGTGTACCATATCAGTTAAGAGCACACGCACGCGCACGCACTCACACACATTCTCTCTCTCTCTCTCTCTCTCTCTCACACACACACACATGAACAAACACATGCATAGACACACACAAACACATATACACACTAGCTCTGATGAGCAACGAGATTTGTGTGTGTGTTAGGTCGCAACATTATCCGTAGATCAGACCGTATATGATCTCTGAGCTATCATTCGTAAGGGTAATAACTGTTGATCAAGAGTCTCGCTCGTGATCCAGGGCCATGGCAAATCACACACATACATACAGAGAACCAATACTTACGTACACAAAACATAAACGGCTATACTCTGGGTATAACCCCTTTCATTTCCAAGTACTACATGCACTGGCTTCTGTGTAAAGCTGTCATAAGCTCATTCCTTTACGACGTTCATTTAAGACATCGTAGAGGATTCCTCCATTTCTTGAATCTACGACCCAGACCTACGACCCCCACAGTTGTACGTACACTTGGGTTCCATTTACTAATGACTACTGGTGATAGCCACTTCCCCGAACTGTGCGGACACCTATCCCACCTGATCGAGGTTTTGGATCATACCATAGCAATTCTTAACAAGATGTCAACACCAAATTTTTACATTATTTTTTCTGGCTACACTAAGGATTGTTAACATATAAAAATTACCCCTAGTCAAGTAAATAAATTATATTACATAGTGATAGATTCATCACAAACGCAAAGGTATCAAAAGAAAAAAAAATATGGACGTATCTTATTCAATTTCATGAATATTCATGAGAACTAGAAAGAGCGAGAAAACGTAATGTCATGCGTGGGAACCAAAAATACGCACGCACACACACACACACACACACACACACACACACACACAAACACACACAGGAAGAGAAATAATCAGACACAGAGAAAGTGAGTAAAAAAATAATTAAACAACTAAATGAAATAAATAATTCCAATAAAAAGGGAGCCGTTTTTGTTTCATACTGACTTCCCACATCAAAACAGAACACCAACAAGCATGCACAAATGCAAATTTCTTTAAAATGCATAATTTCTTTGAATGACATATAAGAAAACTCTCCCGTAAAAATATATAAAAAATATATAAATAAATAAACAAATCAATAAATAAACACACAAACATGTAAACAATATCAGATAAATTAAATATATAAAAAATGCCTATCTTGACCGTAGGGGCGAAATCCCACGAGCGTAGCTCTGTTCTATATATTACAATGAAGGCAATTAGACGGCCGACACTGGGGGAACGTGCGGTGTGACGGAAATGAAGACAGAGCGAGCATCAGCGGCAATTAATTAGTTCCGACGACGAAGCAGTTCGCGTTGAACACAACCCAAAGGCGAGCCGAACGCTCGTTCATATAGGAGCGGGGGTATAATACAGCTACACTGAAATCAGCATTATCTATTTATATATTCATCATTTTATCTATTTTTCTATTCTTATTTCTACAATTTTTATGCATTTATATTTATTCATGATATATATATATATATACTTTTTTGGGGGGTGAGGGGGGACCCTGAAGGATTTTCATGGGATGGTTTTGAATTGACGACGTTCGTGATTTACCACCACAATCGACAGCTATTACCCACAGGGGCGAAAGTTCAAAACTTATATATTACCCTAACTGTGGGT
The DNA here is from genome assembly GCF_046742065.1 of Oratosquilla oratoria. Lineage (NCBI taxonomy): Eukaryota > Metazoa > Arthropoda > Malacostraca > Stomatopoda > Squillidae > Oratosquilla > Oratosquilla oratoria. The sequence goes on along the minus strand of NC_134799.1, from coordinate 31,736,346 downwards.
TATGGTAATCTTACACACACACGCACACCTCAACTTGTTTGTACATTTGTTGAGAGAGAGAGAGAGAGAGAGAGAGAGAGAGAGAGAGAGAGAGAGAGAGAGAGAGAGAGAGAGAGAGAGAGAGAGAGAGAGAGAGAGAGAGAGAGAGAGAGGGGGGGGAGGGGCAAAGGGGGGGCAAGGAACTGGCGTAATGTACTGGATTTCGTGTCGAAATTGATGTACATAAGCTGCCTCAAGACTATTTCCTCCGTAGCTCTAGAATTAGATATATATCATAGATGGCCTAGAAAATTGTGATTTATTAGGGGTTCAGAGAAATATTACCTTTAAGATATATGGAAATTCTATGAAATACAAAATTATTACAGTGGTATATGATACTTTAACAGTATGCGGTAAGATGGCCGAAAATATTTTCTCCACACATACGATATATATATATATATATATATATATATATATATATATATATATATATATATTATATACACACAAACGAGTTTATATATGTACACACACACATATATATATTGTGTGTGTGTGTGTGTGTGTGTGTGTGTGTGCGTGTGTGTGTGTGTGTGTATGTGTGTGTGTGTATACGTATGAGTGCGTGTGTGTGCGTGTTTGCGTACATTTGTGTTTTAAGTAAAAGGCGGGTTCCAGAGTTCGGGATGATGGGCGCATCACGAAGTGTGCGTGTGGTTTGGACCTCCACTACTTTCACTGGGGAAGTTTATTGCGAGAACACGAAAAAGGCTCCATCATTGGTTTTTATAACCTTCATCTTCGCCATTTGCAGGCGGAGGACCCCCCCCCCGCGACTCCCTCTCAAAACGGAAAGTCACGAAGATTCTGACTAAACCAATTACCTCAGGAGATTCTAATAATTATTCCAATCATTGTCACTAACGCAACTGACAAAAATAAACAAACAAATAAATAAATACGTAGCGAAATAAAAATTAAATAATAATAAAGAATAGAACTATATAAGAATGTAAAATATAACTTGAAAAAAAAAAAATTAATGTGTACAGGCTTGAATAATCAGGCAGACAACATTCGACATGAAGACACAAGTATCAATACGTCCACGCGCGCACGCACATACACATACACACACAGAGCATTACCCATAGATCAGTCATATATGAGCTCTGAGCTTTCTTCTGGGAAGGAAATTGCTGTCGATCACGAGTTCAACACATGATCCAAGACCATGGCGAGACACACACACACGGCGCCCGAGTGCCCTTCGCTCATCTACTTCCTCTCTATTTGTCTTCATCTTTATTTAAAAAAAATCCATAAGCATACATACAGACTGGCTCACACGCGCGCAACACAGAAACACACACAAACCTATTCTTACATATACACACACAATACCATACTGACATACAAAACCACATATATATGCAAGAAAAGAGAGAAATAGAGGGAGATGGAGTTAGGGAGTGGGAGTGGGAGAGGGAGAGGTAGATGGAGATAGAGAGACAAAGAAAGAGATAAAGAGAGGGGGAGAGGGAGAAAGAAAAAATAAATAAAGAGCTTGGAGGAAATAAGTCACCTCTACCCCTTCACAAAGACAACCCTCCCCCATCAGTAAAACTAACACTATATACCTCTCTCTCTCTCTCTTTCTCTCTCCCTCTCTCTCACGCACACGCACACACACACACACTGGGCACGTGCAGACGTGCGCATCTCGAAAGTACAATGGAAGCCATTAATTACGACTTCTGTGCACATTCGTTGCGCATCATCGACGACCAAGTGTGGGTCCCCCGCTAACCTGAACTAATCACGGTGTCCTCAGCCGCACGTAAATCATGACCTCTCACATTGAGGTCTGAAATACGCATAAGCGCAAACACACACACACACACACACACACACACACACACACACACACACACACACACAGAAACATACATGCGCGCGCGCATAAACGCACATCCAAGTGAGATTTATATAACTATACACGTCTACCAACCCTCTTTCTCTTCCTCCCTCTTCGCAATATATACATACTGTATGAGCACAATATACTTTTAATGCTTTCTCTTTCTCTCTCTCTCTCTCTCCAGAGACGACCCCCTTCCGTACTGTGTGGCACTTTCCCTTACCGGTCCTGACTGTCGGCAAGTGATTTTTATTCATCTCAATGACATCCCCTTGGCAGCGAAAATTGTAAGACATTGGGCCTCAACCTATGAGTATTTTCCCTGTGGTCCTCAGAGTGAACGAGATCATCGCCGACCGCGACCCTATTCAGACTTTCACCTTACATCAGAATGACATTCCTCCAATTCTATATATTTTCTTCTCCGAATGGAAATATGAACCATTCATTTTTATTGTTAATTTACTCATCTAACAGTTAAAAAATGTGTGATGCCCTGAAAATTATGTAGATTATAAATCTACGGAGTTATAATTTGTAGAAATATTTTCTATCAGCCTGAGTCTGAAAATACATGGTCCACATTCCTACACACACCCCTAGAAAACTTAAAATTCCCCCATTCCCAATTCCCGGGAATGAGAAACTGGTTTTATTAGAAAACGGGTGTCTTTGGGGTAATGGTGCAACTTCCCAGAAACACCCCCCACTCCCAAAAGACCTTCAAGAGCATTCAAAAGCCCCCAGTAACCTCCAAAGGCTTCCAAGAACACCCAAAGGCTTCCGAGAACCTTCAAATTCTTCCACGATACACCAAGAACCTACAAGAAGCTTTCGACACGAAGAAGCTCCATGGAAATTGCGTCTACCTCTAAGAGCCTCCAAGAGTCTGCAAGAACCTCCAAGAACTTCTCGGCGTGGAGAGGCACATGAAACCTGGTCGTGACCTTTGACCTGACCTCGGCCAAGTGACCTTGGATGATCCGCAACAGCCCACGAGGATCCTCCTGAGGGTGGCCTTGGGTCCTGAGGAGCGCCAAGCAGGCGAACAGGACTCGCACATGTACTTGGACGTGCTACCAAATTATAATGTGCAGTTCCAACTTGTAGTATTTGTGAAAGTTTTTAAGCCTTGAGCGCGGCGCCAGCAAGATATCACACCGTGGGAACCTGAGACGCTAATTACTACACTAGCAAGCTATGTTAATGCGTGTGTGCACACATGTTTGTGTGTAAAACACACACACACACATACACACACACACACATACACGTGGTGTACAGGCTTTTATATAGTTCTGTCCAACACGTGGTGAATCTCTCTCTCCCACACACACATACACACACACACACAAGCATACACTTAAGCACAACCACATTCCCACAAGTGAGCACCGACATGCCCATGCACAAAGCCAAACATTCAAGCACGACCTCAAAGAGAAGTACTCCAATGGACGCACTTGTAAGCGATCATGGGAAAGGGGACTCCCAGATTCCCGCTGTGACCTCCCAACAAACAATAAGCGTTCCAGACTCCATACTGGAAGGATCTGGGGTCTGTAGACCCCCGCCCCTCACTCCCATCCGCAAGGCAAAAGGACCGGGGGACAGAGGGGACACCTGTCCTCACAAGCTCTTCGATGTGCGCCGTAGTTTTCCCCTTGGAGAAGAAAAAAAAAAGGGGGGGGGGATAGATCTAAGAACTGAAAAAGATCTTCACCTACCGTGACATCCCTTCAACTAAGAAGAAATCCAATATCACTCAAAACAAAAAAATATATATATATAAAAGCGCACTACATACGCACCACCGACGGAGTGTCCATAACAGCCTTATATCCAGGAACATCGTAAGACAGTGGCGCGAGATCGTCCATAAGGACAGAAGCGCTGGTAAACTAGACTCCATGACACCCTTGTATCCGAGTACATGTTTCCTGCTCTTGCCTCGGGCACAACAACAACACTTCCCTAAATGGACTTGGAAGACCCTTATGCTATACGCACATCCGTTCACACCCTCTTTCAACCATCTACCCCATCCCAACCCCCGTCACACGAGTACACTTGAGTATCATTCAAAACGAAGACTTAATTCTTTCCCAGCAGGTCCCTCCCCACCCTTCCTCCAGACACTTCGGATTCTTTCCCACTGTACTTCGGGTGACTTCATGTCCTCCCACCCTCAACACGGTTATTCTGACGCAGCTGTCCTTATATTCCATGTGCAATAAGGAATTTGGACAAAATTCCACAAGTTGTTTAGTTAAGCTAACTTTAGGCTAGGTTTGGTTAGGTCAAGGCAATTGTTCCAAAGTCGGGGAAAGGACCAATCGAGAAATAATTCTACCCTTGTTTATCCAACTCCATTACCCCTCATTACCCCTTTCCGATGCGACACAAACCTGACACATAAAAATGGTGTCAATTCCTTCCAACCCATCACCCACACACAACAGAACCCCGCTCCCATCTCTCGCTCCCCCCCCCAATCCCACATCGCCTCCTTCCCTTCCCAACACATTACCCCGACATGCAAATGCTTTGGAATCGATGACGTGCGCATTCATTGACGTGTGCAATCAATGACGTGTGCAAATTGCTCAATGACGTAATTCACCGGAACACATATGGGTTGTTTATAACCTCGGCTAAGGCCCGCGTGCTCATATCCGTGGCTAATGCAAGCCCATACATTGGGGGAGATGCGCGTGGTATTGTCTGAAGACGCGATATGTACCTCCTCCTCCTTCTTCTCCTCCTCCTCCTCCTCCTCCTCCACCACCACCACTACCACCATCACCACCAATAGCAACCGCTGCTACCACCATCCCCACAATTACCAGCACCACCAATGATACCGCCACTACCACAACCTCCACAACCACCACCTCCACTACCACCATCAACAATTACAGCTACCACAAACAGCACCATCATCACCACAACCGCCGATAAGGCAGGTCACACCTGGAAACTGTTCTCATGCCCACCGCTATCATGACGTGTAATGAACACCTCCGCTTCATGAAATAAATAACCATGTTCAATTGCTCATCTCTGTTCACAGTCAATTTGCATCATAATTTCATACCTGATGTATATATAAATTTGGTTTTTGTTCACAAATTAAACGATAGAACCCAAAGTCAGTCCAACATCTACTGAAGAAATTATGATTTCACACTTTATACCAAAGGCCTCCAAAGAATGATAGAAATTCACAAATGATTTAACTTTATACTTGTATGTAGATGAATACATGATTGAGTCTGAAACACATCGATTGAAAAAAATAGTTTATGTTCTCAAAGAAGAAGAAGAAGAAGGAGGAGGAGGAGGAGGAGGAGAGGAAGAAGGAGGAGGAGAAGAAGAAGAAGGAGTAGGAGGAGAAGAAGGAGGAGGAGGAGGAGAAGAAGAAGAAGAAGGAGATGGAAGAGGAGAAGGAGGAGAAGGAGAAGGAGGAGGAGGAGGAGGAGAAGAAGAGGAAGAAGAAGAAGAAGAAGAAGAAGAAGAAGAAGGAGGAGGAGGAGAAGAAGAAGATGAAGAAGAAAACAGTGTAATGCGCCTTGAAGTCCTTCAGTGGATTCCCCCCAGCCATTAACCCCCACTCTCCTCCCCCTCCAGCCCCCAAAGAGTCTCCCCGTCTGTCATCTCTCCCACTGGGAGAGCTCGCTGCCAAGGCCCCAAATCCCGGATATAAAGCTTCAAGACAAAATGGCTTTAAAATCCCTAAAGCCCTTTTCGGTCCATTATCAATCCCAAAACGTCAATTCTGGGTGCATCACAGTCACCTTTCTTCCACATTCACCTTCCTTCTCCGTCGTAAGCCCCTTTCTCTGCAACGTTCCACCTTCCCGTAGATACCCATACAAAAACCATCCTCATTAAAAACACAACTTTCAGTGTCTCTTCCAGTTCCTTCATTCTTCTATCCATGCATAGCTTCTTCACCCAAACCTACTCCCAAAGCGATCCCGCAAGCTCCCAGCTCCCAACTCCTTAACCTCGGAAATCCGTCATGACACAACTTCCATCACTTATTCCATTCCCTTCATTCTTCTCTCCGTGTTTCTGGCAGTGAACGAAGGATGGCGGGGAGGGGAGATGGCTTCTTACCCCCAAGGAGCTAAGATAAAAGGACAGGTGCTGGATGGATGAAGGATGGAAGGCCTTGGTTGACCATCTCCATTTCAAGGAGGAAGAGATCTTTTGTTCTATGAATGCATGTTCTATCTATGTGAAGCTTCTGCACCCAGACCGATCCTACAATTCCCCAATCCTACAATCCCCAATCCGTCTAAGATCCTCTTGACCTTCAGCTTTATTTTTCATCTCCTTGCTGTTAGATACCTCTCTTCCTTTTTATTTTTCGGCATCTCTCTACCCTCACTTTCTTCCTTTTTCTTTTCTCCACCCTTTTCATATCGCCTTCCCCTTTCCTATGCCTTCTTCTTCTTCCCTTCCCCTTCCATAACATTCCCTACTCTTCCCCTACGAGAGACTGTTCACAAGGATAGAAGCACTGGTAAACTAGCCACACGGTTACTTCCCTTTTCCTTCCATACGTTCCTCTACTCTTCCTTTCCAATTCCTTCCCTTCCTTTCCTTTCCCTACTCCTCCACCCCTTTCCTGTCTTAACTCTCCTTTCCCCTTCCCTACTCTTTCTTTCCCATTCCTACCCTTCCTTTCCCATTTTTACATTTCCCTTCCCTTTCCTACCCTTCCTTTCCCTACTCAATTCCCTTCCATTCCCTTCCCTTTCAACCAAGTTCGCCCCAACACTTAAATCCCTCTCCTCCCACTGCCCCTGCCGAGGCCACGCTTCGTGGGCCTCGCCGCTCTCTCCCACTTCTGGAACGGCCCCTCTCCGCCTTATCCAAGTTCAAGGCAGGTTCCTGAAAAACATTTTCCCCTTCCAGCCCACGTTCTTCCCTTTGACGACCTCAAACCCCTCAAAGCCATGGCGCGCTGTTGAGATTAATTGTGAAAATCAATCAAACATTTAGATACTCGTATATAAATGTGTAAAATGAATACAAAATAAAAGTACATAAACAATATCAGCAAAGAGAAAACTAATTAAATAAAACAAGGGCACCGGGGCTCAGAAGAGAGAGAGAGAGAGAGAGAGAGAGAGAGAGAGAGAGAGAGAGAGAGAGAGAGAGAGAGAGAGAGAGAGAGGGAGAGAGAGAGAGAGAGAGAGAGAGAGAGAGAGAGAGAGAGAGAGAGAGAGAGAGAGAGAGAGAGAGAGAGAGAGAGAGAGAGAGAGAGAGAGAGAGTGCTGAAACTCAAGGTACCTAATTTTCCCTCCCAAGTCCTTCCCTCACAAAGATTTTTTTTTTCAAAAATTAAACCAAATCTCTTCTGCCCCGCTCCCTTTCAGAACTATCCTAACTTTTTCAAACTCCTTCCTCGCCTTTCCCTCCTCTCTACGCCTCGAATTCGGCATTATTCTCCTTCTCCTCCTCCTCCTCCCTCCCCTCTTCTTCTCCGTCCATTACCTCCACCTCCTCCTCCTCTTCCCTCTCCTTCTGCTCTTCCTCCTTCCCCTTGTCATCCAAACTACGGACCCGAGTTCGATTCTAACACCCCCTAAGTGACTTCCACATGTTCAGGCAGTCGTAGCACTAAAGACATCACCATTCTACCACGACAGCGATGGCGAGAGATTGTCCACGAGGATAGAAACTCCGGTAAACTGTAATCCATAACAACAACAACAACAGCAATTCCAGCCTGGCTTTGTTCCACGCCTTCTGGAATGCCTTTGTTTCCATCCCCCGACGCAGAAAACAAAAGACGATCAACAATACGGCCCAATGTCCAAAACAAATGAGGTTTTGTCTTCTATAATCTATGTTCCTTTGAGGTTTTGATAGTATAATTATCTATCTGGATACCGGTCTAAGTAAGTGTGTGTGTGTGTGTGTGTGTGTGTGTAAGAGAGAGAGAGAGAGAGAGAGAGAGAGAGAGAGAGAGAGAGAGAGAATGTATGCATTTCAAACGTGCACAAAACACATGTAAACATACAAGTTTATATAGACACACACACACACTTTATTCGAAAAATACATGAAGAAGGTATATACTTGCATCTTTGCCTACCCATACAAAGAGAAAAGACATATAGTATCTAAAGCCATGCGGTTGATCTCCACTACCTATGGGAGAAAAGAATAATAAAATAAAAATAAATCCAAGAAGAAAGTGTCTGGAAACATTCTTTATTTTCCAGGAATGAACCAACCCGGACCTTAACCCCACAGGTAGTCCAGAGCTACGAAGGGGGGCACCCCTCGTCCCAAGACGGTGCCAGCGCCAGGGGGAGCACGAGCCTTCAGGAAGCTGAAGAGTCTTTCGACCTCTTCCGGAGAGTCTCCGCGGCATCTCCAAGTCCTCGGAAGCCTATCTTCGCATACATTCCTCCCACCACCACCTCCCGACACGTCACGTAATTCCCAACACCTACCATGACTTCAGAAACAATTTCCCATTGTTCTTTGATCACCGAACTACCGAGATTACACCCCCCCCCCAGGAGACGTTCATTTGCGACAGGAGCCTTCACCTTTGCCCTCTGTGCTCGGAGAGCCGCAAACTGGTCACTTCGAAACAGTGAACCCAAGCTTACGGAATTGCTAAGTGAAAATTATTTTTATCGACATTTCACTATTCTCTTGTTCTGCCAAAAAATAAATTAATTTTAATTGTGATTTTAAACACAAACACAGGAAAAGGTTGCGTTCATTATGCATCGTACTAATCGCTCCTTCCTCCATCACATCCTTCCATCCCTTCATTGTCGCTCAGCATCCCTTCTACCCATTCCTCATAGTCCTTCCAAGTCCCTCATCCGCCATCAGTCTCTC
>NC_134799.1:31722564-31725064 GCF_046742065.1 Oratosquilla oratoria | reverse complement strand
TATAGTATGTGATTGTCATTTTCGCATTTAAAGCCATTCAGCTGCTCTTTCAGCGAAGCAAAATGGAAAAATTCTAGTGGCCGATAAAGGGTTGATCGACCTCCTTTTTCCATTTGAACATCCATTTCCCCCTCTTGTACCAATCCCACCCACCCTTCTCCCCATCACTCATCCTCCCTTTCACAACGCCTCCCTACCTTTTCATTCGCCCCCTTTCTCCCACATGAATCACGCTTCAACTCCTCACTCGTGGTTCGTGGGGGACCTCGTCCCCACCCAATCCCTATCCACTTCTCCCTCACTCCCTCTAGCATCTCTCCCATTTTTTTCTTCTTTCTTTTTTTCTTTAACAAAATTCCTCCCACCCTAAGCGCGTTTCTCCTCTCTATCCCTTTCCTTTTTGTTCGTCCTATACCTTTCCTTCTTGCTCTCCCTCCCTCTGACTTTTTCTTTAACTAAATTTCATTCGTCCTTCACTTCCCATGATGCTTCTCCTCTACAGCCCTTTACATGCGTTATTAATGTCCGTATCCACGTTTCACTATCTCCCATTTCCCGTCTTTAACGTACACGTACACACACACACACACACACACACACACACACACACGCAAAAACAAATTGGAACCATACATGAATCTGAAGCTAAGTATGATCAATTGGAGAGTAACAGACAGTGCCCCACGAGCGATGCTCCTTTCCTGTATACAATTAGACACACACACACACACACACACACACACACACACACACACACACACACACACACACACGTGGCAGAAACACCTGGTCAGCCAACACGGTCCAACGCTGACATGCATTCACTTCAAACACACTCTTCGTTCCCCAAACTGACATAACCACAGAAGCCCCCGAGTGAGTGAGCCGAGGTGCTCTGGACACAAAAACTAATTACAAGTGCAATCAATAGAGGGCAGGCAGGAGAGTGGTGGCGGGAGATGACGGGAAGAGGATTGAGGGCAGCGGCTAACCCACGAGCGTGAGGCAGACAGAAACGATAACAGATGTTTTGGCCCTCAAGGATGATGTTCGCGAAAAGGACGGGCACAGGCTGGAACCAATCACAGACGGTGACGATGCATATCGCCTTGATAAACACACATCAGAAAAAGATTTTCTATCTCAACAGATGCGTGGATACAGACACAGACACGGTCATTGACACACACACACATACACACATACATACATACACACACACACACACACACACACACAGGAATGATAACTGTAGTGGGGAGACAGGACCTTGCGACCGTTGCTCCTTTCCTGTATACTACAATTACACAGATACACACACATATAATACAGTATACACATATATATACGTATTCAAACGTAATGTATACGATTGCGTACGAATGCGCGTACTTGCGTACCTTAGAACGCGCAACTAAACATTCAATCTTTGTACTTTAATACAAACATTTCCTCCCTGTATACGAGATCCAAAACGCAGACTACTAAAAATAAAAACATAAATAAATAAATGAATGAATAAATAAACAAGCAAATAAAATAACGCAAACAAAGGAAAAGAATCTATCACGAATCTCATGTTCCACAGTGTGCGTATGTGTGCGTAGATGCGTTCGTGTGTGCGTTCGTTGCCGCGGTTGATAAATATAGACGGATAGGCTGCAGGAGGGCGGGAGGAGCACACGCTCCTCTGAAGGACAAACACATACAGAGGACATTAACCCCACGAATATGGTGACGCACCATATACATACATACACACACACACACACATATATATACACACACACAAACATGCAAACATGTAGAGTATGCTAAAAAGTAGGTATACGGTGATGATCTGGTCAAGTTTAGTCTCACAGTAATGATTGGGTCATGATCTCTCATTTTCCCCCTTTTTCATTTCATATATAATTTAGTGTCATGTTTTGAAGCAACAAATATGAAATCAATACGACAGCTGTAGAGGTAACCACCAATATTATTGTATATCTAGTTTTCGCCAACGCACACGCACGCACGCACGCACGCACACACACACACACACACATATATATATATATATATATATATATATATATATATATAACATACATAAGCACACACACACACAACATATACAATACATGTATGTATATAGTCAGTTATGGTAAACGCCACGCAACTTTATCCAGCTCTGGAATAGACTCTGGGTTGAGTGAAATGTCAATCAACCAAATTGCCAACACACCCCGGAATCCGACCCTGAACTGCCGCCTCACAAGGCGAGAAAATAAAATGGAGCGCCTTGCCCAAGCGAATACTAGACGATTGATTCTATCCAACAGTGGTTTAACCATCTGACTGGAAGATTTATCATTATTATCATTATAATCATTATTACAGTACTACTATCATTATACCATTATTATTCTGTTATTACTATCATTACATTACTATAATTATTATTATCACCATTAACATTATTACTATTATGATCACAGTACTATTATTATTGTAA
>NC_134799.1:31715064-31720064 GCF_046742065.1 Oratosquilla oratoria | reverse complement strand
TTTAACACGCTACACTTAGAGATATTGAAGTTCATTTGCCATTTCACCGACCATGTTAACAGTTTATTAAGATCATCCTGCAGAATCTGGGCGTCTTCTCCTGACCTAATTAGGCGTCCTATTTTAGTGTCGTCCGCAAACTTACTAACATCACTATTTAACCCATCGTCTAAGTCGTTTATATACATAATGAACAACAAGGGACCCAAAACCGAGCCCTGGGGGACCCCGCTAGTAACATTGCCCCACCTAGATTTTATTCCATTTATGGTGACCCGCTGTTTTCTGTTACTAATCCAAGCTCTAATCCATTCTAACACTTTTCCTCCTATGCCATGGGCTTTGATTTTATTTAGTAGTCTCTGGTTGGCATGACGACAGTGAGGTTATCCCGTCGCCTTACATCAGGAGCCCCTAAAAACCGCCTAAGAACTGAGCATGGCATACCCCTGACAAGAAACATGCTAGAAGAAAATACAGATATTTTGGATATATGTACAAACAATAAACGCCTTCCCATCTCAGAGACATTATACAACAGAGCTGAGCCCAAATTTAAACATACAAGCACAGGACCTTAACCCATTAAACTCCGATGACAAGATGTCTTGTCATTTGGTCAAATTAAACAAAAAATCATAAAACACCAAAATGTTTGATCAAAGACCAGAAATATATGACGTCAGTCCTCGCACGAAGCGAAAACTGACGCCATATTTTTCTGGTGTTTGATCAAACATTTTGGTGTTTTATGAATTTTTGTTTAATTTGACCAAATGACAAGACATCTTGTCATCGGAGTTTAATGGGTTAAGGTACTCCCAAGCATGCGAATAATTGCCACAAACGAAAGTATAAACAAAACACCATAAACCCAAGCATGGGACAAAACGCCACAAATCCAAGCACGTGACATTTCCGTCACAACCCGAAGCCGGAGGCTCTCCCACGCATACAACTACCCACCATTGCCCGAGCTACCCGGTAACCTCTTCCAGTTATTCAGTAACCTCCCCCAGTGAAGAGCAAATATGAACACAAACATATAAAATGTAATAGCATCCCTTAACGACATAGTAAGAATATTCCAAGCTAATGAAAAAGGTTTTTCTATCCGAAATCGCGATCCAATTATAATGACTACTTATGGTGAAGTCATAAACCTTTCAAAGGAAAACAAGTCCATAAGAAGACATAAGGAATTAATCGAAAATAAGTGCATCACTAGCCATCATTTTCAGTGATATATATATATATATATATATATATATATATATATATATATACATATTATATATATACATATATATATATATAATGTAAACACACATACATGTATATATTTATTACATACACATACACAGTGTATACACCCAGGTATGATCTACGAACCAAAATTTTGGAAATAGATTAAATCAATGAATACTAAGCTTAGAAGAAATCTATTCAGCAGCAGACTTGTAAGTGCTGATAATGAAATGTCATAATATCTGTACCTTTCACATAATCTTCCACAATTTAAAAAGGTGAGAAAATGTACGGGGGGGGGGGGGGCAAACCTTACCTTCCTGGTAAGCCTCCTCACCCCCCACGGCATCAAAACTGTACCACATTAAAAAAAAAAATAACCAAAGCAAAATTCCCTCCCCATTCCACCCCCCCCAACATCTCTCCCCAATCACCTCCGACCTCGACGCCTACTCTAACTCTCCCTTCACCCCCGTGATTCCCCCCCTCCCAATCACGAAATCCCGGATGATTGGCTTCGCATTCGAAGTGAGTGTGTTCGTGTGTGGGTGACACACCTTCGCCATAGCTGAGGGTGCTGAGGTCATCACAGATTACGTAAAGGAAATGAGGTATCTTTTGTAATGGTGCTTTTGAAGGTCTGAAAAGGCGTTTTTTTTTTTACTTAGGCTCTCTAGCAGGCACATGCAGCCAGTGTGCCCACCTTAAATATTTGTGCTTTTGAAGCACTGAAGTGGCAATTTTTCTAAGATGGGCTCTCTGGAAGGCATATGAAGCAAATGTGCCCACCTTACAAAATGGTGCTTTTGAGGAACTGAGAAGGACTATTTTTCTAAGGTGGGCTCTCTGACAGGAACATGAAGGCAGTGTGCCTCTCTTTTACATTTTTTTTTTTAAAGACTGCAAAGACTAATTATGTAACACATGGGTTCCCTGTGCTTTGTGAGTTCTGACATCTGATTGATTGACTGGGTTCTCGACATATCTGCAGCTGAAAAACTAGCCTTAAAAATGGTTCCTTATAAAGATTGAAAAGTTAACTTTGCAAGACCTGCAACCACTTTACAAAATACTTTTTCTTCGAGCCACAGAACCAAGCACTTACAAGAAGGCCACACTCACTTCTCTGTCCTCAGCCAAGACAGAGGCAGAGGCAGAGGCAGAAGGAGAAGCAGAGGCACTACCTCCAAATCTGGTGCATGTGACCAGAACCTCCTCCTCCTCCAACCACCTCTTCTTCCTCCATCTCCTCCTTCAACCAAGGAGGTGAGGAACCTACACCAGGAAGTGCTGAGTAGCTGCGGACGACGCCGTCACAGTTTCCCTATGCGCTTTTTTGGGCTGCTGGGGCAGGTAACAGTCACTTTTGGGAATTGGAGAGGAGTGCGGGATTCGACTCCACAACCAAGGGAAGCGAGACCAGCACGCTTCCTATTACGCCACCAGCTCATAACCAGGGAAAGAATAACATACAATAACATAGACAAATGACACTTGAGGCCTGAAAACCCCAAAGCCAAAGTTCACCTAAATTGCGTCTACAGTTGCCTCGTTAAAGGTTTCCCTGCCTCGTTAACAAGGGAATTTGGCTCCTTCTCCCTGAGCCATTGAGACTCTCAATTGCTGAGCCTTTGTAGTTCTTTGCCCTTTGTACTTTATCATTTTCGTAATAAGTCTCGCTCTGGAACACTACATTCTCGTTCACAAGCGTCTTGAATACGTTGAACAACTGATCACTTCGTTTTCTTTTATCTATTTGTTTATTTATTTACTTATTACTTCTTTGGTATATTCTATTGTTTTTATTTTTATTTTTTCTGTCTTCGACCGCGTCACGGACCAACAGGTCTCCTAAAGACCTTGAAGATTCCACTGCACGACCACCGGCCTTCCCCCAGGAGGAACGACACAGCCTCACCTCACCTTACTCGCACCAAAGTTCCAGCGACCAAAAGACGGCCTCATCCAGCAAAGGGACAGGTCTTAAAAGCAGCGGGCAACCAGCAACACTTCGAGAACTCTTATCAATCCAGACTTCGATCCCAAATGAGACTTCGAAACGCGAAGACCCGAGTCGCCTCTTCGAACTCGGCAAGAACGCGTTCTTTGTCATCGAAGCTGTTCACTGAATCGATCTCTTTCATCTAAGGAACGTAATGTAATACTCGTGGATCCCCTAGGTCCTTCCGTGGGAGTATGACCAGGTCCTTTCCCATATCCGATCTCCCACGGCAGTTGCAGGGCGAGCAAGAATGACGGCCCCTCCCGAAGATCCAGGAGTTTAGAAACATGTCGGAAAAAGACGAAGAAAAAGGATTCCCTCAAACAGGTCCCCGCAGACGCGACACACACACACACACACACACACACACACACACACACACACACACACACACACACACATTTATATATATATATATATATATATATATATATATATATATATATATATATATATATATGCGTTTATGCAATTCTGTCTGTCTGATGGTCCCAGGGCAATCTAGTCCAAGCCATCGGTCAAACAACGGACCGGAACTTCAACTGCAAAAACCTCCCACGGGATTAGTTAACATTATCGTTTGTCTTTGCTAAAAAAAAATATAGAGAGAGAATGACAAAAAGAATTTCTCAACTTCTTGTTAATTCCGGTATCTGCTACAAAAGAAGTAGAAGACGAAGAAGAAAGACGAAAAAAGGAAAAAGGGAGACGATCAAAGAAGAAGAGAAAGAAAAAGAGGAAAAAAAAATCTTCAGGAGTGAACCAATTCTCTTTGTTTACTCTTGTCCCCATGGCAATCACTGGCTGAGGCTCAATTATAGAAGACTTAGAACAATTTTCAAACCAAGCAATCAATGAGCCAACCGTAGTCCGCTGGTGACTACGAATGCCTGAGTGATTGATTGAATTATCGAATGGCATATAATTGAGAAAGCCTGATCCAGTGATAGTCTTGAAATAGTATAGTTTATCCATTCAAAGTCTCGACAAATTATATCTCCCAATTATACACACACACACACACACACACACACACACACACATATATATATATATATATATATACACACATATATATATACATATATATATATATATATGTGTGTGTGTGTGTGTGTGTGTGTGTGTGTGTGTGTGTGTGTGTGTGTGTGTGTGTGTGTGTGTGTGTGTGTGTGTGTGTGTGAGCGCGTGTGTATCACTTAATTTTTACTGCCCCCCATTACCTCCTCTATGACCTCACTGGCGTGATATTGCCCTAAGGACAGAAGCGCTGGTCATAGCCAACGGAATACAAGAATGACTTCTTTCTTTACTTCCTTTAATTGTTCCTCTCCTCACATGCCCGAGAGCGCTTTTAGGTGATTGGGCGTCATCACAAAACGTCTCTTTCGTTGGGCCGCGAATCCTAATGTCGTCGTCGTGACTCAAACGCCGCCGCCGACTCCGACCGGATCTCCGTGTCGTCTCTAATCCCTCCAATGGAATCTCTCTCAGTGGGCACTTCACAGACGCGGGCACGCATGGAAATTTTAGACCTGATATTATATTTTTCATTTTCTTCTGAATGTCTGTCTCTATGCCCTATCTGTCTATTTTTCAACCATTATCCCCCTCTCTTTTTCTCTCTCAAAACGACCCCTTGAAGGCTGTTTCCAGTAATCCCGACCTCAATTTGTTTTGATTTCGCCCCTTACCAGGAAACAAAAGTCATCGGGCTTAAAAGTGGCATTAATACTACGCAGAGCTTAAC
>NC_134799.1:31650064-31710064 GCF_046742065.1 Oratosquilla oratoria | reverse complement strand
ACACTTGATGCAATCTACAGAATCTCAAGCGCTGAAAAAACAGACACCTCCAAACCTCTGAAAAAGGATATCATGACTAACCACCTCGCACAGCGGGCAGTGGCTACCATGATGAGAAAACACAGGAAAAACCAACTTTCTAGGATCAATCTAAGATGCTAGAAATCTTGCTAGGAACTTCGTTATGAACCTAGTAAGTCCACATTACTAAAAATATAGAATATGGCCAGTAGATGTTCTGTGCATTAAGCCCCATAAGTTGATGAGATGACTATGTTATGTGCTAAATCAAAGAGGACTACAGTGTTTTGCACATAAACACACACGCACCCACGCACGCACGCACGCACGCACGCACGCACACACACACGCTAAAAAAAGAGGAGGGTTGAGGTGATATGAACCACGGAACAGCTGTATTACGGGCCATGGACGAGACAGCTGTGGCACGAGCCCAGAGTATGACAGCTGTGACCTGGGCGACGCGTCCAGGTCAACCTCACCCTTGACCGGAGTGAAAACCAAGACGGAGACACCGAGGAGGACTTTCCGCAGGCTGCGGGCAGGTACCAGCGGCAGCTTGCATCGAGTGGGTGACCATATAAACACATATTGATGATATGTTGCTAACATGAGGATGACGTCGCGTCGCTCTCTCAAGCGTAATTACACCAAACGATACGACTGTTAATGACGTCACTTCATCAATGACGTCACAAGTGGTTCTTCATTCTTGTAAAGAGCTACAGGTATTGAACTTTACGAGCACCGAGGTGAAGATAGTAAACTGTACGAACACGAGTTGAAGGTATTAAAATGGACGAACACCGAGCTGAAGGTATTAAAATGTACGAACACTGAGCTGAAGGTACTGAATTGCACAATCTAACCAAAACAATGTCCCCGTGCTGAAGTGTCCAGTTTCTCCCCCTCCCCCCTTCCCATTCTCCACCTGTGCCTAACTAAATCTCCATTAAATCCTCCAGAGCAGCTGCGTGAGGCCTAAGCCCCCCCCATTCCCCCCGTCCCCAATCAGCACCTCACGCTTTGGCTTTAATCCCGTGGACATAGATCCCCCCCCAGCAAGGAATCCCCCTCCCTCCCCAACTCCCCAATCCCGTAGACCCATTATAGAAAGATCTGGCGGATTCGGTCGCAACCATAGCCTTCTAGAGTCCTACAAATGATTCCACTGAGCGACATGGGTGGTCAAAGAAAACTCGCTATGTTGACGCTCTGTTATTTCAATATGTTTAGTACCAGACTATTTTATTCAGCGGAGGAGGAAGGGTTGATGTCATAGCTACATACATTCACCATTCAATTACCGTCACGCTTTTTATTTTTCTGTTTGTATATATTTTACCAATATGTCTAATTACCATTTACAAATTGTCATTTTATCTATTTGTTACTCTAACTTGAGAATAGGGGAGTGGGGCTATCATTACAGCATGGGTAGGTGTTATTATTAGTACTAACCTCTCCCCAGCCCCCAACCACCACCACCACCATCGCCTTCATTTACATTAAAAAAAAAATACAGTTTCCCCAGCCTGCTCCGTCTCATACAAGAGTTTTAATCCAAGGCCCTTTGTAGGAACATCTGCGAGCGGCTGCCTTTGTTGGGGGGGATACGGGGGGGGGAAGCAGGGGAAGAGCAAATGTGGTTATCATCTACAGAACACCAAAGTTTTTCGTTCTCGGGCGTAGCGTTGATGAGGCGCTGCTGCGGTTGACTCTCCGTGTGGTGCTGTCTAAGTGTAGTCCTACATGGAAAGAGAGAGAGAGAGAGAGAGAGAGAGAGAGAGAGAGAGAGAGAGAAAGAGAGACAGAGAGAGAAAGAGAGAGAGAGAGGGAGAGACAGAGAGAGGGAGAAAACTACTGTACGAGTACCAACTAATGTACCGAAGAAGGAATTACGTGTCAAAGAAATTACATACATGAGATGTAGGGACATGTAAATAAAGATAAAACTGATGTGTTGGCGTGTGTGTACAATGTTCATGGTCACATACGAGTATAAATACACGCATACACATATACACGTTCACGTATAAGTGCACGCTTACACACACAAAGTAACACTTCAGGACACCACTGTCTCCCTTGTGCAAGGTCATGGGTGGGTTAGGTTATGCATTGCCCTTAACTCGGACTATACATGAACTCCACTCTCTCTCTCTCTCTCTCTCTCTCTCTCTCTCTCTCTCTCACACACACACACACACACACACACACACACACACACACACACACACACACACACACACACTCACTCACACACACACAAGCCTCCGTTCAGCCCAATGGAAGACTGTATCACTGGTGGGGTTCCAAGGACAGCCTGGGCTAATGAAACACAGACGGGAGAGGGACCAGAAGGCATATAATCAAAAAGACATAAAGGCAGCTTGAGAAAAACATACTGTATACATTCACACAGAATATAACGAAATTAAATAATATAATAAACTAAAAAGTGAAACATAACATAAACATGAAAAAAACGAACGATAAAAAGAGAGTGAAAGACAGAACAGAAGAAAAATAATTCAATGAATAAACAAATTATTTTCTAACATCAATGTTCTCAACACGACTTAATCTCCTCCCTCCCCCCACATCCCCTCATCCCCCTCGACCGACCCGGCGGCCTACTCTCCCCATTCACTGCTTATCTCCCCAATCACCCGACTCCCCCAGACCTCTTCTGAATAGCAACATCCTTTTCAACCTCCCCCTCCCCCCTCAAAAAAAAATATATATATCACTATCGTCTCATCTCACACAACTCCTGATCTACACTGTGAGTCTGCTGTTGGCCTAGGCATGGACCAAATGACCCTACCTGAATGCTCTCCCACTGGATCAATCAGTCAATCAATTAATAAACCTCCATTGTATAACATCTAATTTCATCTTCCTCGCAGTCTCACCCACTCATTATGGACTGCATTTTACCAGAGCTTCTTACCAATGGTAATGAACGTGTGTAGCAAGGCATACGAAGGCTGCAAGTGACACCTGTGCACAATATGCACAGAGAGCCAGAGCATAGCGTTGCTATCGGATGGCGTTCAGAATCGTTCCTGGGACTTCGTACTGACAGGGCGGGTAGCAAACCGAACACACCACACCACAAACAATATTCCCACCAACAAACGCCGCTGACTGCCACTTGCCCTTGATGTCCAAACACTAGAGGGGTCGGGGGTGAAAGTGACGGTTCTTATGCCGCTTGGCGACTCATCGCGTGTGCCCCTTATCTCAGCTCCTCTTCTCTTTCCAAAGAATCCACACGCACACACACACAGACAGACACACACACACACACACACACACACACACACACACACAGAAAGAATCAAGAAACTAAAGGATACGGGAGAGATAGGATATTCCCTGTATCCACACAAATCATTCCTAATTACACCTTATACACACTAAAACTATAAATCCTTACCCACACTAAAGCTATTCATAACTACACAAAAATAATTCATTGCTACACACATCTTATCCAGACTAAAACCATAATTCTTTTCCTACACTAAATAAAAAAATAAGTACTTAAGTCCAACATTGATTACCACTGAACCCACCAACATCAAATTAATGACACTAAAACTACTCCCCCCCAAAAAAAAATAAAAAAAATAAAAATAAAAATGGCCAGCAGTCGCCATTTGCACCACGTGAGCACCAGACTGGACCAAGCAAGCTCCCACTCTCGCCTCGCCTCACCTCAAAGGCAAACACTCCAGACCACAATCCCAACAGCCTTCAACCCATCCACCCCAATCTAGTCTTCCATTAGTCCTCTTTTTCTTTTCCTCTTCAATCGTTTCCTCTCTTCCTTACCTCCTCCTCTTTCTTTTCCTAGTGTTTCACCTTTATTATACTTCTACTTCTATTCCTCTTCCTCCATATCCTACTCTTTTCCTCCTCTTCCTTGTTTTACTAATACTCTCCTCCTCCTAATATCCCTCTACCAATGGTGATACCACAACCATCACCATCATCACCACCACAACCATCACCATCATCACCACCACTACAATCACCCCTACCACCTCTACCACCACCATCCTACCACCTTCACCCTTCCCACCCTATCTCCCCCTTATCGGAGCATCTAAATAAGGACCCCTCCCAAGTGGCCACAAGATCAAACCAAACCATCAACCCGAGGTGACCGCCAAGTGGCCAGTATGGGGCCGCTGGGAGGACGACGGGCCGCTTGGCCGCAAGTATGGTATTGGCAGTGGTACCGCCATGCTATGGTATGGTAGCTGGGGTATTAGTAATGGCTTTCATGGTAATGTAGGTATGAGCGAGATGTAAAAATATAGGTTACTTCTTTCTCTCATGCCTCTACATATATATATATATAGCGAGAGCTTTTTCTCCCCCTTACAAGGGAGGTAGCCAAGTCAGAGGTACGTATATATTCCCACCCATTTCACTCCCCTCCACCACCTCCTCCATAACTCCCACTTCAGCTCCTCATGGATGACGGTTCATCCCTGCATCCGCCGACCGCCCTGGGTCAAACGCAATGCAGCAAGAAACAGTACATCCACGGCAAGGCCGCTTCACTTAATCGGGGACCATCCCCATCTCCATCCCCTCATGCAGAAAAAGAGAAGCCGGGGAGAAATCCCTTCGGGCTGCGTCGAAATATCATTCACGCATAAGTAACCCCTATCCTCCCACCACCCATCCCTTCCTGGGACAACAGCATCATCCATACACAATCACTCTCCACTCATCCCTATCTCCTGCCTTCTCTCTTCATTGCTGAACAGACATTCCCCTCTTGCTCAGAGCCCCCTTCACCCCATCCATCCATCTCATCCTCAGTCGTCCTCTCAAGTTCACTCCCTCCACCTCCGCCTTACACACCTCTTCTACCAATCTTTCATCACTAATTCTTTCCATGTGTCCAAACCATCCCATTAATATTTAAATAGCTCTATCTGCCATCTTTTTCCACTCCCACTCTCCTCACCTCCTCGTTTTTCTCACATATCCAACCAATAACTCCTACCATACTTCTCAGATATTTTATCACGCACTTAAAAAAATTCCCCTCTGCCTCTTTCATATTCCAAGTCTCTGCTACATACGATGCCGTAGGCACAATCACCCCTTCATACATTCTCCTCTTTATATCCATTCCCAGTTGCCTATTTCTCATTATATATATATATATATATATATATATATATATATATATATATATATATATATATATATATATATATATATATACACACATGTACTAGCCAAGGCGAGAACTAGAGGGCTGGAAGTTCAAGTCCCGTTACAGAGTCAATGCGTGAGGTCAGACAGGGCATAAAATGGTCTTAAATCCCCGAGCAGCTCTGACAGAGGCTACCATATCTAGTCACCTCGCAGAAAAAAAACTGGCTTCGGCACTGGTCTACCCCGGGGTTGGTACTCTATGTCGGATAGAGAACCATTACGGTAGATCTGGCAACGTCGCCCGTGAGTTGAAGAAAATTACAGTTATTATGTTAATAATAACACCCACAGGAAATGGGTTTGTAAGTGGCATATGTGGCAGTAAGGACCGTGAAAAGAGAGAGAGAGAAAGAGAGAAAGAGAGAAAGAGAGAGAGTCAATCATACCATAGGGGAGGGGGTGGGACTGCGTGAGAGGTATGGGGGGGGGGAACCCCACTGCGAGGTATTCATTACAGACAACGTAAGATAAGATCCTCCTATCTTTACGACTCACATAATACGATTCTGTTATGGCGACGATTTATTAAGTGTGATGAGACGAATAATAAAGAAATTGCGAGGATATGACGTCAGTGACAGAGGTTTTAGGGGGCGGTGTTCCTGGACAAGTCTGGTAAGATACGACCCTTCCAACTTACGACCTCGCAACAACGATCGTAACATACTCCTCTAGAGACAGTTCATGATAATTGGCATGCACGAAAATGGAAAACTTATTCATCAATTCTTCTCGAAATTTTGAGTTTTCCTAATTTTCCATCTATATGTCAAACCTCGATCCTTTCCCTGTTGCAGCTGTGCTCATGAGGCCCCGTTTCTTTCCCTCCACTTATGAAATTTGGATCAAGAATACATAAGTATAACAAGTTTAAACTTGCTATATCCGATACCTGAGAGACCCAAACATACCTCAGAAAGTGAAAGTACTGATATATGGGACCATTCTTCGACCGATACTCACTTAGGAACCTGAAACTTGGACATTAACATCGAAGACCAAGCCAAAAGCGCAGGCGTCTGAGATGGAAGCCCTCAGACTAATTAAAGGTGTCACAAGAGTTGACCGGTTAACAAACATCTCAATTCAGGACTCTCAAGATGAGTAAGTTTTCACTTACATCGAGAAGGCTCAACTTCGGTGGTATGGCCATGTTAAACGCATGGACCAGGAAAGATATCCAAGAAAGTATCTGGAATGGCAACCTGAAGGAAGAAGACCATGGGGAAGACCCCGCATGCGCTGGATCATCCAGAACATCAAGGACGCAATACAGAAGAGAGGAAGTTATGAGCAGACAGTGGAAGAACAACAACTCCATCAGAACTGAAGAAATTGGCGTCTTTTTGCACAGCTGGACCGATAACCCTAACAGGAATTGGGTGAGAAGTGAGATTTAAGTTTAGTTGTTGTCAGTGTGTGTGTGTGTGTGTGTGTGTGTGTGTGTGTGTGTGTGTGTGTGTCTGCGCAGGCGTGCATGCCCGTATATGTGCGCACACGTGTATATGCACGCACGTGCGTGTGCCTCTGCATGTGAATATTGATGCAAAGGATTACGCGTGTTTGCGCACGTGTTACCCAGAGTCTGCATGCGGAAGTGAAAATCTATGCATGCGCACGACCATATGTTTGTGTGCGCGCGTACGTGTGTGTGTGTGTGTGTGTGTGTGTGTGTGTGTGTGTGTGTGTGTGTGTGTGTGCGTGCTTGCGTTCAAGCGTGCATAAATGAATTCCTACGTGCTCTTCCCATAAGCGAGCAACCTCATGAAATACGACCGTACTTTCATGAAAACACGTAAGCAAAAAACACTAAGAGACCCAAAACGAAAATAAATAAATAAATAACGTAAAAACAATACATATAAGTAAAAATACTTCGAAGAATTTGTTTCGTACAAGTGACACGTGACAAAAATAAATAAAATCACCTGGCGTCAGCCACACACACGGAAAAGTGCAACTGAGTACAGAAGGAAGGGTGACCAAGACAATCTGTGACCCTCAGGTATAGGAATGAATCCCAATGAATAAAATCGCCTGGCGGCGGCCAAGCCACAAGCGAAAGTGCCACCTGGTGCGGAAGGCGTCATCGAGTTGGAGTACCACGGGGGGTCAGTACCAAAACCATTATGCCATTCCGTAGAGAGTCTCCCCCAGGTGGACGTCCCCTCCCCGGAAGAGGCGTTCCCCCGAGGATGTGCCACGGCTCAAGGAAGACCCTCTGTGTGTGTTTGTGTGTGTGTGTGTGTGTGTGTGTGTGTGTGTGTGTGTGTGTGTGTGTGTGTGTGTGTGTGTGTGTGTGTGTGTGTGTGTGTGTGTGTGTGTGTGTGTGTGTGTGTGTGTGTGTGTGTGTGTGTGTGTGTGTGTGTGGTGTGTGTGTGTGTGTGTGTGTGTGTGTGTGTGTGTGTGTGTGTGTGTGTGTGTGTGTGTGTGTGTGTGTGTGTGTGTGTGTGTGTGTGTGTGTGTGTGTGTGTGTGTGTGTGTGTGTGTGTGTGTGTGTGTGTGTGTGTGTGCCTGTGTGTGTGTGTGTCTGTGTGTGCTGGGCTCTCTTTCTCTCTTGCCGTCGAGTCGACCACATTTAGATGCCATATATTTGCTTTCAATTTCGACACCAGAGGATCCAGTGAGGAGGAGGGAGAAGGGGGAGGGTGTGTGGGGACTTCGAGAAGCGGGCCTGAAGGAAGGAGGAAGGAGGGAAGAGGGGGAGGGGTGTGGGAGCTTCGAGAAGCCGGTCTAAAGGGATGGGGAGGGGGTTGGCGCTTGCAAATGATAGCAAAGGAGAGGGAAAAGGGAGGAAAAGAGAAGGAGAGGGGAGTGAAATAGAAGGGGTCGTGATGGCTGCGGTAGCAGCAGCAGTAGTAGTAGTAGTAGTAGTAGTAGAAAAAATAATTAGAAAAAATAATAGTAATAATAATAATAATAATAATAATAATAATAATAAACTTTAGTAATAACAATATAATGTAGCTAAAATGAAATACATAAAAAATAAATAACTAAATAACGAAATAAAACTAACATGTATTCCCCCAAACATTTTTTCTTCGCATAGAACCTCATCAAAGACCAAAAAGGTCCCCAATACCATTATCTTTCTATAATATTTAAAGGTAAATCAACTATACATGCTCCACTGCTCGTTCTCCTCCGCTGCCCCTGACCCAATCCTCCTTTTGTGCTAATTCTAAGCCCACAGGCCAAAGGGGAGAAGGGAGGAAGGAGGAGGGGGAATGGGGAGGGGGAGGGGGGAGGGAGGAGGAGGGGAGGAAGGATGTCAAGACCCTTTCTCCCTCTCAAATAACCTTTCCCCCCCTCCTCCTCCTCCTCCTCGACCCCTTTTGTTGCACATGTGTCTTCCAAGATCGGCTTCCCCTCTGTAGTCTTTCTCGATACCTTAAGCTTCCGCCACCAATTCCCCTTTTGTCCTATTTTGTCCTTTTCGAATAATTGACTGTCCTTTCTTCTGCCCCGTATATGATCTTTTCTGCCCCAATCTGTCTTTTTTTCCTGCCTGTCCCTTTTTCTTTTCCCGTCTGCCCCATCCCTGCAAGACCAGATCTATAAAAAAAAATCTCCGCCTCCCCTTTCTGTCTATTCTACCCTTTGCCTGCCCTTTTCGAGTTAACCAACCCCATTTCATTGCATTTCTTCCATCTGTATACCTGCACTTGCCCCAGCCCTCAACCTCTTACCCTTCCCTTTCCTTTCCTCCTCCTCTTCCCTCTTCCTCTCACATCTCTTTTAATTAACTTCCCTTCATCTATTCAAACTTTCCCCCTCCTCTCTTTGCACCCGTTCCCATATCCCTGCCGTATTCCCACCATAAATTACTCTTCATTTCATCCTTCCTTCCTGTCTATGAGGCCACATCGCTTCGATTCTCCTGCCGCAGTATCAGCTGGAACATCTCGCCTCACACACCACCCGAGGACAACCACCCTCCCGCTCAACCTTAACCTCAAGCGTAAGTGACCCTTGCTCACCCTTTCAATTCTCCCACAGGCCCCCTAAGCCCCGCCCTTTCCCCCTTTTCCCTCTGCCCCGCCCCTCTCCCCCCCCACTTTCCCCTAATCCCGCCTGCCTGTCCCTAAATCCCTAATTTCTGAAGTGAGCGCGTGCCTGGCTTTCTGGGTCCGAGGCTAGTCCTTTCTGCATATATGAGCAAGTCCTCTTTCACTTCCATTGTGGTCTTTACCCACCCCTTTATTTCCGTCCCTTTTCTCCCTATCCCTTCATTACCTATAATTACACTCGTTTTAGGTGCTTTTCCCAGTCCAACCTTTCTTTTTTGCCGTCCATTATATCTTTTCCGTTGCTTCTTCATTCTGTCTTCATTATCGCAACTGCTTTCGAACCGACATCTTTCTACCCTTCGTCCCCCTCTCCTCCTTTTTCCTCCATCCTCCCTACCTCCTCCTTTTCCCCATTCCTCCTCCCCAGCCTCTCTGAATCCAATCATGCTCTGTTTCCTCCCCAACCCCTTCTCCCCATTCCGGTCCCCTGCCTCCACCCCCCCCCACCCCCCGGGACCCTATTGGACCCTGGAAGGCTCTTCCTCGACCTGTCTGTCAGGGGCGAGACAGGCCGACCCAGCCAGCGTCCTCATCCGCTCACCGCCGCGTCCTGCTTCTTTGTCCCTCCGAGCGTCCTGCGTTCTACGTCGGATCTGGGACGTGGCAGAAGCTTAGGGGAAGGGCGGCGGCGGCGGCGGTGGCATCGTTTCAGTGCCTCAGCCCCCCCCCCCCGTCCTTCGGTCTCTCACCAATGGCCTCTACCCTCTACCCTCTTCTCTTCTTTTCACCTCTTTTACATTCCCTCCCTTACTTTCCTTTCACCTCTCTTTTTTTCTCTTTATTTTTGTTTCCTTTCCATTCCATTCATCTTTCCTTCTTTTCCTTTGTCTCCTTTTTTGTCATTTTTCCACCCTGCACGTATTTTTCTTCTTCGAGTTTCTCTTCTCTTGTCCTTCCTTTTCCTAACTTCAATTATATTTTCCCTGTTTCCTTTTGCTCTATTTCTTCCTCCTTACATTTGGCACCGCCCTCAACACCCTCTCATTATTTCATCTCTTCGACCAAATATGGACTACAGTGTACCTTCATTTCTATCCAAAATTAGAGATAAATTAAATCCGCTCATCTTCCACAAAGAAACACACACGCACACACACACACACACACAGAGAGAGAGAGAGAGAGAGAGAGAGAGAGAGAGAGAGAGAGAGATAGGGGGGTAGGGGTAAATGTACTGTACACGGTCGAGGTGACACATATCATAATAAACCTGATAAAGAGCCTCCTGCCTACCAATGCCCCCGCATCTTCTGAAGGCACTTCACTGTGCACACCATTTTTTTTCTCTCGCGGTGACGAGTGGGGCGTTTTGTGGCAGCGCGCCAGCACTGTTTGTGACGAGAGAGAGAGAGAGAGAGAGAGAGAGAGAGAGAGAGAGAGAGAGAGAGAGAGAGAGAGAGAGAGAGAGAGAGAGAGAGAGAGAGAGAGAGGAGAGAAAAGAGTGAGAAAAGTGAGATAAAAGAGACAAGAGAGAGAGAAAAGAGACAAGAGAGAGAAAAGAGAGAAGAGAGAAAAAGAGAGAAGAGAGTGGGGGAGAAAGAGTAAAAAAAAAAAAAAAGAGCAAAGAGCACACAAAGGGTCTCCATTTTCTTCGTCCCAGAATCTCTCATAGGCTTTGGTCTCACGGATTTTTTCCTGTGTACTCGGATGAATTTCAACTTGTAAGAAAATATCTTCGCATTCCTTTCCAAGGAGATGTGGTGCAATGTCTTTTTAATCTTTACCAGAGCAAATGTCAATTCTCCTCATTTACCGAGTCCAACGATGAGAGTAAATACACACATTTCTTTCATTTTAGCTAAATAAATATAATATTTCAGAGAAGGCAAACCAGGTCAGCCTTTCTTTTTTTTGTATGTAAAGACACCTTTCATGATGACTGTACAAACATACCTTCCGCATTAATTTGCAAAACATAATTCAGTCCATTCCCTCCTTCCATCCCTCCCTCCAACCACGATTCGTCACGTACACATCACGTCACTCCGTCACGTCTACGTCCGTCACACGTAAAGGACCTAGCCCTTGTGATGTCACTGCCCCTCCACGCGCTCATTGGCCCTTCAATTAGGTGACGCGGTTCACAATACCACTTTATCCCAGCGTCACCGTATTGATGGCAGAATACAACCCCGACTGAAGCCGTCGTTTCGATGACGTATTCTATAAATATTAATAACAATAACATTGATAATGATAATAACAGTGAAATAAATAATAATAATAATAATAATATCGATAAAAAACAGTAATATATCAAATAATGATAAATGATCATACTAATAACATATACCAATCTGCACTTCCCCTTATACTAACAACAATAATAATAATAATAATAATAGCAATGATAAGAATAAAAAATATGAAAAAAGACTTCCAAAACCTTTAAAATAAAATTCAATGAATGATGCATAATTAATAAAGAATGAGACATGTGATCAGAACCCCTCAAGAGAATCTAACGAGGTTTCCAAAACGCCAAAAGAAGTAATAAAAAATTCAATGAATGATGCATAATTAATAAAGAATGAGACATGTGAGCAAAACCCCCCAAGAAAATCTAACGAGGTTTCCAAAACGTCAAAAGAAATAATAATGCAGTCTGTGTATGTGTGTATGTGTGTGTGTGTGTGTGTGTGTGTGTGTGTGTATGTGTGTTTGCCTAGTTGTAGTATACAGGAAAGGAATAACGCTCGTGGGGTCCTGTCTCTTACTCCCAAGGGCAAGGAAGAGGGGCAGAGAGAAAGAGAGAAACAAAGAGAGTTGGAGAGGGAAAGACAGAAAGGGGGAAGGAGAGAAAGAAAGAGAGAGAGAGAGGGGGGGGAAGGTAAGAAAGAAAGAGAGAGAGAGAGAGAGAGAGAGAGAGAGAGAGAGGGGGGGAAGGTGAGAAAGAGAGATAGATACAGATAGAGAAAGAAAGAGAGAGAGAGGGGGGGAAGGTGAGAAAGAGAGAGATAGATAGATAGGCAAATAGAGAGAGAGAGAGAGAAAGAGGCCCTACTATCTGGGGTCATTCAACTTGCCGGCCCCTTTTCATTTTCCCCACATGTAATCAAACACCTTGAGGGCTTCTACCATTACTGCAAGGAACTTCTATTCTGCGAACATTTATAATGTCTAGCTAATGGAGGAAACTCAAAAAGTTCTAACTCTGTAATTAATCACATAACTGAGTATAAAATTATATATAATTTTCCCTCTCGCTTTCTTTTAATCCGAAAATACATGAACGCGTTCTAAATAACTCCATTCTGCTGCCGGGATGTACAAGTTTAGTTAACGAAAGAAATTAATTTTCCTAAGGTTGGTTAAGCACCCATCAGTACAGGACGCCGAATTCCGAAGGAGAAAAAGAGAGAGAGAGAGAGAGAGAGAGAGAGAGAGAGAGAGAGAGAGAGAGAGAGAGAGAGAGAGAGAGAGAGAGAGAGAGAGAGAGAGAGAGAGAGAGAGAGAGAGAGAGAGAGAGAGAGAGAGAGAGAGAGAGAGAGAGAGAGAGAGAGAGAGAGAGAGAGAGAGAGAGAGAGAAAGTCTATGATTGGCTGCAGTTATCCCATATTGTAATCCTCTCTTCGAAATAGAGAATTCTTTTTATCTAGAACGGTCCAAACTACTGCTATTTTATTCTGTATTTTTTCCTTTGTGTCCTTCTTCGAGATGTGCAAAAAAACAAAAAAAAAAAAAATATATATAGCGAAACATCGCCATGACAATTTTCTACATTCTTTTTAGTACCAGATATTAAGAATGCGCCCCACAACATACGAAGGGACTTACTTCCTCAACTGTACTTCCTCGGCCAAACTCAAGGTCATGCACGGTAGTACACTGTAATACTACTGACGTAATGAACATTGTACTTTCGCTCCGTCAACCACCATGTAGAGTACACATCTGCCACGCTAGAGAGGTATCCATCACCCCTTGTTTGGACACTAAATTGGATAATTACACCAAAATAATATTTACATAATGGGTTCTTACGTACACATGATCCGCACGTGTGATACACCGTCGTGACTGTGTATATCAATATCTCACCAGCTGTAGTTTTACGGCAACCTATACCCCGACACAATTACCATTCAAAAAGGCCCTCATGGGCCAGTGTCACGTGACACTTGACACATGACACGTGACAGTACGCTGACGGCGGTGGGGTGAGGAGGTACGGGAGAGGGGTTAATGGCAAAGAGATGAGGAGAAAGTGAAGTCGGCACGAGTAACAAGGCGTATGACGACGTTAACGAGGCTTTGTGGTCACGGACATGGGCGTCACTAAACGAACACACAGACAAAATGCGTGTGTGCGCGTGTGTGTGTGTGTGTGTGTGTGTGTGTGCACGCGTGTGTGTGTGTGCACGTGTGTGTGTGTGCGCGTGTGAGTTGCATGCGTACACACAAAGAAAACATTTCTATAAATCAAATCAAATCGGCCGTCTCATGACACCACGCCTCATAACACCAAAACATGACGAGAATTTATGCCCAAAACAGCAATGAAAAATAACCCTAACCCAGAATCGGAGTTAAATTCGACAAAGCACCCCCCCCCCATTTTTTTAAATCAGTTCCCACGCCTCAGGCTCTCTAAATGAGGAAGTACTCCCCCTCTCCCCCTCCTATTACCCCTCTCCCTTTCCTCTTCCCCCTCTCCACACCCACTCAATTTCCAGATACGCTCTCCCCTCATCCCTATCAACTCCCCCCCCCCCCGAAGCCCTTGGCGCTGGACCATCCCCCCTCTGTCGACCTGTGGCATACCGATCAACAAAAGGTCGTTTACAAATGACGCATCGAAAGCGAGTGCGATTTGGGTTAACATATTTGGTTTCTGTCTCCGTTCACACAACGCGGCCCCAGGTTTGACTCATCTCCCCACCACCACCCCCCCAAAAAAAAAAAAGGGGGGGGGGCTACAGGTGTCTCCTGCCCGTCCTTGCAATCCGACCACAGTGGGCAAGTGACGTTTCGGTAGCGTTTATCGTGTCCCTGCGGAAACTCCCCATCTCGACTTACATACTCTTTCACCCAGTCTGTATTTTCCCATTCAACGTTGAGGTAAAGAAACGATAGAAGTTTGCAACAGTAGCAAGGCAATGTCGTGCTAGTTGTGGAAGGGGTTGGATGAGGACTTCGTTTAGCAGTGGATTTCAAATGGCTTATGAAGATAAAGTTGATAATGATGGTGATGGTTGACGATGATGATGATGATGATGATGATGATGATACTGATAATTATTATTATGATGATGATAATAATGGTATTAATACTGATGATGATGACGATGACAATGATGTAGATAATGATGATGATGATTACGATGCATTTTTCTATTCAATTTTGAGTCTGCACCCTTCACCTCACTATATCGCCTCACCGCCGCAACTTCCCCACTCTCCTCACAATCTCTTCTTCCCTTACTTTCTCCCCTTCCTCTCATCTAACTACTTTCTTCCTCTGTCTTCCCTCCTTCCTATCTCCCAACTAGCCCGCATCTTCTCCCCCCAACCCCACACCAAGTCCCCCCACCCACCCACCCACCCACCCACCCAACTCGGGTCACCCTTAACGAAGGAAAACACATTACGGGTTGGTTACTCAGTGGGTGGAGGGTGAGTGACAATGGGTGGAGGATTATATGGAGACTTGGGGGGATTACATGGGGGGATTTTGGGGGAGGGAGAACTGCAGTAGGGTGATGGACGGAAATGGGGGGGTAGTATGAGGGTTGGATAGCCCATCGTTTGGCGGCGGGAGGGGGGTTCCTCTGGGTGAGGAACGAGGGTCGTGATCGTGAAGACGACTAGTATACATGATACTGTATATCCTAGACCTAGAGGATATGGACTGTAGTTTACCACCGTTTCCTTGTGTCACCTTAATCCGAGGCGCGATACCATTTTCTTTTGGGATACGAAGATCTACACTTCTAGTTATTAAAATTTTTAGAATATGTTCCCTAGTTGCCAGTTCGGCATTTCTGGACCTTGCACTTCATTACAATTCAAATTTTGGAGGTGTGAAAGAGACTACATAATTTGAAAACTGTTCGAACAAGAAAAAGACGAAGAAGATGAGGAAGAAGAAGGAAGATGAAAAAAAAAACACTAATTATAAGTGACATTAGGGAAGGTGGAGTGGGGGTGGGGGGCGGGGGTGTTGATGGATTCTAAGACGACTGAGACAGACAGTAGTACCCAAGAAGGATGGGTTTTAATCTGGGACATGGGATAATGTACAAGTTGGCTGGGATATAATGAATGGTATTACAATTCTTCTGAGAAAAAAAAAAAAAAAAAAAAAAATATATATATATATATATATATATATATATAATAATAATAATAAGTACTCCATTGTTTAAAACGGCCAAGCCCAGTGTCCGCTTTTGTGATCTTATTCTGGCTAGTGCCCTATGATTTCTTTCAACTAGAAGGATATCTATGGACATTGACGCGTAAGGTCGAAAGACGAGAATGTATGAATAAGAAAATGACTCTTGAGGGGTTTTCCATAAAACCTAAGTTCAAGCTACCCCCCCTTCCGGGGGAAAGGACAAATCCGTTCATCTCACGAGGATTTTCAACCAAGGGGTGAGGGGGGAGGTGAATTTAACCCATCCCGGGGGGTGGGGGGTAGAAATTACATGATAGGAGGCAAATCTAAAACGCTCAAGAGGGAGAGAAAAAATGGCATGATAAGGGCAAATTTAACACGCTCTACGGGGGTAAATTTAACACGCCCTGAAGTCAGAGAGATGACATGGTGGGGGGTACATTTAACACACTCGGGAAGTAGCAAGCATGTACGACAATGAGTAAATATATCACACCATTACGCTATCGAAGCCATTTAAGAGACGACTAATCCTTTTGCTACAAAAACGAGTTCTACAATTTCACTCTGGCTAATATCAGACGATTTTATTCAGTTTTATGAAACCGTGCGCGAGAGAGAGAGAGAGCGTGGTTCAGATTCAACCCTGCATATAAAAAATAATGGAAAAATGTATATAGTTACACAAGTCTAGGCCTCACAGCATCACACTTTAGGCATCAATCGCACCAACTAATACATTTTTACTAAAAAGTTGGCTACCCACACACACCAGATTAAAATCCTGCCTTTAACGAGAATAAAACCAACACATGCGGTTCAAGTCAGTCACAACTTTGCAAGAGATCACGCAAAGATGGTGCGAGTGCCGGGCAGCACCACTGCAGGCGCGAGTGTGCGCAATGGTGCCAGCCCTCACGCAACCACCGCCGCAAGCGTGCAAGCAAGGGTCGAAAACGCGCATTTCTGGGAGGCCGGGAGACCGGATTGACGGACGGGGTTAACAAGGGGAGATAAAGGCGTGGTGGTGGTGGTAATTGTGGTGGTGGCTCTAGTGGTGGTGGTGATGGTGGTGAAAGTGGTAGTTGTGGTGGTATGGATGGTAGTGGTGATGGTGTTAGCTAAAGTGATAAAGATGGTGGTAGTAAATGGCAGTGGTGATAAAAAATGGTGGTAGTGATGGCAATGGGGAAGGTAGTGGTAGCATTGGTGAAAGTAGTGGTAGTAACAGTGATGATCACGTTGGTATATAGTGCCAGTAGTAGTAGTGATGGTGATAAAGGCTAATGGGAATGGTGGTAATGGTGACGCTGATACATGGTGGTGGAAGGTGCTATACTACGATGTCGGCTGTAGCGAGGCGGCAGCGACAGCGGCGGTGGCGGCTGTAACGCGTGTCGGCTCTCGCTGACGAAGGTCGTCCCAACAAGAGACCTAATGAGGTGGCAGAGGGACGGAAGGCCCAAGTGGGCGAAGGCACGTGCGGACAAATGAAAGCGACCCCGCGCGGGCCCCGCGCACGCCCACCGGGAACCAAATTAGACAAAATCACTCCGGCGGGAACATCGAGACTCGGGGCCACTTAAATGCGTTCCGGTTCCGGCTGATCCTCCGGCCTGAACCCTTCCGGCCGTCCGTGAAAAGGATCGAAACCCTTTTTAACACGTCATGGAATCCCTTATGGCGCAAAAAAAAAAAAAAAAAAAAGTTTTGAGAGGACTACTTGAGATATTCGGCGTAGTTCAGTATAGGAAATCTTAACGGCCCGGTAAAGTACCCACGATTCGCTAGCGTACAGAAAAAAAAAACTGACAGGCATAATGCCTTGTACACAGACACTTTGGTGGCGATGGTAAGGTTCCTCTTGAGGAACCTTCTATCGGTGAACCTTCCAAGTGCAGAAGACGCCACCCCGATGCGTCGTTGATCCTCACAAGTATCAGTCAATACAGAGCCATGGGCTGCACATTTTTCATTCCACTCCAAAATCCCTGCGGGAGTGTCTGTCTGCAAATCTCGGACTGGACTACATAGTCACCAACGAACTCATCCGGCATGAATCCTGATCACTTGTCAAGTCATTTGCAAGGAGTGAAAGAGATGTCATCGTCGTCTGCGACGGACAAATTGAAGAAAAAAAAAAAAAAAAAAAAAAAAATATATATATATATATATATATATATATATATATATATGTTGAGACATTCTGACAGGTTGATGTAAGCGGAATAGGAAACACAGGAGTCTTAGTCTTGAGTTTATTTCTGACTAGTTTCGCATAGCTGCGAAACTAGTCAGGAACAAACTCAAGACCAAGACTCCTGTGTTTCCTATTCCGCTTACATCATATATATATATATATATATATATATATATATATATATATATATATATATATTTATTTATTAAGTGGATTTATACCAAGTTGCTCATATGTATCAGTGTCATTTAGAAGGGCCATGGCTTTATCTATGTAACTGTCATGGTCAAGAATAACTATTTTGCTACCTTTGTCTGCCTTCGTGGAGGAGGAGGAGTGGAGGAAGAGGAGGAGGGGAAGAGGAAGATGAGGAAGGAGGGAAAGAAGAAAGATGAGAAAAAAGGAGAAGGAAGAGGAGGAGGAGGAAGAATGAGCGGAGGAAG
Organism: Oratosquilla oratoria; assembly: GCF_046742065.1. Classification (NCBI taxonomy): domain Eukaryota; kingdom Metazoa; phylum Arthropoda; class Malacostraca; order Stomatopoda; family Squillidae; genus Oratosquilla; species Oratosquilla oratoria. The sequence goes on along the minus strand of NC_134799.1, from coordinate 31,691,737 downwards.
CAGAGGAGGGGATAAGGAAGAGGAGGAAGATGAGGAAGGAGAAGGAGGAGGAGAAGAAAGAGGAGGAGGGAAGAGGGGAGGAAGAGGAGAAGAGGAGGAGGAAGAAGGAGGGAGGAAGAGGGGAAGAGGGAAGAGGAGGACGAGGGAGAGAAGAGGAGGAGGAGGAGGAGGAGGTGGAGAGGAAGGAGAAATAAGAGATGGAGGAAGAGGAGGAATATAATGAGAAGAGTAGGAGGGAGGGAGGAAGAGAAGGGGAGAAGGAGGAAGAGGAGGGGAGGAGAAGAAGGAGGAATAAGAGGAGGAGGAAGAGGAAGAAAATGAGAAGGAAGAAGAGAAGGGGAGGAGGAGGGAGGAGGAGGGAGGAGGAGGCGGAAGAGGAGGAGGAAGAGGAGGGGGGGAGGAAGATAACTGCACGAAAACTGAAGTACCACACCCTGAGAAAAAAGAGAGAGAAAACACAATGGAGGGTAAAGGAGAGAGAGTTGCCATGTTGCGTCCATTTAGCGAAATGATTTCCTTTTAATAGAATTTCTTTGCCCTCTTGGAACAAACTTCCCTTCCCCCCACACGCCCCCAACCGTTCACAGGAAGTCCTGATTGCCATTAGGAAGCTGTAAATCTATATTTGCATATATATAGACTAGATAGGCTGACTATAAGGTGGCTAAGAGAACAAAAAAAAAGTCGATAAATTAAGGGAATGGAAGAGAATGGGAAGGGACGAAGGATGGAAGGAGGGAAGGGAAGGAGGGAAGGAGTGGAATTTTGGGTGAGAGAAGAAGCGAGGAAGGAAAGGAGGAAGGGCGAGAAGAAGGGAAAGAAAGAGGAAAGGAGGAAAGGAGGGAAGAAAGGAAGGAAAGAAGGAATGCCTACGGGAATGGCGGAGAGGGAGTGACGAGGGAATTACGGGAGAACACGGCGGAGGAAGAGGAGGACGAAGAACGAAAAAGAACGAGAGAGAGAGAGAGAGAGAGAGAGAGAGAGAGAGAGAGAGAGAGAGAGAGAGAGAGAGAGAGAGAGAGAGAGAGAGAGAGAGAGAGAGAGAGAGAGAGAGAGAGAGAGAGGGAAGAGGACTAGGAGCACAAAGGAGGATAAAGTGATCCACTGCCCCAATCTTTCTCCGTAATATTACAAGCTCGCTATGCGAGTGGGTCTTCAGGAATATGCAAACCCATATACTGTAGCCCGAGAGACCTTTACTCTTCAAGCCCCCCAACCTCCGCTTCTTATTCTCTTTGAACAAATGCATAAGAAAAGATGATTAGTGATACAAAGGAAGAAGAAGAAAAAGAAGAAGAAAAAGATGAAGAAGAAAAAGATGAAGAAGAAAAAGAAGAAGAAGAAGGAGGAGGAGAAGAAGATGACGAAGAAATACCGGATAATCGGTCCATGCCTCCGGATAATCGAAATGCTGATTCGAATAATCAATCCGCATAATCGGAATGTATCTGGATAAACGGTTTGTAAATTCGGATAATCGGTATGTAAGTCCGGATAATCGGTATTCAAGTTGGTATATTCGGTACTTAATTCCGAATAATAGATAATTTAGTTCGGATAATCGGAATCTAAGTTTCATTCTAGCTTCTCACCTCTCTGTGAACAAAAGAGAGAGAGAGAGAGAGAGAGATAGAGATAGAGATAGAGAGAGAGAGAGAGAGAGAGAGAGAGAGAGAGAGAGAGAGAGAGAGGCGATATGATCAGGTGTAGATTACAGAGCGCACATCCCTAAAACAAAGGAACATCGCCCTGGGCTCCACGTGGGGATAGGAGGAGGGTCGTTCATGGGGTGAGCGCACAGAAGATCGAGGAGGAAGAGGAGAAGAAGAAACAGGAGAAGGAAGAGGAGGAAAAGAGAAAGAGTGGGAAAAGGAGAAAGAGGACGAAGAGGAGTGTGGTGGCGGTGAGGAGGAGGAGGAGGAGGAGGAGGAGGAGGAGGAGGAGGAGGAGGAAGAGGAGGAGGAAGAAAAGTAGTAGGAGGAAGAGGAGTGGGAAGAGGAGTGGGGTGAAACGAGAAGGATATGTGTGTGTGTGTTTAGGAGAGAGATGAATTACGAAAGGGGAGGCTGCAGATGGGTGTATTATTGTATAGGCACCCTCTGGGTGTGCAACACCATATGCACGATGGGGCCAGAGGGTGACATAAGAGGAGGACTATGGACAAGGGTTCGGGGGTACATGCAATGGGACTAGGGGAAGCTGTGAGGAGGACTAGAGGGGCGAAGGGGGATACAAGAGAAGGGGGCGAAAAAAATAATGGAAAGAAAACATGGACGTGGAAGAAGGGTGTGTGTTTGGTTGTTTGTATATATGTATGTATGTATGTATGTATGTATATATATATATATATATATATATATATATATATATATTCATATTGTATATATATATAGATATATATATATATATATATTGTGTGTGTGTATGCGTGTGTGTGTGTAAGAGAGAGAGAGAGAGAGAGAGAGAGAGAGAGAGAGAGAGAGAGAGAGAAAGAGAGACAGAAGAACGACAGAAGACACAAAGACAAATGCAGATACAGGTAACTGAAAATAAAAGAAAAAATACGGTCAAGACATAAAAGTTAAAACTCCTCCAAATGCACACAGTAAAAAAAATGCATAAAAGCTAAAAACCTCGACCTGTATTGCATGTGAGGACTTCTGCGGAAGGCCTGATCCATTCTCCCCGTGCCTGCAGCAGCCAATCAAGTTGTTTCTACCTACATCACAATCAAATCCACGCCCCGCTCATTCACACTCACTGTTTCTCATCTAGTTTGTGTTCGTACATTTTCTACAACCATTCTCTCCCTTACAAATATAAAAGTAATATCTAGAGATAATTGTACTAATACATCAACAATATGTCAATTTATTATTATTTACTATTTACCGTTTTGTTTATTTTTTAACTATACCTATGCATTTATGTATTTCACTTATTATTATTTACATTATTATAGTTTTTATTTATTCATTTATTTATCTATTTATTTATCATTATTATATATATATTTTTCGCATCCGACCTAGCAATTGGCCAAAAGGTCTCCTGTCGGCATGCTCCGCCTTTGTAACCCTTTGTAATACAGTTGCTTAGTTCCGATGTCTGATGCAAGTGACCGTGATAATGCATAATGCTATCCCTCGATATATATTACATACTATATACTGCATATACCATATACTCCACCTAACTTTGCTGCAACCTACTGAAGTGAGACTTCGGTTCTTTCAAACAAGCCCCAGGGTTAAGTTCCCCCTCCCTTATCGCCCCAGCCCCATCTCCTCTTTCTCCCTCCCCCCAAAAAATCTGCCATATCCACATGGAGGCCTGCCTACCATCATCACAAGGAAATCAAATAATGTCTCCCCTTCAACGTTGAAAAGTGGTCAACCCTCTTCCAACGCACAAAGAAAACGCAGACCAACAGACGCACTTGCACGCGCCGTTGTTCGTACACACATGCGCCATCTGTCACAAACAGTGCGCGCGCAGCACCGCGCCTCGTTATCCCGTAGAAAACGGAATGAAGGGGGGAAGAGGAGTGAGGATGACAACAATCCAGTCTGTTGCCTTTAACAAACAAAACGACATGAACCTAATTTTTCTCTGTCCGTAAAGAGAGCCTCTCCTGATTTTATTTTTACCTCTAATCATGTGACTAATCCAATAAGAAATAACAAAACAAATCTTTACTACGCAAGTGATTAACACACTCCAGATGACATATGGACAGTTGCTCCTGGTATCGTCCAATGAGATCAGTCCCCACCAATCACGACCCTCCATTCTGATGACGCAATAATGATATTGATACAATCATACCCCATGTGGCAGCATTAGTAACAAACAATATAAACCCAGCAGTGTATTTCGACACTGTAATTCCACTGTGACAAGTTCAATATACTTTGTGAGACAAAAACTATCTACCCTCTTTTTAAAATGTTTAGAAAAAATAAAAACCTTTAATTAAGTCTAATTACACAAAGTTAAAGTAATTTTCTAAGGATAACACTACAGGTTTTGCTTCTAGGACATTTGATTTGCCTAAAAATAAGTGGCCGAAGACCTTTAGCTAACCTGAAGTTACACCGAAGAACGAACAATTCTCTTCATCAAGAAGATGTCTGAACGGCCAAACCCTTTCCTACAACTGTTACCTTCGATTAGTTCTATTCAAATAGCAGGCGATGTATTATGGACCGTGTAAACTAAGGTGAAATGGAGTAAAAATAATACTTGATAACTCTGAAATCATATTACTCAAGCAGAGTAGAGAGTAAATCAGTTAGCATGTTCAAAGGCCTCCCCTTACTTCCTGGGATGACCAACACACCTCACTCAAGGAGGGCATCCTGCGTAAGCTGAAGGCACTCCAAGGGGATTCTGAACCTGGTCTCTACATGCTTACCACATACATACACACATATACCAAAAGACCTTTTTCCCCCTTATAAGGGAGGTGCCCAGCCAAGTAATGCACCTATCCTTTACCCATCCCACACCCATTATACATTTAATTTCCTTTCTGTCTTAGCTCCTTGCAGAAGAAGGCCCATCCCTCCCCCGCCCACTGTCTGGGTAAGAAGCAATGCAGCAAGACACAGCACTCGCACTTTTAAATGTTCCTCACTCCCCCTTGATATCACTTCGATGCTGAATGAAATCACCAGGCGTCCGCGAACTAGTCTTAGCTTTCGGACTATGGCCCCTCTTCTGAAAGTCTCTGGGATCTCGGGGGGACCCCCCCCCCCACCACGGATCTCAAGTTGAGACCTACTGGCGTCCTTGGCCAGTAACAGCCCCACAATTGTCCAAACCCAGTATTATGGAACACTAATTTTAATTAGACTAATACCCCACCAAAGAATACCTCGAACAAACAACGAAACGTCGAAATACATTTCCAAAGAGCACCTCACTCGGGACCTCCAAAGGGACAGGTTAATTATCATGAGTGTCAATGGAGCCTCAAGCAAACACATAATTACAGACACGCGAGGATGTGCACACACGCACACAATTACATCCAAAAGACATTTAAAACACATGTACACACACAAGCACACACAAAACGCTTCCTTATTAGATACTCCGAACATGAACAAAATAGCCCATTTGAAATTATTTCTACAATTCATGCATATAATGTATATAAAAACCCAAAACTCAAAATAAACTCCCCTAAAAACAATAAAACCTAAAACTACACATTGAAACTGAAATAAAAGATTTAGGTTGTTATTTTCTTTAAATTATGTTGTTTTTTCCAGACCTGCCATAACGAGATTAGGAAATGGGAGAAGAAGCGTGACTAATGAAGAACTGTACGTGGAGGACACGAAGGGGAGGAGGAGAGGCCTGGGCTGTGTGCTTGTGTCAACACAGGGACGAACAAGTGGAAGCTAAATATTATTATCGTGAGTTAGGATATTAATTTAGGTAAAGACAGTAGATACAAAAGGCAATGTGTATTATATACCTTATATTCACATACACACACACGCACACTGCACTTCGTTCCTTACAATAAGTTACAATGATAAAACATGCCGACAAAAGAACTGTTGAACCATAAGATGGTCGAATAAAATAAAAACAAATAAATACATAATTCAATCAGACCAAATAAGAAATTAATATACAAACAAAATAAATACTTAAATAAATGAGTATATGTTAACATGATGCAATAAAGACTAAGAAAATAATAGAGAAAAAATACTCTATTGTCCTATTGTAACACCGCGGCCCACCCACTCTCACGGGAGAAGGAGGCGACAGTCTCAATATCCGGAGGAAGTGAAACCAAACAAAGGAGAAAGAAATCAAGCGAGAAAGAGAGGAAGGAGGCAATGGGTGAGACCGACAGGAAAGCGGTGTTGAACACAACCATGGGAAGCTGTGGTCCGCTAGTGCCAAACCACTTGAACCTTGTGCTCAATGCCTCACGAAAATGGGCACGTACCACTGCGGACAACCGAACCTGACATACGACAAGCCGAAACTCTCTCTCTCTCTCTCATATGTTATATATATATATATACATATATATATATATATATATATATATATATATATATATATATATATATATATATATATATTTATATATATATATATACACACACACACACACACACACACACACACACAGTATATGTATATATGTGTGTGTGTGTGTGTGTGTGTGTGTGTGTGTGTGTGGGCGCTCATGTGTACCTGAGGACTAATATTACCTGGCCCCATTCTTACTATATCTGGAGTTTGGGCGGAGTCAATAAATTATAAACAGAAGTTTTGGTGGGCGTAGTAGTGGGTGGGAGGGCGTGTAAACACGCCCTTCTGCATCTCCTTGGGGGTATAAACGTGTCCATACACAACGATGAGCTAGCGACCTCGCTAGAGCACACGGTGGGTCCATGTGAACAAACTTAATCTACCTTATTTCTAATTGTCGTTTTCTGTATCTGTGGTTACGGCATACATACAAAATCCCACATGCACACGCACACAAACAAATTGAAACAAACTGGATGACAATATAATCCAGGGGAACAACAAAGACGAATCTAAATCAAAGATTGATGAATAGAAGCAAAAAGATAGGACCCCATGAGCACGGCACCAACCCCGTATACAATTAGGAGAAATATATACACAAACATATGTGCATACACATGATCTACAAACAAATTACCTAATTGATTAAAAAAAAATAATAATAATAAAAGGCTCTCCCCCGATTCTTACGGGCTGCATTACAAAATAAAATATTTACAGAAAAAAATCAACTTATTTTCAAATAATAATAACAGCCTTTGGTTGATAGCATGCGTCCTAAAAAGATTATTCACTTTCAGATTCGGGCGGCGTCGTGTTCCACTAGCAGGGCGCTCGCCCTCAGATGAAATGGCAGTACTCCAGGGAGGGAGATGGGGCGCCACCTTCGCGTAGTTCAAGCCGGGAGGAGTGAAAGGGACGCGTGTGATGATGAGAAGGAAAGGAAAGGAAAGGGAAGGTTGGGGATATTCTTCTCCCATGTCTAGTCAACTCGCTTCGGGGTAACAAATGATCGAAATGAAGAAAAAAGAAAAAAGTATTATATATATATATATATTATATATATATACATATATATATATATATACATATATATATATATATATATATATAAAAGAAAGGTTATAAGAAAATAATTAGAATACAAAGGAAAAAAACGAAAAGGAATGAAAAACTAGACATAAGACATGGAAAAAAGAAAAAGAATAAAAAAAAGAAAAAGAATGAAACAAAAATCATTAAAAAAAAATAAAAAAAAACGTTCCTCTACTACGCGCCCGACGCCCACCTCGCGCAACCCCGAAAAGGGACGCCGACGCCCTACGACGCCCGCCCTTTGCATCAGCAACACGGAGCACCGCCCAGCCATCAGCAGCCAGCGGGGTCCTCTTCAGTGCAGCAGCAGCGAGATCCCTTCTCCCCGGCGGGTGAGTCAACGCTCCCCCGGACCTTCTATAGTTAACTCAAACAATATGTTATCAACTTAATTATACCTGGACCCCGCGCAACGCTAATTGCACGACATGGCAACGATCAAGTAGTATAGACTTGGGGAAAAGACTTGTGAGGCTGTCACAGCCTGATGAAATCCTTCTATCAATACACACACACACGTATATATATATATATATATATATATATATATATATATATATATATATATATATATATATATATATATATATATATACGTGTGTGTGTGTGTGTGTGTGTGTGTGTGGATTCCAGTGGCTTTCCATACAATGAATAAAACTGGAAAGTAATCCCACCGAAACTTCTGCAAAGCATCACGCTCAGATATTCACATTCGTGCACGCACGCACACACATACAAAGGAACAAGGAAACACGATCGGACTATACGAGCTCTGAGCTTTCAATTCGAAAGAGTAATAATTGTCGTCATACATCCAGCACGTGATCCAAGATCATGGTGAGAATCTTTCTCACACATACACAAAGGCGCGTGCACGATTAGTTTCCGGCCGTCACTACGGCGGTCCGGGTTCGAATCCCCTCCCCAGGGATGAAATAATTTCAGTACCGCTGCGCTGTGAGTTGTTACTCCAACTCTCGTGGGTGGGGAGTTGGGTGTGTGTGTGCATGTAAGGTGTAAGGTCACAACATTACCCACAACTCGGTAATATATGAGCTGTCTCTCATCCGGGAGGGAAATAGCTGTCGATCACGAGTCCAACACGTGATACAAGACCATGGTGAATCACACACACACACACAAACACACCACGAGCATAGCTCCCCTTTCCGTAAGATACAACTAGGTAAATTCATACACAAACACACACAAACGCACACATACATATTCGCACGTCTCGTTACATACTTGGCAACTGCTATTATTACGGCGAGCTTCTCTAATTGCCTTTCAAGTAGGATGTAATCACTTTCAAATAGCTAATTACCACTATAGAGACCAAATTAGCTCTTATCCCGCATCTCGTCACACACACATACGCACACACGCACGTGGAATGCTCTTGTCCTCAAGGTCATCTTCACCTTCCCCGTTGACTTGCTTACGGTAAGAGACGCTTAGCGGCCAAAGACATCGTCACCTTAGCCCTGCGTGCTGGGCCTTCCCGGAAAAACACCACGTTGGTTAACCGAATTCCTCCTCAAATTATTTACCATCAAGTGGGTTTGTCAATGTATTAATATCCGGGCTTTTTATGGTTACCAGTTCATACTCACGATTCTATTCTCCCCGCGAAATCAGCTCCATCTAGTGTGACTACAGGCTGATTGGTTCCGACCATGTTCAGCAAAATATGGGTACCCGTTCGATTCTACCAGTTCCTAGATCCTCTTTCTCTCTCTCTCTTTCTCTCTTCCTCTGTAATCCACCTTCAAATCTGCAGTAAGCTTTGAATCCCAATACCTCCCCAGGTAGTTTAACATTCCCTGCTTTACACACAAAATGCCACTATACTTTCATCGAGCATTACATTTCAGTCATATCTTCTGGATGACGTATGATGATTTTGTGCATTTATGGACATTTTAGTCATATCTTCTGGATGACGTATTATTTTGTGCATTTATGGGTGGGGTGGAGATGTGGTAGGTGAAAGGAAGTCTCCTAGGCCTGGGAATGAGATTAATTCACCACCAAAACCTTTCAAGATTATTGCTTACCTTCTTAAGATACACCACTGCACTCGTTCTTCGCACTTCAACAATACCACATCACCTGTTTCGACCAAATACAAGTGACAGGCATCTGTTTCCCTGACCAAACGGCCCATTAGACAAATATGGAGCCACTGCTACAACAAAGCCAAACGTACCTCAAATCCTTGCTTTCAAGATTAAAAACATCCATATCACTGTACGTCTATTTGATGTACTAAGTGAAATGTAATGTTGCAAGGAACCTGTCCTCATACGGTCTTTCATCTTTCTTTAATACCAGCAGTCGCCATCTTCCTGTACCTACCCTCCCGATTTCTGAGCCAACACCTCCACCGCTAGTGCACCCCCCGCCACACCCAGCCTTCGCGTCCTTTCATCTCCTAAAGGCCCGACAGCAGTAACGCACACCGGAGCACTTCATCTACATAACCCCTACAGTAATCCACAAAACAAACATCCATTTATTCATCTGCCCCCAAGCTCCCTTGTCCTCCTCTTCCTCTTCTTCCTCCTCCTCTCTCACTTATAACTTCTTCCCCCCCTCATTTCTGTTTAATGCCATAAACATTTTCTTCGCAACTTCTATGATCCCACCTCTTCGGTGCGATGCTATTCCCCAAGGACAGAAACGCTGGCAACGACGACATATAATTTTCTTCTCTTTCTTTTTCTCCTCTTTCCTTTCCTTTCCCTTCCCCCCTCTCCTTTCTCTCTCCCCTACCTTTTCATTTCCTTACCCTCCCTTTCCTCTCTCCCACCTCCCTCCCTTGCCTCTCCTACTTTCTCGCTCATTCTCTTCCTCCTCTTCTCCTCTCACTCCTTTTCACAATCATTATCATCATCCTCTCCCCCATCTTCCAATCTCAATCGCACGGTCAAGTTAACTATTATAGAAAGAAGGAAGGGAGTGGGAGGGGGTAGGAGGGAGGGAAAAAGAAAATAAGGAAGGGAAAAGGAAGGATTACGGGCCTTAGGAGAAAGGGGGGAGGGAGAGCAGGCGAGAAACGAGGAAGGAAGAGGAAGGGAAGGTTAGGGGAGGGGTACAAAGGGGAGGAGGAGGAAGCGGGTGGAATTGAAAATTACGTGGGTGGATGGAAAAGACAATGAGAGAGAAAATACAAACATAATACAGGAATAAGGGGCGTGGGCCATAATATGACACGGGAAAATAATAAATTGAAGTGAGATTTAAAGGGAAATGTGAAAAAATCAGTGACGAAACAGAAAACGGAAAAAATTAGTTGTAACAGAAAGTGGGAAGAAGAAATAAAATTATTAGCCACATCGAAAACTGTCGAACTAAAAGTGACGAGAAAACAGGGGAAAAAACGAGATTGGTTAAGAAAACGAACAACAGACATTGTGCAGAACACGCCCGAGAACAATAACAAAAATAACATAACAAGGTCACTTTAACCCAGTGTGCTTTGACAGTTGACTCGAGCCTTTTTAGTCACCAAGCAAGAACTAAATCTACCATGCCTTAACTGCAATGTAGTGGAGAAAAACTAAATGACAGGTTAGGCATAGAGCGTTATGTGGAACACGTGAAGAACAAGAACAACAAAAAAGCTCTGGAACATAAAAAAAAAAGGAAATGATCGAGCTGAAGTTTCTTGATTCGGATGCTCCGACGGAAAAAAAAAAAAAAAAAAAAAAAAAAAAAAAAAAATTGACGAGGCGAAACGAGGGGGCGGGGGCGGGTACGAGGGAGAGGAAATGGAAAAAGATTCGGGGAGAACTTGGTGAAGTAGTTGGTGGTGAGGTACAAGAAGGAGGAGGAGGAGGAAAAAGTAGAAGAGAAAGAGTACTGAGAGGAGAACAATGGAAGAGGTGGAGAGCTAAGAAAATGGTGAAATAATAGGAGGAGGAGGCGAAGTATGACAAAGGAGGAAAGGTAGGTGGAGCAGCGTGTCTGTCCTGATGCACTTAGAGAGGGAGAGAGAAAGAGAGAGAGAGAGAAAGTGAATGAGCAAAAACTAAAATACATCATCTTCCATTAGAGCAAAATTCAGTCCATTAATTAACACCAGTAGTTACTCCAGTATTCAGAGAGACCAAACAAGCCAAGAAGCAAAGCTCAAAGCACTTGATGAAAAGAGTGTACTGCATCTCCCTCAAATGCTATTTCCAACCACTATACTCACCCGAGAACCACACCTTTTGACTCATCTGGTGGCTTTCTGAGGGCTGAGACTGAGAGCTTATAACCCTTTTTGGGGGGTGGGGGGTGGGAGAAGACCAAACACGAAAGCCCTGTAATCCCTCAGAGCCAACACCCTAACTCTTCCATAAGACTACTGATGTGAAATGGATACAGGGATGATTTGTCCGACTTGACAACATAATGCCAACATAACTCGGGTGGGCCAAATAAATCACGTGTACCTTACAGTTTATAATGGGAGGAAGTTTATGCAAAAAACATATCATCTGTGATTTAACTTTAGTTTATTAATATAAAAATAAACCAGTAGTATATGACATGAAATAGAGCTGTTCTTATACTACATCTATTTACATAACAAAGGGATTCTTCCCCTTTATAATGGAGGTAGGCAGCCAAAGCCCACCCTTCGCCCATTCCACACCCTTCTAACAACCATTTCTTGTCCCTTCAATCTTAGCTCCTTGTGGATGAAGGGCCACCACTGTCCCTTGCCCACCACTCTTGTCAGATTTTATTTAACAGTATTAGAAACAAAGAAAAAGATCAAATATTTAATTAGAGTTTACTTAAAAAGAATCAAGCAAATTCTTATTCTGTCTATCTATGTATAAGACAAGGTCTTTTCCCCCTTACAAAGGAGGTACATAATACATACATATACCAAAAGCTTTTTCGCGCTTACGCGGGAGGCAGCCAAAAACCAAAGGTATAAAAACCACTCCCACCCATTCCATCCCCACATACTCCATTCCCATCCCCACCCCTTTCATCCCTTTTATCTTGGCTCCTCCTGGATGACAGGTCATCCCTGCATCTCACCCACTGCCCTGGATCAGAAGTAGTGTCCCAGGACACAGCATATCCACAGCAAGACCGCTTCATTAGATCGGTGACCCCTATCTCCATCCCCTCATGCAGAGATGGAGAAGATGGGGAGAAATCCCTTTGGGTTGCATTAATTTATTTTCCACGCATACTCCCCCACCCCCCATCCATTCACCCTCATGTATCACAGCATCATCCATACTCAGCCATTCTCTATTCACCCCTATCTTTTGTCCCCTCCCATCCTTCCTCAACAGACATTCCCCTTTTTCCCAATGCCCCTTTTACCACATCCATCCATCTCATCCTTGGTTGTCCCCTCTTGTTCACTTCTTCCACATGAGGTAGCCAAATGAAAAGGCATGCACCTACTCGACTCATTTCACTCCCATCCACCACCCTTTCCTCCCAATCATCTTAGTTTCTCATGGATGACGGGTCATCCCTGTATCTCACCCACTACCCTGGGTCAGTAGTAATGTATCAAGACACAATACATCCACAGTAGGGATTATACTGTACTTTATATTAAATACTATACTTTGGTTAATTTTGTGCATCTGTGAAAGAATGAACTGATATTCCTGTAAATATTTGTCATTTGCAATGATATTCCTGTCTGTAATTATTTTCATCATTTCATTTCCCTCTGGTACTTGTTCACCCTCTTCTATATTTATATACTGACTTCAAATTACTGAAGAACAAAGGGATCTCAGTAGCTTTGTAGTAAACAGTCTTTGAAAAAATAAATTGAATAATCCAAAGTATAATAAACTTTAGGCATAACCATGAGTTTTAATTACAACATTCTTAGGTAATGTAATTTTCAAATGTATTGTGAATGAAACAGGCTATAATGCAACTTATGATGAAGTCATTTTTTTTAACAAATACCTATCCATCATTTCCCACAATGTTAGGTAGTTATGCATGAGAGAAAGAAATTCCCAACCCTTTCATTCCCTCTCCATCATCCCATTCACTACTTCCAGATACATATACACACTCCTACAAAAACACACACACCTTCAGATCATGGAACAAACAATCTAGAAATTACCATCGAACTACATGCTCCACCGAACTCCTCCAAACATCAATACAGAGGTGTTCCTCCTAAAACAAGCAAGACCCAAACTAGCAAATGTAAAAGGAATCACTCAGTGCTGCCTATCTGACTACATACAAATCGCCTATCTCACCCGCACTAGCATCTGAAATTATTTCATCCACATAAGCAATGCTGTTTATCATTCATTTGTTCATCCAAATGTTTTAACTGAACTGTATTGCAATACTGAAAATACTGGATAAAATGGTGCCTTCCATGGTTGCATGATAGAGACTAGATATTGGAAAAAATAAATAAATAAACATGCATGTCACATGCTAAAGAGAAAACACTACTGCAGATGCCTTTTGGACACGTCTATCAAGTCAAAAGAAACAGAGGCAAAAGCTGCGGATGATAATGATTGTTACCTCAAGCTTCAATGATTGTAAACCCACAACCTACCAGTGCTTAGTAATAGTTACTGGGCTCTCCATTGATTTTGATGACACAAAATTTTGAATTAATGTCTGTGTTACATTAGTGCGAGGCTGTTTCTAAGTCATTAGTTTATAGTAGAAGAGGGAGAGGAGCTTCTTATCAGCTCTCTTTATATGAAATGTTGGAAGAAATACAAAGAAATACAGTCAAAGTTGTAAAGGAGAAACAAAGGGTTTGGTATTGAAACCAAGTATCAGCTCCTCAGGATTGGAATTGTGGATGTTCATAGGTTTAAGACAGATAGATAGATAGATAGATATACCAAGGCTTTTTCCCCCTTACCAGGGGGGTAGCCAAAAAGGACAAGGCACAAAAACATTCCCACCCATTTCATCCCCGAAAACACTCCACACCCCTCCACCCTCCCTCCCATCTTAGCACCTCCTAGATGACGAGTCATCCCTGCACCCTGTCCACCGCCCTGGGTCAGAAGCAGTGTCGCACATCCACAGCAAGGCCGCCTCATTAAATCGGCGACCCCCCCTCTCCGTCCCCCCATTTAAAGGGGGAGAAAGAAAGATGGCAGAAGGATAATTCTTTCTGACATCTGTCTTGCAGGACTGTCACTTGCAGTTACCTATCATTTATCCCAAACTGAAGATGAACATTTAAGTCCTATTTCTGAGACTCTTTCAAAACTGTTACTATGAAAACTTCTATAAAAATCCTCTTCCACCTACAAACATAATTCCCATTGATATGCAGCAAAAGTCTGCTGACAGAAGGGGCCATTCTCTATAAGAACAAAGTGTAGAAATCATTTCTTGTTCCCACATCCTCTCCTACCTACCTGTGTCTATTAGACTAAATGTCAAATCTTTTTACTCCCCAAACTTCTATAGAAAATTACCAAAATTTTTCATACCTAGAACCATTACCTACAAATTAACCAACACGCTTTAAACACCAAACTTACCATCAGATTACAAATCTTGCTAGGACAAATAGGCTCCTGGCCCATGAAGCTTTTGGAGAAAGAAAAAGAGAAGACAATGGAGAAATAAGAAACAAAGAAAGAATAATTTACACATGACTTACCTGATTATCTTTGTAGCGATCCTGCAGGGTGAGCAAGGAACATCCATGGGGTAGTCTGCAAGTAAGTGGCTGGATCTGCTCCTCCATATCCCCAAGCCATCGCTTCAAGATGCCTTCTTCATGAGCAAGGTCTGATAAAAGGAAAAACATATTTTTTATTTCACATATTAATGGGTAGGTCGGACAGAAGGAAAAACATATCTTTTACTTCATATATTCTAAGTAAGGCAGGGTCAGAGAAGGAATTATGGGAGCTAGTGATGGAGTTTCAGAGGGTATCCGATGGAAGAAAATTGAAGGTAAATGTGGGTAAAAGTAAGGTGAGGAGATATACAAGGGGAGAGGATGACAGTAAGTTGGAATTAAGTCTTAAAGGAGAGAGGCTAGAGGAAATAGATAGATAGAATATTCCAATTATGTTTGAATGTTGACAAGGTTCAGATAATGTTGGCTTGAATTTGGGAAAAGTTACTGCAACCCAAAAAAGGTGATAGTATATGTCCACTACAAAAGGTATTTACATACATACTAATGGCATTTCCTCCCCTTGAAATGGAAAAGCTGAATCAAAGCATGCCTCAATTCCACATAGGAGAAAAATACATAAAGGTGTATCCCATCTTCCTCTACTCCATGTTACTTTTTATGATGCATATGATAACACTCCCCACCATAAGATCACAAGAGAAGAGATAGGGTGTCCTAAGAGTAGTAAAGGAAAGACTTAACGTCAGCAGAAATGCAGAAAAACAAAAAGTGACTCAGCATTCCCCTATGAGTGGGATTTGTCTCCAAACATACAAAAATATTATGTGTCTCACTGTCTCTGGTCCATGAGAGTGCTACATAACTATGCAATGTCCCAGTGAGGGTATATTGCCTCCTGTACCATGCAGATTTAAAGCCTTACAATGAATGTTTAGTGGGGAAGCCAGAAAATTACCATGCACTTCAACTTATATACTCATCCTGGGACTGATTACTCAGTTGGCTTGATTATTGAAAGTTTGATGAAGTACAAAATTAGGCAGTCTGCTATGTATTTACTTGCATTAACCTTTTGAATGTATTTATCTAACAGCATTAATCTAATTGTAGTGTACAGTTCTGTCTCTTACTTTATAATTTTCATAACTAGCTTCAAATTCATGAATGGTTTCAACTTAGACAATATCTCCTATTCCAATTATCATATTTAGATTTTGTATGTATTTTGTGTGGATGCATTGTGGGGTAATGTGAGAAGGCTTCTGTTGACATATAAGCAGAATAATAATAAGGTTATTTTCATGCTGCATTTGGTGACTGTTAGTGTTGCGTGATGTGAACAGTGGGTGGATTCAAGGGCTCTTGTAACTATGTGTTTATCATTCTCCTGTGTTCCTCTATGGGAAGGATTTTGTTCTGGAAAAACATATTCTGTTTGTGCCGTTTTAGTGTAGCAAGTTATTGTTTGTAATGCTTTATACTGTATTGTTTGTATTATGTTTTTGTTTCCAAAGACAGTATACCAAGCTAAGAATGTGTAAAGTATATCTATCAATCAATCAATCAATCAATCTGTTGCCCCATGTCTCTCTTGTATAAAACCCACAGGCCCCAGGTACTGGCCACTGCCTCCAGTTTGATCCATAAATCACCAAGAGAAGAGATTTTGTGTTATTGTCTTCATATGGTCAGTGTAGGACATTGTAGAGTGAGATGATCTGTGTCTTTTGTGTGGTGGCTCCATCTTGGGTAGCTGGGGTCTGCTACCAAGCCAATTCTGTGCTGGTACTGTTTTAAAAGTGTAGTTGGGCCACTGTAGTTCTTATTTGTCTTGGAAGTGATTTCTCAGTTGGATTGATGTCTGGGTGAGCCTGTTAAAAATATATCTTGGAGGTCTATTGTGGAGTGTTTGTTTTATGATTTGAATGTGTACATATTTTTGTATGAATATGTTGTGAGTAGGTTTTTGTAGATATTTGAGTAGAATGTTTCTGGTGCTGTCTTTTTATTGCATTCAATGATGTAAGGGGTGGGACGGTTCTGGGACTCCTCCATTAAATGTGTACCTATCATTCTCTGTGTTGTTCTATGGAAAAAAATTTGATTTCAAAGTGTAACATTCCGTTATGGTTATTTTACAGCAGTCAATTATAATTCTTAATGCTTTATTCTGTGTTCTTTGTTGGATGTCTGTTTACTCACTTTCTGGGTACCATGCTGTGGAAGCAAAGTCAAGTATAGGTCTTACTAGTTGTTTAGATACAGTGATGAGGGTTTCTTTCCGCTCTCCAAAGCCTGTGGTTGCTACTGTTCTGTTTAGTTTCTTATTTGCATTCACAGTGAGGTCTTTCATGTGTGGGTCACGTGTGTATCCAATGTGAGGCCAAGTATTTCAGGAGTTTTGTCAAATGTAAAAAGTCACCTCCATAAGGAAGATGACCAAGTCAAAGCACTTACTCATTTCATACACAACTATAACCCAAATAACAACCCTACTATCTCAGCACTTCTTGGATGAAAGGTCATCCATGTCCCCCGACACACTACCCAGCTCAAGAGCAATGCAGTAAGGCACAGCTCTTCTAAAGCAGGACCCAACTGGCAAATTTAATTGAACCTCACAGTTCATCATAAGACAACCCCGTTCTTCATCCACTCAAAATAATCTATGAAGCACATGAAAACAACTATTCAAGCCACATCATTTATTCATTCATTTACAATCTTCCTCCATACACACCTATCTTTTCCATTTTCTCTTCCATACTCAACAGATAAATCAATCCACCAATTGTTGCCTCGTTTCTTCCTCTATCTATTTATATACTAAAAGGCTTCTTCCCCCTTACAAGGGAGGCAGCCAGCCAAAGCATTCACCTACTCCTACCCATCCCACTCCCATCTGTCACCCATTTGTTTCCTCTGTATCTTAGCTCTTTGTGGATGAAGGGTCAGCCCTGTCTCCCATCCAAGTCAGAAGAAATTCAGTAAAACACAATAATCCACAGCAGGGCCAACAGCTTCATTTACCCTCCCTCCTTGTCCCCTGATATGAAAATAAAGACAGAGAAACACTTTAAACCACATCAATTCACAACCTTTCTCTACTCACACCTATCTCTTGCCTTCTCACTTCCTGGCTCAAAAGACATTCCCCTTTAACTCGAGGCCCTCTTCACCCCATCCATCACCTCACTATCGGTCTTTCCTTGAAGTTCACTCCATCCACTTCAGTCTTCCATACTCTATTTGCTAGTCTTTTTTCATTCATTCTATGTGCCCAAACCATCCCAGTATCATTTCACTGGACCTATCTGCCAGCTCTCTTTCTACCCATGCTCTCCTCCTCATTTCTCACTCTATATATAAAATCTTCATAATCCTCACCATATTTTCAAACACTTCAACTCCCATTTAAGTTCCTCTTTTCTGGCTCTTTTAAATTCTAAGTCTCTGCCCCATAGGTACAATCACCCCTTCATATAGTTTTTTCTTTGCATCCATTCCTAGATATGTATTTCTCATTACACTTTTCATTTCCCCAAGACATTTACATGCTTCTTTCACTCTACACTTGACCACCACCCCTATAGAGTAAGGGAAGCAAGTAAATATCTTGGGGGAATGACTTTACCTACATACATACATACATATACCAAGGCTTTTTCCCCCTTACAAGGGAGGTAGCCAAAAAGGAAAAGGCATTAAATCACTCCCACCCATTCCATCCCTGAATACACTCCACACCCCTCCACCCTCCCTCTTATCTTAGCACCTCCTAGACTTTACCTAGAATGACTTTACCTAGAATGTTCAAAAGATCTTAAATCTGTGCCCATCAACTTTTCCCTTACAATATAGTGCTCTTGCTTCACATTTCACCCACAGTCCCACAATGGTTGCTGATGAAAATCCTTGGACCCTCCCACAGATATTTCTGGGAAGAGATGTTGAAGTGTCATTTGTGTTTTATCAGTGTAGTACTGTTTATGTCATCAGGTTCTAGTAACAAAAAGTCACTGGTTGTCAGTTCTCTTTGAGTGATAAGGTCGGGTAAATACAGGTGAAGTTGAAAGACGTGAGTTCTGGGCCTGGTTCACAGATCAGTGTCAACCCCTCAGAGCAGCACCTTCATAGAGGTGACAGTGCTTGGTTTTGAAGACAGATGGCAGGGAGATGATTATCTCCGATATCCATCTCACAGGACCATTATTAACAGGCACCAGTTGTTGGCACCTTTTCCTTACAAAATGGCACTGCACTAAAACTTACCTAACTCCACCTCTACTTCTTGGCTCTTTCCTTTAAGGGGTGTAAAAGACTGCTCCAGCTGGTCCCACTTGTTGTTGAGGTAGTTGACTCGCCAGGAAATCTCTTCAGCTGACTGAGGGTATCTTTGAGCAACTCGTTCCCCTTGCTCACTGAAGAGTTTCCTTCGGTATGCTCGTCGCCTTAGCTCCTCAAGCTGGACCTAAAAGAATACAAGGAATGCATGTATATCATATAATGTATTTGATTTTTACTTCTTTTAAGGTTATTACCTACAAAATAGATAGATCTACAAAATATTAATAACACCCAACATCTATTCCTTGACTTGAATTTTTATAGGAGAAAAATACAGTGGACAATCCCTATTCCTCTTGCTCCATCCAATTTAGTCACCTTGTGTGACATGCATGAGAACATGGTTGTAACATTCTTTTGGCCCTTGCCACAGTGAGATCAGGAAGAGGTAATCATAGAAGTGGTAAAAGAGTTTCAAGGAGACAGCATAAAGGGTGGACAGCAGTAATAGAAAAGTATCACTATTTCCTTATGAGTTGAGATTTTAAGTTCTAACACAGATGAATGATGTACTAGCAAGAAATATTACTATCTGATTTGAATAATGAAGTAAAATTGTTTGTTACACTCCCTAAAGCATATACAATAGGTTATGCAGCATTAGAAGGTTGTCTGAATCATACTCTATTTTTGTTATCTAGTGCACTCATATGACTTCATCAATCCAATTGTGGCACTGCACTTTTTGTTTCCTCAAATTCCAGTAAAAAAAAAAATAATAATAATAAGACCCAGAACAAGGATTTGAGGCCAGGTGAGGTTATTAATTTTGTATACACAGTACATACATACATATACCAAATACTTTTTCCCCCTTACAAGGGAGGTAGCCAAAAAACAAAGGGATAAATCCACTTCCACCCATTCCATCCCAAACATACTCCACTCTCATCCCCCCCTCCCTCTTATCTTGGCTCCTCCTGGATGATGGGTCATTCCTGCATCTCACCCACAGCCCTGGGTCAGAAACAGTGTCACAAGACACAGCACATCCACAGCAAGGCCGCTTCATTAAATCAGTGACCCCACAATCTCCATCCTCTCATGCGGAAATGGAAAAAAATGGGGAGAAATCTCTTCGACCTGTGTCAATTTATTTTTCGCACACACTCCCTCACTCCCCATCCACCACCCACTCCCCCTCATGCATCACAGCATCATCCATACACAACCTTTCTCCATTCAACCCTATCCTCTGTTCTCTCCTGTCTATCCTCAACAGACATTCCCCTCTTTCCCAATGCCCCTTTACCCCATCCATCCATCTCATCCTTGGTCCACCCTCATGTTCACTCCTTCCACAGCTCTTTCACTAATCTTTCTTCACTCATTCTTTCCATGTGTCCAAACCATTCCAATACTCTTTTATCAACCCTATCTCCCAACTCCCTTTCCACCCCCGTTCTCCTCCTCACCTCCTCATTTCTTACTCTCCTATAATACTTCTCAGGCACCTCATCTCAAACACATTCCATCTCCTCCTCTCTTATGTTCCATGTTTCTCCCCCATATCCAGTAGATCCAAATAATTAATATGGATTATTTATCAAATTCACAATTCCCATGCTTACCAACAACAATAATTCTCAGATAGAATATTAGGTTGCAGGTCAAATATCTCAATATTCAACACCATTATATTTCAAGTCAAATGTACTGTAAATCTTCTAATTTCATATACTAATGAGGAACTAAAGTACTGCAATGTCATGACGAATTTTCATGGAGAAACAACTTTTAACCTCTTCAATACGAGTCAAATTCTCGCGGGCAGCAGCAGTTGCCTGATGTACAATGATTCAATGATGGATCACAATACTCACATTACAACATATAAAGTTGTGGCTGTATTGCTCGTTCTCTTTCACTCTGAATATTAGTAACCACAAAAAATATGATCAAGCCAGTTCACAGAATATTGGGGTCACTCAGCTACAACTACAAAATAACTATAATCAAGACACCAATGCCGGCATCCCAATATACCCACTCGCACCTAATAACATACGTAGGTGTCATTGTATGGAAGGGATTAATTACAATTACCTATTCCTATGCATTATCCATGTTCTTATCATATCATACACATTAACAATTTTTTACAATATAAGTTCTTTATACCCTTACCATCCTTGCAGCCTTGTCTGGTGGATTAGAGTGTGAATATAATTTCAGTTGGACTTGTATGAGCCATTCATAAAGCTCGTTGTACTGGTCCATGAATTCCGAAAAGCTCCAAACATATTGTGGAGAAACATCACCAGAGTCCCAACTGAGTTCGTACTCTCCTGAAGATGGTGCTTCTGTTCCCCCATTAACCTGTAAAAGAAAATAAATTGATGAACTAAAGACCAAATTAATTAATGAGATAAGGTTATCCAAGAAGTCTTACAAAATAAATACAAAATACCAAATGACTGTACACTACCATTCAAGTGTTAAAACACTATTTCTAATCAGTATCTACATTGCATAATCTTTATGGAAGGACAGCATTATATACTGTATGTGAGAAATTTGAATGATCAAATGATTGTGGATAAAAAGTTGATACAAGACACATTGGATGTGACTTTGTTGAGAGGGATGACAAGGACTAGATCTATTCATTAGTTCCTACTTGAAGAAATATGAATAAATAAGTAAATAAATAAATGTGAAGAAAGAAGTTTAGGCAGGAGTGTAGAGAAATGTAATACATAATAACTGTTGCAGAACCAACACAGAGCTGGCCTGGCAACACACATTAAATGCAATCATCATACATAAGATACAGAGCACATTACACTTCACTAATATACTCCCATTCCAGCCAGCTCCATAAAATCTGGTCACTGAATGATTTATGGGCTGAATTGGTGGCCTGTTTCCTTGCAGGCTTCCTGCAGGAAAGGATCAAAGCAACAGACAGCCTGACCACATAATATCACTTGTTTACTCAGGTGAAGGAAACCTTAATCCATTAAAACCCAGTGTCCTCTTTTCAGATTCTGTTCGGACTAATGCCAGATGGCTTCAATCAGTTTTTCGGAACCTCTCAGAGCACTAATGAGTTAAAAACAGCTATTTAAACCATTAGAACCCAGCATTCTCTTGGGATTTTGTTCTAGCTACATCCTGATGATTTTGTTCAGTTTGGAGGAACACCTCTGAGTGTTAATGGGTTAAGGAGGTTGATGGGTTGCAAAAACAATAAAAACAAACCTGGTAAGAGTCTGGAATGAGATGAGAACCCATAATGTAATCATAGGGCTCCTGGATGGAGGCCCAGAAGTCACGGCTGCCCTCCTCCTTATCAGCAGGACCCCAGGACCGCCTTGCAATCTCCTTCTCACTTGTACGTCTGCAAGAGAAAATAATGGAAATTAGAGTTGTAGACTTAGGGCAAACAAAAAAATACAAAATAAATTTAACTCTTCCTAAAGTTAGGTATTAAAAGTAACAATCCCTGAAAATAATATTTTTTTTAATAGTGGTTTTGATCTCAAATGTTTCTATCATCATCTTTATCATTATATCTTCCTTTTAAACATTGGACCCAATGTTGCTCAGTAGGATTATCATTTTTAATATTATTTTCCTTCTAAACATTGGACCCAATGTTCTTCTGCAGGATTATCATTTTTATTCTTCTTCTTCTTTTTAAACATTGGACTCAATGTTGCTCAGTAGTCCTTGAGTTGACCAGGGCACATTTGTCTACAGCCACACCCTGTAGTAATAGAGGGCTATGAAGCTCGCTACATTTCCACAGGCATGCAGCCACAAGGGAAGTTGCAGTATCTGAACAACATGTGGGTAATTCTAAGTGACTGGTACCTGGAAACTCAGCTGGGCCAAGCAGTGATTTGCTCAGCAGCCCACAAATCTACCAACATAGATATTGCACACCTACATTGAAGGTAACAACCATCAGTAGAATGGTTAATATTCGTCCTTAATTTTTTTCACTACTCATGCTAAATTTACATATTTGATTATAAAAAGATCAATCAATTGTGAGAACTTTAGCTTGACAGACAATTTGGGGAACTACCATAAAAAAAAAAAAAAAAAAAAAAATCCTCTCACAATTACAGTATAATGTTATGAAAAAGAATATAAATAAATGCCTAAAGGATCATCTCATGTAACACTACGGACACTGCCTGAAGTACAAAAAAAAATCTCTTATGCAATAACCATATGGAAGGTTCTTTACATAAGTTGCTGAAAAAAATTAGATTGTAGGACCAAATACTTAAACCCATAATTCTAATACAGTACTGTCCTACCCAATAAAAATTAAAAATAAGAAGTGCTTACAAAGATAATCTACTCTGTAAAATATGAGGAAAATACAATGAAGTATGTAAAAAGGAATAGGACACTGCCACCTAATGGCGGACTTTTTGAATCAAAATTTAATGCAGTAGCTTTAACTATGAACTCGTTGTGCTTCACATCACCTCCACTCCGACCTCACACCCAAGTAATGAAGTAATGTGTCCTCTAATTACAACCATGACTCAAGAAAATAATTTTGCAACTAATGTAAAAAAAATGACTTGGTATAATTGAATTTCCTTGATGTTACCCAATTTCTCCAATATCTTCAGATCATGAAGAGGCATCTTTAATTTCATAGACTGACAGTGCTACAATATTTGATAAAAATTTATAATTAAGACCTTCCTGACATACTTAACATCTAGAGTTACTCCACTCTTAATCAGCTCAAAGTATTAATATTTACAAACCAGTCATCATCCATACAGAGCTGATTTCTAGTGGGAGAAGGGATGAAATACAGTCCAGCCATCAAAGAAAGTACTCTATCTCCTGAGTATAAATGAAATCTCTGGTAGAAATTGTGTCAAATGTTTCCAGTTCTACTGAAGGACATCACCAGGTCATAAATCTTCCAAAGAACATTTTATCCGTCATGCATAAGTAATACTGAACTTGATGGACTGTGCAGGCAGAAGAAATGTGTATGTAATGAATAATAAACGCAGGATGGAAAAGGAACTGGAAAGTAAAGACAAGGAATGGGAAAGAAGCAGTGGACAGATGGGAAGGGTTGGGAAGGGCTGGCTGGAAGAAAAGGGAAGGGAAGAGAAAGGAAGGGGAGAGAAGGGGGAGGAAGGAAAAAAGGAAAGGAAAGAAGTGAAGGAAAGGGAAAGGAAAGGAAGGGACGGGACAGGATGGGATGGGGAAGGGGAGTGAAGAAGAAAGGGGTCGGGACAGATAAATTGGAACAAGAACTAATGGTAGTGAAACAATAACCAACATAATAAAAAGAGTAATTAATGTCAGGAAAAATGGAAAGAGAAGAAACGAGAAAGGGTGAGGGTGACCACAAATCGAGGGGCAGAAAACGAAGAACAGGGATGGGAAAGTACAAAGATAAAAAATGTACTCCAGGTACAGGATGTAATGATGGAGGAAAATGAGGCGACAGATGATAAAAAAAAACACGAAGGCAACAGGAGAAAACAACAAGAGATAGGTGGCTGGAGGAGGGAAGAGGTGGAAAATGTTGATAAAATAACACATTGGATAGAGGAAAAATAGTCACCCTGAACAAGACCAATAGTAAAGGGAAAACATGGAAGACGAAAGGAAAATTCATGAATCATGGCTGGCTGTAGGTGTCATTGTTTCAGGGAAGATGTGTATTGTTATTCAAAGGAATGTATATACATTTCACTGAAGAAAGAAACGAATAAATGGAGAAAGCGCCAGTGTGGCATTGATGACACAAAATAAAATAAGATAAAACAAAATTCAATTAAAGAAAAATACAAGTTTGAGGAAAAGAAAGAGAACAGAGAGATCGCAAATGAGGCAAAGTAGGTCACGTTTATGCAACAGCGATCCAACGACTCAGCAAAAGCGACAGAGGGCGGGAGATTTCAATCCAAGGATCCGTCAGACATCGTGGCCGCCAGATCGCCTTCATCGCTGTCAGGAGGTCCCAGTGACTCACCCTCGGTAAGGTTCTCTATTATACGAGGTCGACTGTGTGTGTGTGTATATATATATATATATATATATATATATATATATATATATATATATATATATATATATATATACATATGTGTGTGTGTGTGTGCACATGTACAAAGTACATGTAATCTAAGTATATGTTGTGCAAGTGTGTGTGTGTGATTCGTGATCGACAGCTATTACCCTCCCGAAAGAGAGCTCAGAACTCATATATGACCGATCTATGGGTAATACTGTGACCTTACACACGCACACACACACCCAACTCCCCGCCCACGAGTTGGTGAAACGACTCTCAGCGCAGCGATACTGAAATTATTTCAGCTTTGGGCGGGATTCGAACCCGGACCGCTGTAGTGGCGGCCACGAACGCTACCATTACGCCATCAAATCGCGCGCGCGCGTGTGCATTTACCCAATCTACTTAACTGTAGTACACAGGAAAAGAACAACGCTCGTGGGATCCTGTCTCTTACTCTCCAATATATGATAGCTAGCCTCAAATTCACGTATAGGCCCAACTTGGGCTACTTTATTGTCCAATTATTACATTTTGTGACCTTACACACACGCGCGCGCGCGCACACACACACACACACATATACACAAATACAAGAATACACAAATATATACACAAATACATACATACTACAAGCATACACACATAAATGTGCATACTACAAGCATACACACATAAATGTGCACATACGCGGACAAACACATATACAAACATACACACATACAGGTCGGTATCGAAGGAGTGACATTTCATAGGCGTGATATAACAAAGGGGCGAAATAAATATCGTATCAAAGAAATGGTTTGTTTCCGACAGAGAAAACTTTGTTTGCCTGCATGTCGTCCACCCACGTCTGTTTGCCGACTTGGCCTGCAAGCGCAGGAGGCCTTGTCGATCTCCTGCCCCAGATCTTCGGGGTCCTTTCAGTTGCCCTCAACAAAGATGTTTCTACTTTTGTGGTGCAGTCTGCTGTTGGACTGCAAACAACTACTACTACTACTACTACTCTTTCTCCTCTCTCTCTCTTTTCTCCTCCTCTGATTCATTCGAAATTTGAAGAGACACTTTCGGATTCGGTCGGTCTAGAGACCAGAATTGGTCGGACCTGAGAGCAGAGATCGTCCTCAAGTCCCCCACCCCCTCCAGAGCTCCGTCGGAGGTCAAGTCAGGGTCTCAACAGAAGTCCTGTCAGAAGTTCCGCAAGGGTAGCGCTAGGGTCCGTCAGAAGACCCATCAGAGGTTCCATCAGAGGTTCCACCAGAGGACCCGCCAGACCGCCAGAAGACTCGTCAGAGGTCCTGTCAGTGTCCCTCCATGGTCCTGTCAGAGGACCCGTCAGAGGTCCCGCCAGAGGAACCGTCGGAGGTCCTCCCACAGGTCCCTCCAGAGAATTGGTCAGAACCTGAGAGCAGAGATCGTCCTCGAGCCCCCCCCCCCTCCAGAGTTCCGTCGGAGGTCAAGTCAGGGTCTCAACAGAAGTCCTGTCAGAAGTTCCGCAAGGGTAGCGCTAGGGTCCGTCAGAAGACCCATCAGAGGATCCACCAGAGGACCCGCCAGACCGCCAGAAGACCCGGCAGAGGTCCTGTCAGTGTCCCTCCAGGGTCTTGTCAGAGGACCCGTCAGAGGTCCCGCCAGAGGAACCGTCGGAGGTCCTCCCACAGGTCCCTCCAGAGGTCCGTCAGTTGTCTCGCCAGGTCCAGCCAGGTCCCGTCAGCGATCCGTCAGAGGTCCTCCCACAGGACTCACAGTCCCTTCAGAAGTCCCACCACAGGACCCGCCAGAAGATTCGTCAGAGGTCCAATCAGTGTTCCTCCAGGGTCGCGCGCGCGTGTGTAGTGTGTGCGCGCACGTGGGTCCAAGGTTATGCGAGTACGAAACTGATAAAATCATGTACACGTATATCACGTGTGCACGTACCCCCGCCCAATCCTTCCTTCCATCACTAACCTTTTGCCGCACTGTGGGTGGCCTTGATCCCCCTCCTCTCTCTATAATACTACGGTGGCTGACCAAACAGACGATAACTGTGTGATCAATAATGTTGGTCGCTCCCACGAATGGGGCGATGGAGGAGGAGGGGGGGAAGGAGAGAAAGTGTATCTGCACGTTGCACGTTCCACGTTTAGGTCACGGGAACGGTGATAAACAAAAATAAATTAACTGAGCGAAAGAAAGAAAAAGACCGTGTGTGTGTGTGTGTGTGTGTGTGTGTGTGTGTGTGTGTGCCCGCGCGCGCGCACATGCACTTAACTCACTATTACACGACTAAATCTACACTCCCATCATCTCGTCTCTTTTTAGTTGCGTGTGCGTGCGCCTGCCAACGAACTCTCATCCGGGCGGGTAACAGCTGCCGATAACTGGTCTAGCGCGTGATTCGAGACCTTGGTGGTGAATCATGAGTAATTCCTCCTACACATATCGCTTGTGAATCACGCCAGGTAGGTGCCAGACGTCGGTTGCTGCGCCTCCCCCCCCCCCCAACCTCCCTCGGTTGTGGGCACCTCATTCACTTCCCTTGGGGCAAAGGACGAGACTGTAGAACGCACTATTTTTTATATATCTACTAATTTCTTTATCAATTCATTAATTTGTCTATTTTCATTCTCCGTGAGACAAAGATACGGACTTAAAATTACATAAAAAAAAACTAAAAAGAATAGAATGAAATAAATAATGCCTTTTATCAAGTTCAACAACAACAAAAAATAACCTTATTCTTTTTTATTTGCTACTGGTACACATTTTCTATAACTAGAATAAAACTAACGTGACCAAACTTAATTCCTCAACAGCCCAGTTGAAAATAAATAAACATTTAAATTAATCAATGAATGAATAAACAAATATATAAAATATATGCAAAAAATAATATAAAAAGTAGTTGTAACAAAACACACACACACACAGACACACACACACACATACACACACATATATATATATATATATATATATATATATATATATATATATATATATATATATATATGATAAACGCTGCCCTGACGAGCGTGCGTGCCTCACACTGACAAGCCCCATTGTGGGAGTTTAAAGTTGGACTACTTGCCTTATAACTGACTTGATGTTTGGAACAGCTCACTCAAGACTGTTCTCCTTCTATCTCCAATCCTTAAGTATACCTCGGTACTGCTAGGCACCTCCCTCTAGGGCTGTACTTTTCATCTTAAGATTTACATGATTGGCTAAGGACAAAACACTAAAACATATTTGGCGAATCATATTGCAGGAAGAGGTCACTGGTGTCATATGATGTTTTGTGGTCCTCCGACAAGGGCTTTCAGAAAAAAAACCTTAGCCTAGCAAAGTTTAATTATGTTATGGTTTCGCTCCTCTCGAGTAAGGGTCCACCCACGCGATGCCTAGCGCGTCCGAAGCAATGAGAATCAATTTCTCACACCATCACCCAATAGCCTAATTCCTCCCGGTCGCTCCTGGTCCTGGATTCGTGGACGCTCTCGGGCCCGCGCGGCCTCGTGTGCAGGACAACCACGTGCTGTTGACGTGCAAATAATTAATTGCTGCACGTGAATGCCCCCCCCCACCCCCGCCCTCGCCCGCGTACAAGGCAAAGCATGAGGGGATCAACCCTGAAACTTGCTCGCCTTTCTAACTTGGGTGTCCTAGCATTCCGTGTTATTAGTTCGCCTGTCCTTGTCAACTGGAATACTCCTAGGTATTTCATTTATTTTACATATATTAAACGGCCCTATTAGCAACAATTTCATTTTTGTAATGCTATGCCTTTTTGTTGTGTTTCGGAAATAGTAAAAGGAAGAAGTAGTAGAAGAAGAAGAAGAAGAAGAAGAAGAAAAAAAAGAGGAAGGAAAGAGAAGAACAGGGAGGTGGGTAGGGGTCGACCTCATTTCTGAGAGCGTGGGGGTGGGGGGTGGAAGGGTGGGGCTCAGCCCCCGTCGTCGACCCACGAGCCAAGCTCACGTGACCAACCTGGTCTCTCAGCGAAAGAAAGAGACAGAGGACAGAACAAACAGGAAATGGGATACCCGTGAAATGAGAGACAGAAAGGTGAGAGGGGAGACAGGAGAGAAGAGTAAAGAGACTGGAAAGGGAAGAGGAGAGGGGGAAAAGAGAAACTTGAGAGGGAAGAGAAGAAAGACTGGAAAGGGGATAACGAGAAAAGAGAGGATGGAGAGGAGAGATTGGAGAGGGGAAAAGGTAAAAGAGAGACTGAAGAAGGAAGAAGAAAGAATACACAGAGAAATGGAGAAAGCAAAGAGGAAAGCCATGAGAGAGAGAGAGAGAGAGAGAGAGAGAGATAAAGAGGAGACGGGGGGATGCAAAGGTTCCAGTTCGATCTAAGCACAGCACATAAGGCACAGGTGGCGGTTGCAGTACCGTGCAAAGCGCTCCCTGGCAAGACCTCGTAAAATGTATCACCCCATTCTGGACACGCAGGGTCTCTCTCTCTCTCTCTCTCCAGGCTTGGTTATTATAATTTCAATATTGTGTATAGCGTGTCGACATGCTTTAAAATCGTTGTATACAAAATGCATACACATTACGGTACATAACAAAACGTAAATATACACACTTTAGTACGTCTAAACTGTATTAAGCCTTTTGTAAACATATGTATTCACTTTCTCAATCTCCTGCTGTTCCGCCGCCAGGCCGTTCTATTCAGCACTGTATCCCTCCCTATCTTAATGGGAGACGGGTGATATAAGCTTTAGTCTTTGCTAAACGAAGTTTAGTTTCTCATGCGTCACTGTTTGGTAACAAATTCGACACCTTCACTATGATGACGTTCATAAAATCTTCCGGAGTCAGCAAGAATAAAATTTCTGGAATGTCTTCCAAAAAAAAGGGGTTCATCGGGACTGCATCTGACCTCTTCCTTGTTTCGACACCCATGAAGCTGGATGAAATCGCCTTTAGTTAACCAAAATAAAAAGTTTTAGGTGTGTCATCGTAACGATGGGGGGGATATCTCCCCTCCCCCCACAGGCCCCATCGAGCGGTGCTGGCGGGGGGTGAGGAGGAAGGGAGGGGCTTGAGAGACGTGACAACACCCCCGCGTCCACAACTTGGAGCCATACACGAAGGGTGGGACGAAGATCACAACAAAAGTTTCCCCCTGTCGCAATTTAGTCATCACAACTTGAAGGGAGGGTATAACCTGTGTAACCACTCTCTATAGCTCCCTAGCACATATATACACTTGACACAAAGCACCGTAACCAATAAACACAACTTTTAACTCAATCAAACCGACCTAACGACACAGAGCGTCCGGCGAGGTGTTGCCTCAACCGCGGCAGAGCTCCGTGTGAATAAGCGGACTGCATATGTGTGTGTCTGTGTGTATGTGTGTGAGTGTGTGTGTGTATATGTCTGTGTGTGTGTGTGTGTGTGTGTGTGTGTGTGTGTGTGTGTGTGTGTGTGTGTGTGTGTGTGTGTGTGTGTGTGTGTGTACGTACCTGTGCATGCATAAATGTATTTATACGTTCCTTAAGCTCTTGCGTGCGTGCATAGAAGCCTAAAGTTTAATTCGAAAAACATCTAATGGTGATTTCTTAATATCTTAAAAGACTCCCAATGCCACAGTCACTTCATTATTCCATTCCAACATTCGTAAGATGATTCAATTGCGCTGAAGAAAACAGGATAAATATTCTTCAAAGTAAACTGGCAAAAAGTGGTACATGTTAGGAAAGATTTTTTTTCTAAAATATAATTATCCGTGCGTGTGTGTGTGTGTGTGTGTGTGTGTGTGTGTGTGTGTGTGTGTGTGTGTGTGTGTGTGTGTGTGTGTGTGTGTGTGACCTCAAACCCCTCAAAGCCATGGCGCACTGTTGAGATTAATTGTGAAAATCAATAAAACATTTAGATAATCGTATATAAATGTGTAAAATAATACAAAATAAAAGTACATGAACAATATCAGCAAAGAGAAAACTAATTAAATAAAACAAGGGCACCGGGGCTCAGAAGAGAGAGAGAGAGAGAGAGAGAGAGAGAGAGAGAGAGAGAGAGAGAGAGAGAGAGAGAGAGAGAGAGAGAGAGAGAGAGAGAGAGAGAGAGAGAGAGAGAGAGAGAGAGAGAGAGAGAGAGAGAGAGAGAGAGAGAGAGAGAGAGAGAGAGAGAGAGAGAGAGAGAGAGAGAGAGAGAGACAAACAGTAGATAGGTGAGCCAGACAACAGGCAAACAGATGGTGGGGGAGGAGATCGAAAGATAACAAGATAGTCACTGCAAGTAAATATAAAGATAGCTTATCATGTACATTCAGCGAGAGGATGAGACAGCAAGAGAGGGCTTAGGTACATAAACGCAAAAGCAATTAAGAGGAAAAGGAAATTATAAAGAGACAGAAAGAAAACGGGAAATGGGGACCAAGAAGGAGGAGGATGTACATGTAGCAGGGAGAAAGGGGAAGGCGGAGGGATGGAAGAAGGAGAGGATAGAGTAAGTGAAGAAGGGGAAGAGGTAAGGAGAGAACGAAAGGAGGGAGGGAGGGAAGGAATGAGTGAAAGGAGAGAGAAAGGGAAGAGGGTAGGGGGAGGGAGGGAGAGAAGGAGAGAAGGAAAGGAGGGAAGGAATGAGTGAGAGAGAAAGGGAAGAGGGTAGGAGACAAGAGAAGATAAAGGGAAAAGAGGAAGGTAAAAAGGGAGGGAAGGAAATAGGGTCGGAATGGGAGAGTGAGTCATTGAGGGAAGGAATGGGGAAATGAGTGAGTGAGGGCAGGAATGTAGGAGGGAGGGAATGGGAGAATGAGGGAGGGAGGGAGGGAAGGAACGGGAGAGTGAGTGAATGAGGGCGGGAATGTGGGAGAGGGGGAGGGAGGGAGGGAGGGAGGAGGAAGGGAGTGGGGTGAGCACACGGACATTTGTCTGCAGAACACGGCCGTGAGTTCCCGAGGATCAATGCCTGACGGTGAGGCAGGAACACGCGACGACCACGAGCGGGTCGTCCAAAAGAAACTAAAGTATTCAGGGAGATTTAACAGAAGAACAAGTACAAGAACAAAATCAAGAAATAGAAGAAGAAGAAAGGGGGGAAGGAACAAGAAAGAGAATGTCTGGCTACTTCATATTCATAGCTGACTCGGCTTTGGCGGCATTACAGGTCGACAGCTTGACGACGACAACGGGTGCCGTACTACGGACTCGCCCGTGGCGCCATCGTGGGTGGGTCGACATTCTGGAGTCGTCATGTTGGACAGTCTGTCGCCGGTAGGGGTAGCCACGACGTTATCCCCGACAAACAGGGCGAGCGGCTAAGAAACAGCACTTATCTCATCTACAGAAAACTATCACCCAGTCTTCGGCTTATTATTCCTCTACGCTTCTGGTGCATATCCTGGGAGTCTTTGGACGCCCCCAGCTTCCAAGGGTGTCCACAGTTCTTGGAAGTTCTGGGGGCAGAGGTTCACCAAGGGCTTAGGAACACCTACCACCACCCCCGCCTCACCCTTCAGGACAACCGCACAGGTAGTGGTGCACGTCGCAATCGCACAGGTAGTGGTGGTGGTCAGCGTATGGGGCCTGACAGTGCTGATACGGCCGGTTGCCAGCAGCGATGTGACTCCATACTTGCCAGGAATAGCGCGGTCCTCATGGAGCAGTGCGTGATGCAGTACGTACCTCTGCCTTCGCTAAAGGATCCCAAAAGGTTTCTTCCAATACTGAAATCAGCCCCACCCCTTCCCAGGAGCCGAATGAACACTAGATCATAAGTGAGTAATTAAAAAATAATAATCAATCAATAAATAATAATAAAAATAACAAATCAATAAAAACAATTAAATAATAAAAATCATTATTCATAAACATTACCAAACTAAGGTTTCAAGGGAAACTTGCTCTGTAGTTGAATAATGAAAAAACCTAATGTAAATGAATAACCATGAGCATGATATCAAAAATAAAAATAAATATTTCGTGAGTTATCAATCATCAAACCGCAAAGAAGAAATTTCATTTAATGTTATTTTTATCCCATTTCCCAAGTTTTCAAATATGAACATGAAAATAAAGTAACATTTTCCATGTTTAAGAAATAAAATTGTTGAAATTTGCATATTCATGCACAGTCATGCATAACGTACTTCATGACTGGTAGTGTGTGTCTTAAGGTCCGGTTCAAAATTAAGAGTTTTGTTTTGTTTTGTACACATACACAAACACACACATTGAATATTATTACAAAAATTCGCAGTCAAAAACATTCACGAAAGAAAACCAGTGACTATGTTACAGAAAAAAAATAATTCTTATGCTGATAAATTCCCATTATCAATTCTCCAGGAAAAAAATTACGAAATAAATAACTTGCCAGCTCAAAGTCTCCTACTTTCACTTTCACCAGATCATAATTAGTGTGTGCTCCATCAACAACTTATCTCCAATGAACAAACAACCCACTTTAATCAGGCCAATCAACGCATTCGTTAGCTTACATTTGCCTTGAACGTCCAATCATTAACAGCCGCATCATTACGTCACTATCTAGTCCACCAATGATCGTACGCTCACTGAATGAGTGAGGAATGACGTCATACCGGTTTCCACCCCGACCAATCAATCACATCACGTCAGCATTAAACGTCATTGTCGTCTGTCTCAAGGATTTTTTACTCAAATATGGGCCTGCCAAGTAGTTGACATTTTTATCAACAAAGTTTATATGAAACCGATCGTAGAGTCGCCTCGTCAGCAGATTGCAGACTGACAGCTATTAAGTGCTCTTGTACAAGCTTTCGATATCAAGAGGCCAGTTTAACTTCGAAAAGAAAACTAACGACATGGCGTCATAAGGAAGTGCAGAAATCAATCGACAAGACCTACGTTTCTCAACCTATTTCTCTCCTATACGCAAGACAAGCAATACATTATTCTGATCATTTATTTGAGAAAAAGTAATCTTATAAAGTTTATCAAAAAGTAAATTTACAAATATAAAACAACACATGCAAGCACACACACACGCACGCACGCACACACACACACACGCGCACGCACACACACATATATATATATATATATATATATATATATATATATATATATATATACATGTATATGCGAATAAATCACAAAAACATGTGATTCACAAAATGTGTAATAAAACCACTTGGAAAATAAAATGAAAGGTGACCGAACGTTTTCGTCTATTGAAGACATTTTCAAACGTTCGGTCACTTTTCATTTTATGTTCCAAGTGGTTTTATTACACACACACACACATATACATATACATATACATATATATATATATATATATATAAAGCACTCCACGTCCCAAGAAGACGCTCCGGGTGCAATGAACGAAGGTGAGTGAATATAATTTTCTGGCTGGACTCCCAGTATCGAGAGAAGCTTCCAAAATTGGCTGAGAAACGACAGAGCGAATGGGTGAGTGAATGAGTGAATAACGGCAACCATCTGGGTGAGTTACGACATAGGTTTCCGGTAAAATGCGCACGCGCACGCACACACACACATGCACGTAAAAACACACAAAGTTCGAAGCAACATGAATTTGAAGCTAGGTATGATAATTGGAGAGTAAAAGCCAGGAAAACACGAACGTTGATCCTTTACTGTAAACTACAATTAGGTAAATATACACACAAGCACAAGCACACACACACACACACATTTACACGACTCGGTGGCGCGGTTGGTAGTCCCCGACTGTCGCTACGGCGGTCTGGGTTCGAATCCTACCCAGGTGTGAAATAATTTCAGTATCACTGCGCTGAGAGTCGTTACTCCAACTCTCGTGGGCGGGGAGTTGGGTGTGCGTGTAAGGTCACAACATTACCCATAGATCGGTCATACGAGCTCTGAGCTCTCTTTCGGGAGGGAAATAGCTGTCGATCACGAATCCAACACGTGATCCAAAGACCATGGTGAATCACACACACATACACGAAACCAATGTATATAAATTGCGGGGAAAGAAATGTAAAAAACAATAGTTTTGAGAATTCTTATACCTACACACAAATAAATAAATAAATAAATTAATAAACAAATAAGTAAAATCGAGAGAGACAGAAAGGTAACATACTCCACCCCATTGGCGGTGTTCGAAACGTGACGCCCCTTGTTGGGTGGCAGTGCATGTACTGTGGGGTGTAACGGAAACGGGATGCCTGTAACGGTAGCCGTGGGTGTCCTCGGGGGCTGTAACGCACACGCAGAGGGGAGGAGGAGGAGGAGGAGGAGGAGGAGGAGGAGGAGGAGCTACCTCTGATGAATGTGGTTAAAGTAACGGTGATGAGGATGACGATGGAGAGGTCCCATGCACGCACGCAACCATCAGAAGGAGCAGATGCGAGAACATCAACGAAGAAGCATCACTGACATTCGTGGTGGCACTGGTGGTGGTGGTGATTGTGGTGGTGGTGATTGTGGTGACGACGACTAATGGTCGTAGTGATTTTGGTGATGGTGACACAAATGGTAGTGGTGGTGATGGTAGTAGTAATGGCAGAGGTGGTGACACTGATAATGGTGGTGGATGTGGTGGTGGTGGTGATGGTAGTGGTGGTCGTGGTGGCATTGGTGATAGTGACAATGGTGGTGGTGGTAGTGGTAATGGTAGTGGTGGTAACACTGTTGAAGGCGGTGGATGTGGTGTTAGTGATGACTAGTGGTCAGTGGTTTTGATGATCGAGATACTGGTAGTGGTCAGGGGAACAAGTTCACAAAAATACAGAATTCATTCATCTGAAGAAAATAAAATCAAGAACTCTTTAAAGAATAAACCATCCCGACCAACCCTTGAACTCCACAGGGTTCACAGGACTTATTCTGCACATGCGCAGACGCCACAGGCGAGAAGTGAACAACCGCTTTGGGGCAACGTCCAGCGAGTCCTGTGAAGCTTCTGCTCTACCTGGATTCCAGGAGACTCCAGCTACCTCAATAACCCGTTCCAGCTCTCCAACCCTCTTTCTAGCTACCCAACATCCCTTTCCAGCTGTCCAGTAAGCCATTCCAATTCCCCAACATTCTTTCTGCCTGACATTCCCATTCAGCTGTCTAACATTCTTTTCCAGCTGTCGAACATCCCGATCTAGATAATGAATACCCCGTTCCAGCTGCCTAAAATCCCGTTACAACTGTCCAGCATCTTTTTCCAGTTGTCCAGCATAATTTTCCAGCTGTCCATCACCACGTTTTCCAGTTGTCCAATATTTCCTTTCCAGATTTTGCACCACCCACACACTACACGTCTATGGCGCATTGGATCCGACCTCACTTCATACTCCTGTGGCTCCGGGTTCCAATCCAAAGACAAGCGGGCATGAAGGACAAAGGTGGAGCTAAGCTCCTCCTGGTGTAAGCTCCTCCCAATACACAGAGGCCCACAGAGCTTTCCTGGTGGTGCCACAAACAGTAGTGGATATTTAGCGTTGAAGAAGTGGTCTTCCCCAAAAGGCCAAAGAACAGCAAAACACAAGAGTATACGTGACGAAAGACTTTTCGAGTCTCTTAGACCTAAAGATTCCTCACTGTCCACATTTCCGGAACTTTGTCTCTGTTTCTGGATGCTGCAGCGCTGTAATGACTTTTCAGAACTCTCTCTCTTGCATATACATTCTCATGCAAAGCCTGCAGTGCCTGACCATGGGGACTTGTTACAACATACTCTTGCGGGTGTCATGCAATTTTCAGGTTCTCTTTATTCCAGGATCAGAGGTTCCCAAATTTGTTACCTCATGTCTCCCATACTTTATGAATTTCTGTTCGTTCATCTCCTAGAGACCAGTTCAACACTAAATAATTGTCATGCATACACTAACTACTAGATTTCGGTCCATGGCCCCACTTCAGAAACGCTGTGGCACCTTACACACACACACACACACACACACACACACACACACACACACACACACACACACACACACACACACACACACACACACACATATATATATATTTTTTTTTCCTCCTATGTGCGCCAAGGGATTCCACCGACTCCAAGTGAAGAACCTCTACTGAGCAAAACTACGCCTGTCCCAATGACCTGCCGCTGACAGGTTTCTATAAAACAAACTTCCGAACTCGCGAGATCAAATGAATATTCCATGGGCCCTTCAATCTTCAAGGTCCTCCTTCTCCAGTGCACTAGGGTATTCGTCACCACCTCAACATCTACAGCCATATTCAGTCCACTGCAGGACAAAGGCCTCTCTAAATCGCATTCCGAACAATCATAAGTCTACTAAAATATAAAAACAAATGATTCAGAAATTCATATGTTTTATGGTTTCTTTGGGGATTCCTCAGGAATGCACTGTGTTTTCGTAACACACGGAGTTCAAGAGCTGTCACCGATTAAATGAAACGGCCTTGTTGTAGATGTGCTGTATCTTGCTGCATTGCTTCTGGCCCACGGCGATGAACGAGATGCACGGATGTCCCGTCATCCAGGAGGAGTCAAGATGAAAGAGAAGGAGGGAGGGGTGGTGAATGGAATTGGAATAGGTGGGAGTGGAATTATGCCTTTTGACTTTGGTTACCTCCCTTGTAAGTTGGATAAAGCCCTTGGTATATGTATGTATAAATAGATAAATGAATAAATGAAACAAATAAATAAACAAATCGTCTCCATTCCCTTTCCCCTTTTATGGATAAGATCTTCCTTTCATTTTTTATTTTTTATTTTAAAGATGCCATTCAGTGACCTAAAATTAAACTTGTTAAGAACCTTCAGAACTCAAAAGTCCTTTACTCTTCTAAACCCCAATTTGGTTTTGTGGATGTTGGTCTAGCAAACACCCTTGCGATTTTATTCAGCTCATCTAACAGACTCCAGTCTTCGTCCGGTAACCAAACCTCCAAAATCACGAAAATGTATATGGAGCGCGCGCGCGCACACACACACACACACACGTCTCGTGGCGCAGTGGTAGTGATCGTGGCCGCCACTACGGCGTTCCGGGTTCGAATTCCGCCTAGGGTTGAAATAACTTCAGTATTGCTGCGCTGCGATTCGTTTCTCTAACTCTCGTGGGCGGGGAGTTGGGTCTGTGTGTGCGTGTAAGGTCACAGCATTACCCATAGATCGGTCATATATGAGCTCTGACCTCTCTTCCGGGAGGATATAGCTTTCGATCACGAGTCCAACACGTGATCCTAGACCATGGTGAATCACGAGGACGGACAACACCTGACGAGCACGTCATCTGAGGAAGTGAGTTGCAAATCTCGCCTTTATTGTAGGAGGGATTAAATGTCTGTCTTCCGCTTACCTCAGAGGCGCGTCCGCGGTTTACCTCCGCCTCTCGCTGACCAACACACTATCTATACATACGTGCATTTGGGCCGCGCACGTGCAGTGGCCGCATTCAAATTGCAAGTTTACAACTGACTACAACCAAAAGGAGGAAGGCGAAGAGGAGCAAAAGGAGGAGGAAGGAGAAAAGAGGAGGAAGAACGTGGAAGGCGGAGGAAGAGGAAGAGGAGGAAGGAGTGGGAGGGAGAGGAGGAAGAAAAGGAGGAGGGGGAGGGAGAGGAGGAAGAAGCGGAAGAGGAGGAGGAGAACCTGCTAAACCAAATATCCCGATTAATTTATTCCTTTTTGTGCTCGAGGTAAATATAAATAACCTTTTCTCATTTCCACTGCACAGTGCAGCCTCACTTCCAACATTCCTCTCCATAAGTTGTATACAGCCCATACATTACGTACTTTAGTGACTTCCCTACTGTCCAGAGTCACGCAGCTCTTATGTATTCATCTCCATGACTCCAGTTTATTGTTGCGATATTATCCGCAAGGATAGACCCGCTGGTTATTACACACACACCCTTCGTGACCCACCGCTCCTCATCTGCAGTGCACCAGGATGTCGCTGCACGCCATGGCGCCAACACAACGCGAACCAATCATCGTCACTCCTCAAGCCTCGGCTCCTCATTGGTGTATCGCTCGCAATCGGCTATGACGTCATGTCGGACCATAGACGACGCAAGCGTCGCGCAATCTTAGCAAATATTCAGAAAATTTATTTATTTACTTATGCATTTGTTTGTATTTTACACACACACACACACACACACACACACACACACACACACACACACACACACACACACATATATATATATATATATATATATATACACACTTATAATAATAATGTGTGTGTGTGTGTGTGTGTGTGTGTGTGTGTGTGTGTGTGTAGTATGTATCTAAGACCGATCTCCAATACAAATACATAAAGATACAAATAAATAAAAATACAAAGCAAAAAATAATAGATGTAATTATATAAAATGTACATAAGTAAACAAACATGAATAAACAAATAAACGAATTAATATGAAAAAATACGAGACTACATAGTGCCATCATGTACTTGGAAAAAATTCTCTGATTCAGAATGATAAATTTCACATTCAAATGTCGATTTCTAGAAAACGTGTCAGTCTTCACCGTATTTGCTGATGTTCTTTAAAGAGAGTATTCGAAAGACACAATATATAAATAAATAAACAAATAAATGAAACAAAAATAACAGGACAATATAAAATGAAATAAACACAATGAAAAAATGTAAATAAATAAATAAATAAACAGACTCCACCCCTACTCCTTTCGTGTTTTCAATTGAGATAAGATCTTCATTGGCGCCACTCACGGCATCACCCACTTGCAACTGCTCGGTCAAACTGGCACCAGCTGACCATTGGCGCCAAAGGTACTCAGACACGGCTGGCTAGTGTAGCTGCTACCATCAAGGGCTGCTAACACTACAGGCCCGAGTTCGCGCCTCGTTCACGGCGAGCACCTTTACAACACTACAAGTCGTTACTATCCCCCTTGGGAACGGTGTTTCACAATTATCAATCTACCCAACATTCAGCTACTAAAGCACAACAGTCTTTCGCCATCAATTCAGTAATATATTTTGGCAAATATAAAAATTTTCTATCGGTGTAAGAGAACATAGCACAATCAACCCACTTTCCCAAGCTTCCACTGTTCCCACTCACACTAACTTACCCACCCGCTCCCCATTGCCTGACAATCAACTTCATCAATATGGGGGAGATAAAAGGTGGGTGGGAGGAAAGAGAGGAGTGGGAGGGAGGGAGAGAGGGAGGGAGGGAGGGTGATGTGGAGGATCGATGGGGGGAGGACAGGAAGGAGGGTGAGCGTTGGAGGGAAAAATAGGGGGTGAGAAGATTGGAGACAGGAAGACGAGAGAGACAACGGGAGCCAGTACCTCTTATTGAAAGGATGACAAAGAACTCTCCCCGGAAAGAGGAGATAGAGTGTGAGGTAATGATTGGCGAATGAGAGAAAAACTATTAATTCCTTCGCTGGCACCAGACGATTTAATTCAACTGAAGGCAGGACCTCGCATTGAGGGTGCTAGGGTGAAGGGAAGAAGAGGGAGACAGGGGTTGAGGGCCGATGAAGAACCCTGAGGACACCATTTCAGTCATTCAAAGAAATTCACACGCATACACAAACTATGCACATCTCCCTCGAACCATCAAAGGAAAAATATGCTTAGACTGGACACCTCCCTTGTTAGGGGTAGTCAGGCCTTTGTATATATTTACATGTGCGAGTCCTGGAATGTTTTGAGTGAGGCCTTTGTTCAGCAGTGGACTCGGATTGATTGATTGATTGACTGATTGATGTGTATAATCAGGACGCCTGAGGCGTTTGATGAGAACGAGGCCGTCATTTGAGCCCTATATGCTTGGACAGCCGAGGTTGTGGCAGTCACCGAATCAAACCCGGGAATATCATTGTGATATGAGGTGGAATCACAGCCGAACACGCCACAGTGACACATGCAATGCATATGTCTCAA
This sequence comes from Oratosquilla oratoria, assembly GCF_046742065.1. Taxonomy (NCBI): domain Eukaryota; kingdom Metazoa; phylum Arthropoda; class Malacostraca; order Stomatopoda; family Squillidae; genus Oratosquilla; species Oratosquilla oratoria. The sequence continues at coordinate 31,650,751 of NC_134799.1, read as the reverse complement.
GCTTGTGGAAGAATTTTCGTCCTTATTCCCTCTAAGCATACGGGTGTGAATGGTGTGTGAGATTTTTCTCACTACCGCGGAGATTTCAATGCAGAACACGCCCTATGGAGTCGGGAGAAAGCCGAGCGTGAGCATCTGCATGACGTGGGATGCATTTCCGTGACGTGAGAGAGGCACTCAAGATGGCTTCCGACCAGGTGGGACCAAAATGTGAGAGTATTGTATTCCGTTATGTTGACTTTGACGAAAATTCGCTCAACTACACCACCCCCCATCCTCATACTCCGTCCTCAATACATACAATTAGCCACATGAGAAAAGAGAACACACGATTGGCAGGGATGGTGTGTTATTTTCTTCTATTCTGGCGACTTATAAACCGATTTTATTCATTAATTAAATGCATAAAATAAACATAGAAATGTTACATCCATAGACTCAATCAACCCATCATCCATTTCGAGTCCACTATTGAACAAAGGCCTCCTTCATACCATTCCATTCGAACGAATGCGCCAACCTCTGCCACGTCACTCCAGCTTAATCTCTCTATCTCGCCTCACACAAAATACGTGATCCATACACAAGCTACGCAATTAATGACCGTATGCACATGTAATAGAATGGACATTTCAACTTGGCCCACTACATATCAAAACTATATATCTTTATCCTTAATATGTATAT
>NC_134799.1:31630064-31645064 GCF_046742065.1 Oratosquilla oratoria | reverse complement strand
GGAAAAATAACGACATGACGTCATGAAGATTAAGCCATCTTGTAGACTCACCTTGGCGCCCCATGACGTCAAAGTGAGCAGACCTTTTCTTATTTCGACCTTGCAGTGCAACAATACATACCGGCGTTTAATACGTAAACTTACCATAAACCTGCATAACGTTCACTATTGCAAGTGCAACAAAGATATTTGGTTCATATTTGCTGATGCTGCCCAGGCCTGTGGACCAGTGGTTTGAGGACCACCGACACCTAAGACTCCGCAGATGGTTCACAAGTGGTTCACTGAGCGAAAGCTAAACGAATCAAATAAATGATGAAGTGACCACCTGGAGTTTGGAAAACAGCATCGCATAAGCATCACCACCTGTTACCCCGTAAATGCAGTTTTGCACGCGTTACCCACTTTCACGGAAGGGCCCTACTTCTTGTTAACTTATGCAAGTCTGCTTTGCTTCTTCGCATGTCAGCATAATGCTGAAAAATACGCGTGCACATGCAAACACAATACAAATACACATACGCCAATTTTGTACCTATGCATACGATCTTTATGTCACATATACAGAGAGAATTGTAAATAAGGAATTCAAGCTTATAATATGCTATTTTATGTTTAAATACAACTGCAAGGATGGCCGGCACGATACTGTCTAGAATCTCTAATGAAATTTTGGTGATGATAATGATACAATAACGACTTCGGAAACGACGACAGGGGGACCTGTTCCCACACGCTGTCACGCTTGGCTTTGACCGACGAAGGAGACAATGTCGGTTCGACCAATTGCAGAACGGTTGCATCCATTGTTGCAAGAGGGCTGACTGCAGAGGCCGGAAAGACAGAGACAAAGAAATTGGACCATTAGGGGAAAAAATATTCAAAGCGGTGACAAGGGACCAATAATGCCAGACGTCAGAGAGAATCATCTCCCAGCCGCCAGTCTCCAACACCCTTATCTCCACCTATGGATGCAACACAAATACACAGAGCCAATCTCCTCGCCACGCTGATACTTGTACAAATACTACAATCAATGCGGGATTCATACGCTCGTTACACACTTGGCGTTTTTTTACCGAGCGTTTTTTTACCGCTGCCGCTCTAACATAATGTAGCGGGAAAAACACTTGGCGTTTTTTCACCCACGCCACACATTTGATCACTGACCACCGTGCAAAACGTCGAATGTAGTGGCAGTGAGCGGCTGCATTGCTGCCGTCGGCGGTAAAAAAAAACGCTCGTCCATTTTGCCGCTCAGTGTGTCCCTCGCAATAGCTTCCTACGTGCCACTACTGGTACGGCGGCAGCGGTAAAAAAAAACGCTCGGTAAAAAAACGCCAAGTGTGTAACGAGCGATACACGCACTAACCATACGAGTATACAAAACTTGTTACATACTGTAGTTTACCGACGCTTCTATCCTGGCTCTCTTGATGTCACCAATGCCAACAGCATTAGCACAAAGATTGTTCTTTTCTTCTGGAGTGAAATTGTCTACAAGAATAAAAGCGCTGGTAAACTACGGTTCATAACAACAAACCACGTGTTTTATTGACATAGATGAACAAGCAAATAAAATGGCCCCGTAAATTACTATCCCTGAAGGAATAGAGATGACAATGCACCCTTCCTTCTGAAACAGTCCACGCAGTATATGAGAGAGAAAAAGAGAAGGGGAAGGAGAGAGGGAGAGAGAGGAAGAGGAAGAGAGAGAGAGAAAGAGAGAGAGGGAGAGAGAGAGAGAGAGAGAGAGAGAGAGAGAGAGAGAGAGAGAGAGAGAGAGAGAGAGAGAGAGAGAGAGAGAGAGAGAGAGAGAGAGAGAGAGGAAGAAAGAGAGAGAGGAAGAGAGAGGGAGAAAGAGAGGAGAGAGAGAGAGAGAGAGAGAGAGAGAGAGAGAGAGAGAGAGAGAGAGAGAGAGAGAGAGAGAGAGAGAGAGAGAGAGAGAGAGAGAGAGAGAGGTTGGAATTGTAAAGGGAATAACATTTAATTGATTCTACACAAGTTTTACCTGGCTTCCTTGGAACAGGAGGCAATGAAATACTGTCGAGTAATCAAAACGAACGCAGTAATATTCGTGGACGAGAGATGGGGCAACATTTCCAGTGGTGACGGAAGCAGATACAGACACATAAACCAAATGTCATTCTCCCCCTTATTAGGGGGGTTTCCGAGTCAATGCACACCCACACCCTACAGCTATACAAAAACCCATCTGCTGTCCCTCCCATCTTCACACCTCGTGCATAAAGGTTCATCCCTGACTCCTGTCACACTACTCGGGTCAGAACCTGTTGCTCTCATCTCCTAATTAGAGTCTATTATGCTCTTTGTTGTTCCGTTTAGACGTCTCCAGGTCCAATTATGATCTACATGCTTTTGGAAGAATACAACAAATACGTCCCCTCCCTTCTCCCGCCCCGACAACAGCGGATACTTACAAGCTCTTGAAGAGGAGGTAGTGTAGGACCATCTCCACCACCTTCTCGAGGACAAAGGGTAGCATCTCCTCCGTCAAGCTGACGATTCTCCACCAAAACTCATAGTCGAAGTAGTATTGGCCGTAGCCAAAGCCACTCGCTCCTCCACCACAACTGCCCCCACTGTACAGGTGGTGGAAGTGGTGGTGTTGGTACAGGGTGGAGTAGGTGGTGGAGGTGAAGGAGAAGAAGAAGAACTGTTGGTAGTACTGTTGGTAGTCCCACATGGTGGTGGTGGTTGTGAGACGCTGACGAAGACAAAGACGAAGACGACAGCGATGTCGTCGTGAACTTGTAATCGACTCTCAATTATCACCGATGAACCCGATGTGAAAGGTCCATCTTCTCGATGATAAAAAGAAAGAAAAAAAAAAAAAAAAAAAAAAAAGTCTGTCGGTGACGCTTTTCGAAGTTATTGATAAGTTATTGATTTTTTTTTTATTCAAATAACTAATCACTTGCCTTTCAGGACCAAGTCAATGATTTGCGTTTGGTGTTTTTTAAGTCCTTGAGTTTTTTTTTTATCCTTTTTAAGTACTACAATTTGGATCTTAACTAATCCGTTGAACTACTATCTTCCTCTTTTAGGAACCTTTTTCTCTCTCAAAAACCACTATTTCGAAACGGGGGTCCTTCCTGTTTTTTTCTGGGATGTATGTTCTACGATGAATCTAGTTTATGTCTCTCTGTACTTCTTCAAGACAACACTTTCCTCAATGTCTCTTCCACTTTCACAAAACCTTCGTCTTCGGTTCCAAAACTTTCCAGCAGGATTTAACAACTTTATATCTACGTCGTTAACTACTAACAACTACAGTAGTTACAATAACAACAACAACGATATCTACAGTAACAATGAACTCAAGGCTATAAATACAGGCGTGAGGTCCTATCTGCTACACGTCCCAGCTCACTACACTCGCGTGTAGAAGAGGGGAGTGCCAATGTATAAGACTTCGGACCAGGATTAAATAAGATTTATCAAGACCAGCAAGGCTTCCGATGAACGTAGCTTTGAGGTCTTTCTTCTTCCTTTTAAGGACGACAAATAAAAAAAATCAATAAAAAAAATGAAGAAAAATATAATGTTGCATTAGATTTCACATAACACATAGTACACAATATATATTTCAGTATAAAATAAAAGAGGTGTGTGTGTGTGTGTGTGTGTGTGTGTGTGTGTGTGTGTGTGTGTGTGTGTGTGTGTGTGTGTGTGTGTGTGTGTGAACGCAAACTCGCGCGAGGCACGTGTACGTAGCAAGCATGCATGTGCATATGTGCGCAAACACACGCACACGTACACAAATACTCTTTCGTTCTGTGGTGCGTTTAGAAGTGAAAAGATAGTCATTCGTTTAGCCTCAATGCTCCCATTCTATTTGCAAGACTAATAAACACACAGTCCACAACGCTGAGGTAGAGAGATAGACAGATAGATAGATAGATAAATAGATAGATAGGAAGAGACAGGCAGAGAGAGAGAGAGAGAGAGAGAGAGAGAGAGAGAGAGAGAGAGAGAGAGAGAGAGAGAGAGAGAGAGAGAGAGAGAGAGAGAGAGAGAGAGAGAGAGAGAGAGAGTAAGCGCGCACTGATGAGAAAAAATTATGAAAAGAGATGCAAAGAGAAATCGAGAGAAAGATAATTAAGACAACCAGAAGAGGCGATGAGCCGGGGCGGTGGCGGCGGCGACGTCCTGCGCCCCGCTGAACACGACGCTCACTCCTGCAGGTGGCGCTGCCGGAGCGAGACCCGCGACGCCGCCCGCCCCTCCCGTCCTCATGGGCTGCCTGAACGAGGCCTTGCAACCCCCGTCGATCTCGCGCGCGGCAGGGATCTACGGGACACTTTCTCTTTTCAATTGCACACCTGCTGCAGGAGTGGGTGTGGGTGTGAGGGTGGGTGTGGGTGAGAAGGTTGGTGTGTGGGTGAGAGCGTGGGTGTGGGTATAGTGTGGGTGTGGGTGGGAAGGTGGGTCTGGTTAGAGGGTAGGTGTGGGTGGTGGATAAGAGGATGAATGTGGATAGAAGGTGAGTTTGGATGAGAGGGTGTGTACGTGGGTGAAAGGGTAGCTGTGGGTATAGTGTGGGTATAGATGGGAATGCAGTTGTGGGTGAGAGTGGGTAGAGGGGGGTATGGGTGAGAGGATGGGTGTGGGCAGAGGGTGGGTATGGGTGAGAGGGTGGGTACGGATTGAGGATGGGTGTGGATAGAGGGTGGTGAGAGCATGGATGTGGGTATGGTGTTGGTGAGAGGGTGGGTGTGGGTGAGAAGGTCTGTGTGGGTGAGAAGGTGGGGTGGGTGAGAGTATATGTGTGGGTGGAGGGTGAGTGTGGGTGATGGGTAACTGTGAGCAAATGGGTGGGTGTGGGCGTAAAAGGCACGGGTGAAAGGGTGAGTATGAGTAAGAAGGTGGGTGTAGGAGAAAGGTGTGGGGGAGGGGGGAGGGGATGGAGGAAGAAACGGGTGAGTAAGGGGAAAGGGGTGAGGGTGGGGAAGGGGGTAAAGAAAGGGAATAGGGACGAGGAAGGGGAGACGGGGGTGAGAGAGGGGAAAGAGATAAGGGAGGGGAAGAGGAAGGGGGTGAGGAAGGGAAGGGGAGTAAAGGAGGGGAAGGTGATGGAGGGGGGGACCTTCTACTATCTCCTGGACTCTATGGATACTCGTAACAATACAATTCTTATGGGGGAGGTTGGGACCAATCTCTCCGTTACATACACACACAGAAATGTATATACGTGTTAAACATTATGACTCCGGTTTGAGTAATAAATGTAGCATAGCTCGGTAGTCTATGTTCGAATTGAGGGGCGGAAAGTGACGAATGCTTGTCTGTCCTTGGGAACAAGCGTGGCAGCTATGTGGAGGAGGAGGAGGAGGAGGAGGAGGAGGAGGAGGAGGAGGTCCGTCTGTGTGTGGAGGGACGTGTTGTGGAGTGGAGTGGATTGGGGATCCTCGAGAAGATATTACTTAACTCCTTCAACATTGTGGCATCACCTGTTGATTGTATTCTGGCTTACGATAGACGATTTCTTTAAAAATGTATATAAATTCATCAATAAGCAAATGGTAAGGAGACACGGACCCGAAACTGAACAAGGTATCCTGTGACCGCGACCCAATTTTTGTTCAAATAGAACAAGACAATACGGCAAAAGGACCCTCCCCCACCATCCTGCGAGCCCCTTCAATCCGGTGGCTGCCTTCATGGATTTCGTTCTGGCTGACATTCAGAGTTTCGAACTTGATGAATCTAACTACGTGCAAGCACTCTCTAGAATTTGATCTCATTCAAGTGGGTTCTACTTTTTCTTTAACGTAGAGAGGAGGTGGTGGTGGAGAGGGTGGTGGTGCGGATAATGGTGGTGGAGAGGGTGGTGGTGCGGATAATGGTGGTGGAGAGGATGGTGAGCGGAGGATGGTGGAGAGGGTGGTGGTGGAGAGGGTGGAGAGGATGATGTAGAGAGTGATGTACGGGTAATAGTGGAGATGGTGGTGGTGGAGAGGGTGGAGGAAAGGATTATATAGAGAGTGATGTACAGGATGATAGACCGGCCGGTGGAGAGACAGGTGGAGATGGTGGTGGAGAGGATGTCAGAGACATTGTTGGAGAAGAGGATGGGGGAGAATATGGGAGTGATGACGTCACTGTGCAGAGCTCGTCGGCGCGACCGCGCGCACTCCTTCATATCCACGAGGGCTCCCCGGCAAAGAATCAAGGATGGCACAGAATGTTATTAGATGAAGAACAGAGGAAGAAGAACATGAAGAACATCATCGGTGGAATTCAAGGATTTAAGGATAGGGTTTATGGGGTCTCAGGGGCTCATGGCTAGCATCAGAGACAGTGTGTGTGTGTATGTACTGTATGTATGTATGTATGTATATAATATATATATATATATATATATATATATATATATATATATATATATATATATATATATATATATATATATACACGTACATACATATATGGTGAACACGCCCGCCATTCGCTCCCTACACCTGGCTGGCCACTTCGGCCTTCACCACGCCCGGCTTCCCTGCCTGCCCTCCTCTTTCTCATTCTCTCACTCACTCACTCACTCACTCTCTTCTCGATCTCCTCCAGTGGACGAGACGTCAGGTCTTCCCACTCCACTTGCTTCTTTCAGCGTGATGTCCTATAGCTTGATATTGTTCCTAATGTGTGTGCGTGTGTGCGTGTGTGTGTTAGTGTTAGTGTTAGTGTGTGCGTGTGTGTGTGTGTGAGAGAGATGTATATATACATATATGTATACATACACCCAACCACAACGTACAACACACAAAATATAGTAGACGACGTAACTCCCGGACGGAGAAAATTAATACGTAAATACGCATAAATAATGAATAAAAAATCTAATAATAATAATACCAATTATAACGAAAAATAATATTAGTAATTGCTGCCGCTCTGGCGAAAACGAATGCAACCATCGACCTACTGATAAAGCCAAATTGCTCCGACCCAGTTTACAAGACCCACTTCGCCCACAGAGAAAAAAATATATATTTCTCCATTTCCCGAGTGGTTAGCAATGCTCTGAACTCCCGTTGGTCTGTTACAGGGCCTAAGGTTACAATCCCGCAGGCAGAGCTGTTGGATCAATCTGTCGATACGAGTATTTACTCCCATAATGTTTTAGTTTAATTTCTTCCACAAGATGATTTTGCTTACTGATACTTGTGATGGCGGAGTACTTATAATATACATAAATAAATTGAGGTAAATGCTCATGTAATGTATAACCTAAATACAGAGCAACACGTGGAGTTGCAGTTTATATCCACATATTACACAAATTCATTTAAATGCACTACTGTATATACAATATATATATATAAATATATATATATATATGTATATATATATATATATATATATATATATATGTATTATACATATGCGCGCGCGTGTGTGTATATGATATTTCGATATCAAGTAATTCTTCCTAGCATATACATTACGGCACCCTCAGTCTTTACCACATTTCAAGTTAATTTTTTCTCATCAAAGAAAAGAGAAAAAAACTCTTTTTCTGGAATAACTATTTAAACAGAGACTGTCGTGACGTCACCGGTAACCTTTCTTGTTCCAGACAGGCCGACCTGGATTCCCCTCACCAAAGTTCTTCCAGAAACCGGCTGGCTTACCCCGGAAGACTTTCGGGTTCGCAAATAAAGGAGGCGAGTCATCCATGTCTCATCATCCGCACCCTGGATGATGCCATCCACACGAAGAAAAAGTAGTGAAGAAGAAGAGCAACAAGAACAAAAAAGAAGAGGAAATTAAGAAAAAAAAGTGGTTGGAGATGAAGAACATTGGTTTCATTTTCCAAGTACTTGTTTGTAACAGCGAAACCCCCCCCAAAACACACACACACACACACACAATGCAGATACAATCACAAAATGCACATATACACGCGCGGACAGCGCACGCAATATACACAATGCATAAAAAACACAAAATGGACAAACACGCACTCCTAAACCAATACAAGCACAATAGATATACAAACACAAAATGTACACACACAAACATACATACACACACACACACAAAGAATCCCTGAAGGTCTTGGTCCAAATAAATAATTAAGTTATGCCCTTTATGCCCGGAGCACGCAAAGGACGAATCGGTCCCCGGAGGCCCAACGACGGGGCCCCACGATTGATTGGAGGGGTAGAACAAACGAGGGCGTGTCTTCCACCAATCTATAAATATTATCTCAATGAAAAAAAATAAAGCGAAATTGCACACCCAACAATAAACTCACAATAATCATGAAAAACATACATTTGCGCGCGCGCGTGAGTGAGTGTGTGTGTGTGTGTGTGTGTGTGTGTGTGTGTGTGTGTGTGTGTGTGAGGCAAACCCAACCCTAGTATCATTAGAAACAACAGTTACTGTAACCTACAACTGCAACCTCCTCTAAAATGCCTCAACTCCAAAGCCACCGAATTCCATAAAATATAATGAGACAGAGAGAGAGAGAGAGAGAGAGAGAGAGAGAGAGAGAGAGAGAGAGAGAGAGAGAGAGAGAGAGAGAGAGAGAGAGAGAGAGAGAGAGAGAGAGAGAGAGAGAGAGAGAGAGAGAGAGAGACCGTACCATTAAAAAAAGTCGATAATGACGTCAGAGGCAAGAATGACGTCACAGGCATCGAGAAACACTTCCTCTCTCTCTCTTTGCAGCCACTATGACCACTAAAAAAACAAATCACCAACCACAGTCACAACCACGAAACCACTTCACCAATCAGTCGAAGCCACTCTCACCAAAATCAAACATGCACACACACGCACACACACACACACTGTTCATACGCACATATCATATTACTGACCCTAACGTGACGCTGCTACTACTACAACAACTATACTATTTCTACTACTAACACCAAACCTAGCAAAACCACTATTACCTCTAAAACCACCACTATAATTACCACCACCAATATCACCATCACAACACCTCTATCGCTCTCTTTTTCCTCATCCACCCTCGACTACTTCACCAACAGCAGAACTAACATTAAAGCCACCAACTGCGAATACAACATTCCCCCAAATCTTGATCAGTTTATCCATCCTTCACCATTCCCAGGCGCTTACTAATGTATTTCCTGGAATGGCCCCAACGGAGCTCCGCGTCCTTCCTTCGTCTTCCCTTTCCCCCGACTGCTCAGCCTAGCGGACCATGACGCTTAACTACGTTTGTCAAACAATTCCCTGACTTCTCTGCCCTTGGATGAACGAAACAAAATGGTCATTGTATACAATCACGTTGATTATATATTGAACACAAGAAAAAAATACCTCGTTCCAAATTGTTTCGACAAGAAAATATAAAGATCTTTTTTTTCATCTTTCCTATGATCGTGCAAAGGTAATAAGTGAGCATTACTTCCGGAAGAGTAACCGAGTAACTACATGGTAATGACTACGTTATGGTCGCCAAGATTCGCGAGAGCCCTATGGTCACCATTTTATTCTGAGGCAGAGAAACGCGTCATCTATCTTATTCTCTGACGTCATAAATGATACCATAACCACCACCCTAAAAGGTTGTCACGTGCAGTCTTGGTCTCTAGTATAAAAAAGGGGGGGAGGGTCTTTGGTATATGTATGTGTATGTATGTACTGCATATATTGTATGTGTGTATAAATGCGTGCACCCATTGTCTCGAATTACAATGATAAAGCTTTCAATACCACAGTTCCCCAAGTGGACGCCACGAAACAAAAGAATCACATCCATGACACTGATCACGTCACACCGTCTCCAAATGGGACGTAAAGCTGCATCGCTCGCACACCACGCGTTACATGAGGGTCGTAACGCTCAATAACGCGTCACGCCGATGCGTCGTCGTGACTGACCACGTCACATATCAAGTGTGAGACAGATGGTTCCAAAGAGGTAGGTAGTTCAGAGACTGTATACGCTTCCTCCTGAATTACAACAGCTGGTTTCTGGGATAGAGCAGCTGGCTCATGGGTTAGCGTAGCTGGTTCATGGTCTACAAAAGCTGGCTTCGAGCCTACAACAGCCTTCTCGTGATTTACATCAACTACTTCGTGCGTACAACAGATGGTTCAAGGTTTACTCCAGCTGCATCAGGGGTAACGCAGATGGCTCAGAGTAGCTGGATCATGGGCTACCATAACTAGCTAATGGGTATCACAGCTGCCTCATTTACTGGATAAGGTAAGTTTCTTTACACAATTCATCTTAAACAAACGTATTCCCAAAAACCAAATTTTCCTCAATTTCGACTACCCACACCCCTGTTCCTCTTCGTCCTCCTCTCCTCTTCCTCTTTCTATTTGTCCTCCTCTCCTTCCTCCTCCTCTCCTCTTCTTCATTCTCCTCTTGACTGAGGTGATAAAGAAACATGTCCAAACTAATACGACGCATAGGGAGAATCTATGGGGAGGCCTGAGGACCGTTCCTGGTTACTGTGAGACTGCAGATTCTGAGGCATCAACCATCCTTCTTCTTATTATTACTATTATTATTACTATTAATTGGCTACTATTATTATTATTATTATCATTATTATTATTATTATTATTGGTAGTAGTAGTAGTAGTGGTAATAGCAGTACTATTTTCATCATTACATTACATTACCATTATCATTATTATCATGATTATTATTACGATTCGTTCACATAACGATCACGGCAGCCACAAGTCCCGGAATCGTTGCGTCATTTTTCTCAGAAGGGAGGAGGGAGAGAGGGAGGGAGAGAGAGAGAGAGAGAGAGAGAGAGAGAGAGAGAGAGAGAGAGAGAGAGAGAGAGAGAGAGAGAGAGAGAGAGAGAGAGAGAGAGAGAGAGAGAGAGAGAAAGCGAGAAAGAGGGAAGGAGGGAAGGAGAGAGAGAGAGAGAGAGAGAGAGAGAAGGAGGGAAGGAGAGAGGGAGGGAAGGAGAGAGGGAGGGAGAGAGAGAGGGAGGGAGAGAGAGAGGGAGTGAGGGAGAGAGAGAGGGAGTGAGGGAGGGAGAGGGAGGAGAGAGGAGGAAGGAAGGGAGGGAGAGGAAGAGGGAGACAGGGAGGGAGGAAGGGAGGGAGAGAGAGAGTGAAGGATGAGAGAGAGATGAGAGAGATGAGAGAGAAAGGAGAGTGAAGAGAGGAGAATGAGGAAAGGAGAGGAGAGGAGAGGAGGAGAGAGAGAGAGAGAGAGAGAGAGAGAGAGAGAGAGAGAGAGAGAGAGAAAAGCCTCAAACCCGGAAATCTCAATTTCAATAAAATAGAATAGGAAAAAATACCTTCACGCTCCCAACACGACTCAGCTCACACAGTGAACGTGTGTGTGTGTGTGTGTGTGTGTGCGTGTATGCGTGCGTGTGTGTGTATCTGTGTGTCTATGTGTGTCCCACCACAATCTTGGATCACGAGTTAGACACGTGATCGACACCAATTACTCTTCCAGATGAGAGTTCAGAGCTCCCATTTGGCCAAATTTGGGGGTAGTGCTGTTCATGTGTGTGTGTGTGTGTGTGTGTGTGTGTGTGTGTGTGTGTGTGTGTGTGTGTGTGTGTGTGTGTGTGTGTGTGTGTGTGTGTGCGCGTTCATTCTATGCCCTATGAGGATAGGCAGTTCTAGTACACAATCAATAATGAAATAATAAATAAGAGAAAAAATCCGTCAAAAACACTTGTCTGCCTGAGCCGCAGTAAGGAAGACATAAAAAAAGAGATAGAGGAGGAGGACTAAGAAGAGGAGGAAGAGAGAAAATGATGAATATCAATGAAAAATCAACACACGCGCGTGCACGCACGCACACGCACACACACACACACACCTTTCCAGACCTCCCGGCACCGTGACACAAGCTGCACGTGTTCCTCCTACTCTTCCTCCTCCTTCTCCTCCTCCTCTTCCTCCTCCTCCTTCATCCAAAACGACATGACGTCACGGGAGGCGCAAACCGCCTTGCCACGTGTGAAGTGGGCGCGAGCGTGTCGAAGCTTAGTCAACCTCATAGCGACTCCTGGTGTTTGTCAACTCGGTGGGCCAGGCAACTTCACTTGATTCATCTGAAGGTGAAAAAGACGAAGAACCAAAAAAGACGAAAAAGAAAACAAAGAAGACAAAGAGGAAGACGAAGTACACTAAGAAACAAAAGACGAAGAACATGAAGACAAGAAGACGATGACAAAGATGAAGATGAAGAAATGGGAGAAGACGAAGACGAAGAAGAACTAAACGAGGAACACAAAATTACAAAGAAGAAGACAAAAAAGGAAGACAAAGTAGACGAAACAAAAGACGAAAAAATTAAGATAAGAAGACGAAGATGAAGATGAAGAAAAAGGAGAAGACGAAGACGAAGAAGAAGAAAAAAGACAAAGAAGAGGAAGATGACAAAGATGGCAAAGAAGAGGAATGTACCATTGTATCTTACATTATCTTCACATTACGAGACTCGTGATTCTTCTTCTCACTCTTTGGCAGGACATTCCAATGTCGAAAGAGCTCTCACTGCCGCCAGGGTTTTGCTAAGTGTAAACTGTTGCAATACCAAGTGGCCAAGATCAATAGAGTTCGACCTTACAATCTATGTAATGTAATCATTTAAACCCTTCAGTGGGATCGAGGCGTTTACATCCGCCACGGCAAGAAGACCTCACGGTCCTTGTGATACAAAAGTTTAATAGACTTAGTGTAAGAGGCTGGTAGATAAAGGTAGACAAGTATGGTAGATAGAGGGGTAGGTGGCGAAAATTTAATTTCATAAGTTGGATGTTTGGTAAACAATAGCCACGAAGGAGTTGCTTAATCTCGCTTCTAACATGTAGTCAAAACACGGGTACAAGAGGACAAAGAAAAACGTTCGAAATCTGAATAAAAGATCCAATGAGATAAATTATATTTTGGAAAACGGAAACAGGATTTAGTGTTTCATTTTATTCGGGGAATGGGACGGAGGGAAAGGCAACTTAATACACAAGAAAGGAGCGAGCCCTGTAGCACTCCCAATCATGGATCAAACTCGGCCTAGTTAATGGCTGAACAAAGGCCTCCACGCTTGACCGAGTCCACTGCTGAACAAAGGCCTTTTCCAACCTCCCCCACAAGCCCCACGACCGCTCCAACAAACCTTACCACGTCACTCCTGCAAACTTCTCTCCCATCACCACCTTCCGTCTGGTCTCGACCTCAGTTCTGGTGATTCCCATTCTCCCGCGCCCTTTGCCTTCGAGGTCCACCTCCAAGACTCAGCCTCGAACTCGAAAACCCCCAAACATCGGAGAACCTTGGGCTCGCGGGGCGAATCTGATCATAAAAACGGACATAAGTAGAGGACCACACGGAATCTGTGTCAAGAATGTCGTGGTTTACTAACTGGGATTTCCTGACAAATAAATCCCTCCCCCGCTATCCTCCCCCCCCAACAACTCTCGACACGGATGAACCAAGTCTGAGCAATTACACAACCAAGAGTGGGAAGTACAGGAGGAGGAAGCGGGCAAGATCGGAAGGTGAGAAGACCAGACAACGGCGATGCCGAGGAAAAGGAGGAGGAAGACGAGGAGGAGGAGAAAGGGGAGGAGGAGGAGAAAGAGGAGAAGGAGAAGAAGGGGAAGGAGGAGGAGGAGAAAAGGGAACAAGAGGAGGAACAGGATGTGGTGGTGGTGGTGAAGGAGCAGGAGGAGGAGGAGGAGGAGGAGGCGGAAGAGGAGCAGCAGAGAGAAGAGAAGACAGGTAGTGAAAGAAAAACCGATGAGCAGGAAAGGATGGGTGTGAGTAAGAGCAACAGAAAAAGTGGGGAATGAAGGGAGACGAAGAGGAACCTTGGGAGAATGAGGAAGAACGAAAAAAAAAAAAAAAAGGACGAAGAAATGGGAAAAACCTTTCCCACAGTTGCAGTTGCTTAGGAATGCAACATTTAATCCGTTCCGTAGCGGGTGGCAATTCACCATCTTTCCTCCATCCCGCCACCAGACAATTTTATTCGTCTCCATGGCGAAGGAGTTGTATTGAAAACACAAGAAAGAAGACGAGGTTAACAAAATTACACGAAAACTATCACTATTAATTATTTAACAAAGAACATACCTAACCAGTATGAACCACATTAGAGCCCATTCACACACACACATACACACACAGAAAGAGAGAGAGAGAGAGAGAGAGAGAGAGAGAGAGAGAGAGAGAGAGAGAGAGAGAAAGAGAGAGAGAGAGAGAGAGAGGGGGGGGAGAGCAAACACAACTTCACCCTTGACGTCACAAATCAATCGAGGTCGTGCGTATGTCGTGGAACCAATCACGCACACAAGGTACGTACCAGCTGGAACACTTCGTAGACGAAGGCGAAGCCGAAAATGGAAAAAAAAAGGGGTGGAAGACAAACGAACTATGTAGAGGCGGAAGCTCGTCACCCGTAGTAGAAGAAGAAGAAGTAGAAGAGGAAGAAGAAGAAGAAAGGGGGGAGGGGCGAGTTCGAGGATACGATAAAACGAAGAAAAGAAGAAATGAAGAACAGGAAGAAACAGCAGCGATACCATTCTTCCTGGGTCACCGCAAAAATCCCCATGAGCCTCTGCAAGACGCCTCCGGTGACTCTTCTGAAACTGGCCTTCAGCAGCCGCAAGTCCTGCCAGACACTTGGATGACTTCGACGCGAAGTTCGAAAATCGAACTCCGGAAGAAGAAAGGAGACCCCAGAGACCCTGCAGACCCGACGTGTCGGATACCTGATGACCCGGAAACTCGAAGACCTGAACACCCAAAGACCCAGAGGTACGTATACTCGAAGATCCGAAGACCTTCCGACCCGATAATTTGAAGATCCAAAGACCCGAAAACCCGAAGACCCGTGACATTTCCTTCCATCCGCATCGCACTTTCAATTTGGCGCCAAGACAAAAATCAAACTCGTCTATTCCAGGTCGACCTACATCGGCCCGGACCAATTTGCACTTGAAGATGCATCTCTGTGTTGCAAATTTTCCATATATACACTCGTTATTTACGACTTCTTAA
>NC_134799.1:31612564-31625064 GCF_046742065.1 Oratosquilla oratoria | reverse complement strand
CCGAAACACAATCTAATAGTGTGAATAAATTCTCCATATGCTAGCCAGGACAAAACCTATGGTGCAGGCCAGTAGAAAACAGTTTCCCGAGACTTATTTTATCTTCAAAATCTGTATAAAGAATAGGAAATCCCTTCTTCCCAGAAAAAAATACATAAACCAATCACTTTGATGACAGAGTGAATAGAGATAATATAATCTGCACACAAGGGGGCCAGGCCGGCGGTCTCCCAGTGGTCTGTCTAGTTTAACACTTTTCATTTATATTCTACCCACTCCTTTCATGTCACTTTCTTAAGTCACTTGTACACTTCAGCCACGTCGCACTTTACTTCTACAACCTCGTAGTCACCTCGTAAATCGGACCTACGACGTCGTAATTCGCACCTACGACGTCCCAGCTCAATCCTACATCGCAACACTGTACATCCACATCACAGCATACGTCCACCGTTGTCTTTCTTCTACACATCACGTTAAAGTGCACTTCCACGTCACATCGTATTCTCGACAAAGCACTTGTTGATCACATCACAACACCGCCCTCATCACATTTACCGACAGTGATGCCACATATCATATCGCACACACATCACACGTCACTGCATCACACCCGTCACGGTTTTGATCACATCAAGACACCGCCCATCCACTATCTCCTGACAGTGACATTACATCACATCGCATCACATCACACGTCACTGCATCACATCTGTCACGGACTTACTTCCTCGCGTCACATGCCTACGGAGATCAAATCACGTCACACGACGGTCACACATCCTGCCGCTGCTGAGCGGAAACTGCTTCTGAGCCCTCGCGGTGTCTGTCAGCGACATGTCCGCTTTCTACCCGAGTGTCCGTGACATGTACGTACGCACACACAAACACGTACATACACAAATGCATACATTTACACACGGGGGCGGGGGTGTCACACCCTTACTGGGGTCTTAGTGATGTCACTAACATAGGTCGTCATTCTTAGTGATGTCACAAAAATGGTTCGTCACTTGGTGTCGTCACTAACATGGGACACGTGATTAGTGACGTCACTAACACGGGTCACGTGAGTAGTGACGTCAATGCCTACGTCATCGCATGAGTCATTACCACCACCGGATTCATCACCACTTTCACCACAGATTTCAACGATCACAAAGACACCAAAATGATCAACATAATAATCACCACACCACATAATGATCACCACATCACTCATCACTGATCATCAACGTCCTCGTTACCACCATGATCACCAGTGTTGTTGCCAAGGACTGTGTCATTATCATCACCAATATCACCACCACTGGTGTTCAGTGAACACCACGATGAACAACACCGTCACCTTGAACACGTCTGGAGCACGAGAGTGAACACCGCGTCGCTGACCACAAACATCCTCTTCCTCTTCGACGATAGCATCATCACCCCCAGTCCACTCCTCCTCCTACAGAGGTACCTCGTACGGTCCTCGGTCCCACCGACTCTGTGGGGCGGTCACCACGATCACCATGTGACGTCATACACTGAGGGTGTTCATTCATCGTACGGTGTTTTTCCTTCTTTCTTTTGATGTTCTGTGTTCTTCGTGGTGTCCAATGTTCTCACTCAAGAAGTTCTGTGTTCTCAAACGAATTATGTGTTCAGTGTTTACGTTCTCAGTTCACGGTGTTCACTGTTCTTATTTATAAAGTTCTGTTCTCATTCATCTTACGGTGTTCTATGTTCTTCGTCTCGCATGTCAGCCTTCCGTCAGGAAAGTGTTCCGTAGTCCCAAACGTGTTCTTCAGAACACTGTTCACCTGAAGAACATTCGGGGTTCCTCTCTTACTCAGGCGAGAGACTGACGTCATACCCATGCATGTCCGTCACTGGTCTACTGAGCACAACAAACACACACACATACACACACACACACACACACACACACAAAGACACAGAAACTGGATACCACGAGTGTATTACAATAAAAACTATTAGATAAAAAATACATACATGTTCAACCACACGCAAGCAAGTGCGCACACATTCACACACACAAAGACACAGAAACTGGATACCACGAGTGTATTATGATAAAAACTATAATATATATATATATATATATATATATATATATATATATATATATATATATATATATATACTGTATATATATATTCACCCACACGCTAGCAAGCAAGCGCACACACAAACTCATTCACACACACACACACACATTAATTTTATGCTATGATAAGTGGAGAATAAGACAAGATCCCACGAACATTGCTCCTTTCCAGTATACCACAATCAGGTAAGTTAATTAGGTAAATACGCACGCACACACACTCACACACACGCACACACACACGTAAACACGCACGTACACACACATACACGTAGACACGCACATGTATCCTTGCATTTAACATTTTTATTCACGTCATAAGACTTGTGACTGTCTTCTCACACTCAGAAAAGATATTTCAGTGTCGAAAAAAAAAACTTTATTGCCAGTGTCTTGCTCGACATGAAATGTTCCAATACTGAGTGTGAGAGGATCGACAGGGTTGGGCAATCTATATAATATAATAATCGAAGCCCTTTAGTGGGATTCAGACGGTGTCCCACGAGTGTAGCTCTTGTCCTATACATTGCAATTAGTAAACACAAGCAGTTAAACACAAATACACACACATACACACAAATCACACATAAACGCACACACAATCACACATACACACACGCACACATGCATGCATACACAAGCACGCACGCGCTTGAATACATAAATACACATGATATCTGTCCACTAAAATCGTACTTGTTCCAAAACAATTATGTGGTGGTGACATTTCATCGATTAAAAAAAAAAAAAAAAAAAAAGGGCCGAATACCGGCAGCACAGCGTAGCACAGCACCCCAACACCTGACTACGTCCGCACAGCACAGCACAGCGCAAAATACAAAGCTAAGCGAAGCGAGTTACGATGTTGGCGCCAAGCGACCCGAAGGAAGGTTTAGACTCTAATGCCGTTATGAACGGGGGACTGGCGGAGTAGGAGGAGGAGGAGGAGGGAGAGGAGCAGGAAGAAGAGGACGGAGGAGAGGATGTGGTGGGAGAGGAGGAGAGAGAGAGGAGAGCAGAACTAGGAAGAGGAAGAAGAGAAGGAGGAGGGGGAGGAGGGAGGTTGGGAAGAGAGGACGAGGAAGGAAATTAGTAGGGACAGAAGAGAGAAGAGAAGCAGGAGAAGGAAGAGCAGGAGGAAGAGGAGTAGGAAAAAGGAGTTATGAACTGTAGCTCACCTCCGCTTCTATCCTTTGAAGGGCTGGGAGGAGGAGGAGGAGGAGGAGGAGGAGGAGGAGGCGGAGGAGAAGAAAAGGAGGACAGGGGCACTGGCGATGAAAACAACTAATCCAGGCCGGGAGGCAAGAGTGAAAGAGGACAGGAGGATAGATGATAAACAAAAGAGGGGAAGAGAGTGGAGAGAAATGAAAAATGAAATAATAAATAAAAGAGAAGGGAAAATAAAAAGAAAGACCAACAGATAGAAAGGGATATATATATATACATACATACACACACACACACACACACACACACACACGCACGCACACACACACACACACACACACATATATATATATATATATATATATATATATATATATATATATATATATATATATATATATATATATATATATTTATAAAATCAGCCATCCAGTCCAGAGAGGAAGAGAGAAAGACTTAGAGAGGGAGAGGGAGAGAGGGAGAGGGAGAGGGAGAGAGAGAAATGAAGTATATTCGTGGGTTTGGCAATGAAGTAAAGAGTGGGAAGATCTCTCGTACAGCAGAGCATGAAGCATATCAACACGAAACTCTCCCCTATGCACTATACAGTTCGTAAGAATGAAATTGTTCCCAACCGGATCTCTTCCCCGACATATAAACCACTGCAATAACGTAATTCGCCGTAATTTAACGTATTCTAACCCAACCTTAAGATGACCTAACCTAATTTAGTCTAAACCAAAACCTAACCTAACCTAAACTAGGCCTAACCTACACCAAACCTTAACCAAACCAAACCTAAGCTTAACTTCACCTAACCTAAACTTGATTTAATCTAACCTAACCTTAACCTAATTTTAACCTACCCTAACTTTAACCAAACCTTTGACATACGGTAAAAAAAAAATCATAATTGCTTATGGAATGCATAGACATCCACAGCGTCACCTGAAGTAGAGCAGCGAAGAGGCTCTGAAGTTAGGGAAGGGACCCACTGGGAAACAAGTCATTTGCTTCCTTTCTACTGCACAAACCCTTTACTGTTACTGACACGGGTTGCGACACGTGACATGTCACCACGCGGAAGCACTAACCGCACGAGTGACGTTCGTGGATATACATTACAAACTGGCTAACTCATAGAGACCCATACATACATACATATGTACATACATACTGTACATACATACACACATATATGTTGAAATTCTGACAGGCTGACGTGAGTGGGATGAGGGAACACAAGAATCTTAACCTGAGAAACTAGTCAGGAATAAACTCAGATTGAGACACCTGTGTTTCCTCTTTCCACTCACGCATACATGCATGCATACATACACATACACATATATACACATTCATACATACACACATATATATGCATACATACATAAATATACACATATATACACATTCATACATACACACACACATATATATGCATTCATACATACATACATACTACATCGTCTAAATCTGGAGGATACACCTGTTTTCCCAACACAGCACCCGATACTCTGTGTCACTTTTCTTGTTTAGCCTCCTGGAGACCACTTTTGAACACTGAATAAAACCGTTAAATATCCAGTAACTGCCACTAGACTTTCATATGAAAGTGGCAGTTGCCGACAAGTCTATCGAAACAAACACCACAAGTGAGGACGGAGCCTTTAGTAATACGGCGTTTCGCTTGTTACAGTAATTTTTCAAATATATGTTGCATTACAGCTTTGTACTTGAAAAAGCTGTAATAAGCGAAACGTCCTACTAATAAAGGCTTCGTCCTCACTTGTGGTGTTTTCGATTGACTGTCATTCACCACTGGTTCATGTTCACGGACAGCGTGGGAATGTGCCAATGACCAGCAGCAGCTCGCGAGGACCGTTTCGACTCATGACACCTGGTGACAATGGATTTTGTATTCTGGCTGCCGCCAGGCGATTTTATTATCCAGAGAGGGGTTAATAGCGTCTCTAATGACACTTCCGGGCCGAAAGGCATCTGTCACTTTAACCTGGCTGCTGACAGGATATTCTATTCAGTTCTGGTATTGATGAAGGCCTCGTTCTCAAGTGGAGTTTCTTTCCACTTCCTTGACTGTTGACAGTTGCCAATTTATTTTATCTTATTTTTTTTCTTATTCATCTAATTTTTGGGGACATGCAATGAAAATGGGAACACCCTTCTTTCCCATACATCACTTACTTTTAATTTAATTAATTAATTAATCTACTTATTTATCTGTCTTTAATCCCCAGGATCAAGCGACTTAACAGTATATGATGAAAGTATTCGTCCCCTTAATCTGATTAGGACTGTGCGTGTGCGTGTGTGTGTGTGTGTGTGTGTGTGTGTGTGTGTATTCAATTTGGTCTTTGGATCACGTGCTGGACTCGTGATCAACAACTATTTCCCTCCCGGAAGAGAGCTCAGAGCTCGTATGACGGATCTATGGGTAATGCTGTGACCTTACACGAACACACACACCCAACTCCCCGCCCACGAGAGTTGGAGTAACGACTCGAAGCGCAGCGATACTGAAATTATTTCAGCCCTGGGCAGGATTCAAACCCGGACCGCCGTAGTGACAGTCGGGGACTCTACCAACTGCGCCACCGTGTGTATGTGTGTGTGTGTGTGTGTGTGTGTGTGTGTGTGTGTGTGTGTGTGTGTGTGTGCGTATGTGTGTGTGTGTGCGAGTGTGTATCCAGGCGAATTAAATGTTGTAACACGTTTGTAAAATGATCTGCAAAACCCACTCTCGGAGAAAAGAAAGACTGTTGAATGGTGATGTGCATACTGGAGGTAGGGATTACATACATACACCTTTTGGAGTCCACTGATGAACAAAGGCTTTTCCCAAACACACGATTACGCAATCATATCTCTCTCTCATATATATATATATATATATATATATATATATATATATATATATATATATATATATACATATATATAATATATATATTTATATATATATATATATACACATATATAAGCAGCTTCTAAAGAGACCATAATTCAGCCTTAAACGTCACGGTAACAGGAACAGATAAGTATGAAGAACACTGCAATGGAGAGACGAAAGTCACGGTGGGACGGACAACACAAACGACGATGACGACGGATGATGACAGTCGCCGTGACATATGACGTGTCGCGCAAAACAAAACAAACGACGCCGCAACGACGCAAGAGTGACAATGGATGGTGACGAATGGTGATCAAACACGCACGCGCGCACGCACGCAAACGCACGCACGCACGCACACACACACACTCACACACACTGGGAACCAGAACCCCACGGTGACCGACAAGTCCTTAGGATGAGAATTTGGACTGTCCTTCTTCTATCTGTGTGGGTGTTTCTATGTCACCGGCAAGAAGGAAGATGATGATGAAGAGCAGGAGGAGGAGAAGGAGGAGGAGGTGGAGGAGGTGAAGGAGGAGAAAAGTAGGCTGAGGAAGAATAAGAGGAGGAGAAAGAGGAACAAGTAGAGGAGGAAGAAGAGAAAGAGTAGGTGGAAAAGTGAGATTACGACGATGGGAGAGGTGATAGAATATTCTAAAGAGACGAAGATCTTGTTCCCGGTCCGGAGACCAAGCGCCAACCCTTCGGGGTTGCACCACCACACAAAAATGAGGATATTCATCGGGGTTGAAGGTGGGCTGCAGGGAGATGATTTTATCCGACGTACATCTCCTAAACTCTCCCAACATTTTCTAAGAGTCGCACGACTATACCAACATCTGCCATGTCACTCCTGCAAACTTCTCTATCTCATCCCTTCATCTTACGGGTATTCAAAATTATATACACTATCATCCCCAAACTCCTAAAAACAAAACAAATAAACGCCCAAATGAATAAATAATCACATAAATAAATAAATAAATAATCTCCGCCCTTTACGCAACATCTAGGTCATTTACAATCTGGCAAAGAAAGACGGACGGCCGAAGAAGATACACACATAATACAACACTTTGCCTCATGTCCCAATTCCATTCGACCTTTTCCTCCGCCGTGACGCGGCATCTCGTCCACCTCCACTACCACCTCCTCCACTCCCTCCACTCAAGACTCCCATGACGTCCTTTCAACGGACGGACAAATGTCACCAGCATCAGCAGCAGACACCTCCTTCCTCCTCCTTCAGGATGTTGACGAAGGCGGAGGTTCTCCTCAGGAGGAACTTGAGGAGGAGGAGGAGGAGGAGGAGGAGGAGGAGGAGGAGGGGTCGGGGTCAATCCTTGCCTTGGACCAACCAATCGCTGCTATTGACGATTCGTGTGTTTGCGCTATGTGTCGGCAGATGATTTTATTCAGCCAAGAAGCGTGACAGTTTCGTATATTCCTTCTGGTCGTGTTTGTATCCGATTCCTAACTGTGAGTGTCACCTGACACACAAGGTGAAGGTGACGGCTTCAGCCGCAGCTCCTCAGCGCCTCCTTGCGTATTACACTCCATTCCTAAATGGAGTACAATAGTTGTTTCCACTTTATTTAAAAAATATCAATTATTTGATAAATGATTGGATCGCGTTTATATGTAATTTCTACATATACCGATCTTTGACCATATCACTCTTTTATTTTAACATTCTATATGCCGTCAGACGACTTTATTAACTGAAAAAACACGCCACAGCAAGAGGGTTAACCTTTCTAGATAAATACTCTTAATGAGTTTAACGTCATTAACATTTATCCTAGCTGCCGCCTGGCGATTTTATCAGAAAGAAAAAGAGAGAAAGAGAGAGAGAGAGAGAGAGAGAGAGAGAGAGAGAGAGAGAGAGAGGGGGGGAGGGGAGGCCGGTAAAGGAAGGTTACACATCATCAGGGGATGCCGTGCAGACTTCATCATAAAGAACAAAAGCTGACCTCCTCCGCCCCCGACGACTGCACGTGTTCCCCATCAACCCAATCACGAAAACCATCTCCGCCCTCACACAAAAATAAATACATAAATAAATAATTGCGCCCGAAATAACTGAGCGAGTTTCGCATACTGGCCACTAGTTGGTGTTGTGCTTCTTTTCTGTTGTGTGGACTCAACATCGCAGGAATCCTGAGCGACAATCTCCGAATTCAAAGTTCATGCGGGTGTGGATCTAAAAGTTCACTTTTTTTTCTTAAAAACACACACACACACACACACACACACACACACACACACACACACACACACACACACACACACACATATATATATATATATAATAAAATGTTGCCTTTTTAGGGTAAAAAGTAAGAGTCGGTTGGACATTTTTCCATTGAATAAAATAGCATCATTCCTATTTGCTCAAATTTTCTATTAATATACAAAGAAATAACAGTAACTGTAATCACCCATCTAATTCTAACGTTTTTTATTACAACACATGAAAGAGAAAACGGCCAAGTGTACTGCAAACTGTGAACCAAGTGGTTACGCTGGCATTGGCTGCTGTAATAGTGTTGCTCTGGATTGTACTTCACCTGCGCTTCTATCCCTATGGGTAATTGCCATGCAATATCTTGCATGTCATATACTGGTTTAGTTATTCCATGGGGGCCACTTGTAATATTCACAAACTTTTCTGCTTACAAAATAGTCCATTTAAAGAGGTCGCGATAATTGAGGGTCAACCCACAAGGTCAGGTCAAGTTGTTGAAGGTCATTCCACAAAATTCAGGTCACGTAACAAGGCAAGACCACTGATGGTCATGCCACAAGTTCAGGTCACGTAAGAAGGCAAGGTCACGATCGTTGAAGGTCACGTCGCAAGGTCAGGTCACGACCGTTGAAGGTAATGTCACAAAGTCAGGTCACGATCACGCAGGCCAAGTTGCAAGGCTAGGTCACATAGCGAGGCAAGGCCACGATCCTGCATACCAAGTCACAATGTCAGGTCAGGTAGGCAAGGTCACGATTATGCATGCCACGTCACAAGGTCAAGTCACGATCATGCATGCCACGTCACAAGGTCATATCAAGGTTGGTGAAGGTGACGTGGCGCGGCCAGATATTACGAAGGTTCCCCGTGGACTAACAAGGTAAGCAAAGGCAGATAACAAAGATCGAGTTGGACCCGACCCAGAATTGTAAAGGCCAGCAAGTCAGTGCGTAAGATAAACATGCTCAAGACAATTTAAAAAATATATATATATATATATAAAAAAAACATAAAAATGTATAAAAGTGCACTTTTTCTAAACACCCACATGACGGGCATCAGACTTGAACACATATGGCGTGTAAAAGTGTATGGAACATACACAAGAACGAAACCACGTTGGTGTACAAATGTGCAACTGTACACATGTGCATGTGTACACCCAAACGATCGATGCTGCAACACATAAAACCGAGTGCCTCTGACGTGACCACACATGCCGTGAGTGACCGTGCGAACACTTACCCAAACAAAGCTTGTGGAGACAATAAGACGTGCACACATGAGCTCTCTTCCGGAAGAGAAATAGATGTCGATCACGAGTCCAACACGTGATCGAAGACCATGGTGAATCACCTAGACAGAGATAGGAAGAAAGATAGATAGAGAGAGAGAGAGAGAGAGAGAGAGAGAGAGGAGGAGGAGGAAGAAAGCAAATACTTTGTCTCTCACAACAATTAACTGGACATAGGTAAACACAGTCATGCAATTGCGAATTACACCACCGGTCGTATCTTCCCCTTGTGAAGGTCATGAGGACCTCTCCCTCCCACCCTTTCCCACTTCGCCCTTGGACGGGCTGTATCGATCTTCCTCCCTGCTCGGTGCATTGCACAAGCAACTGCAGCCGACCCCTTCTTCCTACCCATTTCTCCACCCTTTCCCTAGACCCCAATCAATGCCATTCCTTCACTGACTTCAACAACTCGTCTCCTACTGGCAGACGTGGACTTGTTGAGGTTCATACTGATCCTCCATTATCACTAATTAATTACTATCATTATCATAATTATTATTATAATTTTTCTAATGGAGGCCCGGGCACTCATTCGGCAGTATTCACTCTTACGGCTAGTTCCTGGAGATCTTATTATGATGTGAAGGCAAACTCGGAACAAAGGGGGGAGGGGGGAGAATTTGAGGGCACCCTCGACCGACCGCGACCCCTTCCTTTCCGGATCCAGAACCTTAAACTGGTACTTCCCAGAACAAGATCCACACATGACGACATAGTTTGTGCAACATATTTGCAAGGATGACCCAAAAGAATACACCCCTCAACCCACCTTCATTTATTCAGAAACGCGCTAAAAATATACGAACACTCAACATGCGTTCTAGCGGACACCTGAAGCCGTCCCGCGAATTACCATAACTATATAAATAAACAATTTCGCTTCTGTTGCACTTATACACTTTCCTTTATAAGACCACTGCATCTATAAGGGAACTACTGTATGTTAAAGAACATCCATTTCTACAGAAAATAGGATATACTTGTACATTTCCAGGCACGCACACACACACAAACACATATACACACACACGCACGCACGCATATGTGTACATACACGCTCAAAATTATACTTCGATGTGCACGGTCATACTGGTTTATGGTTTTTGCGCGCACACAAAGCGTTATCACACGGAGCACACGTCGTCGTTGGC
This sequence comes from Oratosquilla oratoria, assembly GCF_046742065.1. Lineage (NCBI taxonomy): Eukaryota > Metazoa > Arthropoda > Malacostraca > Stomatopoda > Squillidae > Oratosquilla > Oratosquilla oratoria. The sequence goes on along the minus strand of NC_134799.1, from coordinate 31,614,171 downwards.
ACACTCATGTTTCTGTTATAATTGCACTTTTGATGGCAAATCCTGGCATTCTCTTTTGCTAACGGTTCCTCAGCACGAATGGGAGCGGAGGAGGAGTACGAGGAGGAGGAGGAGGAGGAGGAGGAGGAGAACAGAAGAAAAAGAAGGACTAAGACGACGAAGAGAAGGAAGAGGGATGGAAGAACAGGAGGAGGAGGGAGAAAAGAACAGAAGAAAAATGATGAAAATGATTAAGACGACAAAGAGAAGGAAGAAGGGAGGACGAAAGGTAGGAAGAGGAAAATGTGGACGACGAAGAGTAAGAGAACGAAGTGGAAGAACAGGATGAAGAAGAGGAGGAAGACGAGACACTACGGAAACCGTAATTAGCACAGAAAGAATATATATATATATATATATATATATATATATATATATATATATATATATATATATATATATATATATATATATATATATATATATATATATCGGGAGTTTGTATCATGCTTCTCTATTGCTAGGTTTTCACTTTGTCATTCAGACCTTAGAAAAGTGCTGAATGGCAATCGCCGCTTTTATACACAACTATCCTTCCATTTCCCTCCATGCTGATCTTCCCCTTCTACGAGTACCTATCCCGTGAGCGCGGATGGTCAGTCCTGTCTAGATCGCGGAAGGTGGATTAAGAAGACACAGGTCTTGGTCCGTGTTTATTCCTGAAGATTTTTGTAGAACCGTTACCTGACCTAAATCATCATAGAAAGACTCAATTTCTTCGTCTAAACTTAGTGAGATTGGTGCATAATCCTGAATTCTTTTTTGTGTAACTTTTACATAGCTACCCTACCTGATATACTACTAACCATCATTGCCTGCGAAACTAGTCAGGAATAAATTCGGACAGAGTCCTGTGCCTTTATTATCCACCTTCCTCAAGTTGTCATAATGTTTCAACATTTGTCTAGATCCTATGATTCCATTTTGTCATTCGACCCAGTGTCCCAGTTCGACAAACACAACCACCGTTCGTCTCTTCAAGCGCACTTCCGCTTGGTTTCTTTGAGTTACCACGTACGGCCTCTCCTGTAGTGCCTCTTCCTCTTTTTCCTCCTCCTCCTCCTCCTTTCCCTTTTTCACCTCCTCTAGATTGTGTTCCTACTCCGAGCGCACTTCTGCTACGCAGAATAATGTTTATATTGTAGCAAACTTCCTATTAAAATGAAGATCTATTGCAACACCAAGATCCGCATTCCCTTCTGCCTACCAAAGCATTACAGTCATGTGTATTATATTTTTTCTTTACATGTTCTCCTTCAATCCCTTCCATCTCCCGCCAAACTCTCTGTCTCCTCCATTATTCATTCACTAACCCTCCTGAAGCTAACCCATGAGGTCCTTCACTGCCTTCCCCAGAGGTTGTCACTGCCTGCGGTCCCGCCACCATTCGTTCGGATTCTCCACTCCCAGCTGCACCAAGTCATTCTTTACATTGTCACTGCATCTCAAGCGTGTCTCCAGACAGGCCTACTACCATCTGGCACACCTCGAGCAGTCTGCTTGTCCATATTATTATCTCCTATTCTTGCTACATGCCCAGCCTACTTAAGTCTTTGAAATCAACTTTA
>NC_134799.1:31597564-31607564 GCF_046742065.1 Oratosquilla oratoria | reverse complement strand
ATCCCAATTAACGAAGACATCGAGTAGGGAGAACCGAACTCACAAGAGACCTCTGAGGTCTTCAGACCAAAGCTGCAGGCATGGATTGGAAGAGGATTTGACAAATTTGGGAAAGGTGTAATTTTCATTACAAAGGGCCTCAAGGCGTGCGCATCCTGCCTCAGTTTCAAAAATATATCAAAATAGATTCGGTCAATTCCAGCCCGAATTTCAAAGTTTTCCCAGGAAGTTCGCCACACCTTTCTCGCCCCGTTCGAGTATATCAAGGAATTACTTCGACCAGTTTTCGACTTCTTCCATGTCGCTTCGCAGCTGGTCCTCTCCCCCTTCAGGTGGATCCTCCGATGGTGCGTTTACTACCCTCTCGAGGTCCTCGCGCCCCTCCAGCAATGCGTCTTGGACGAACCTCAGAGGGCGATCTTACTTCGAGTGGTCTGGTCCTTCGATCTCGTCCTTCTCGCACTCCTCTTCTTTGCCGCCGTCTTCTTCCTGAGAAGCTTCAAGTCGCTGTCTGATATCAGCGCGGTCACCAGGACTTTCTATCCTTATGAGACTCTGCTGCACTTAAGTACCGGGAACCTTGCGTTTCTGGTGGCCATCCTGTAGTCCCTCTCCTTCGGAGGTTCTCTATTCCGGGCCAAGAAGATCACCAGACGACATGCCATCCGAACAGGTAAGTACTGGATCCTGACGCGGTCCCTCGGGGGAGGGATTAACGCGGCCCTCATCCTTCATCTCTTCTACAGGAACGCCTGGGAGGTCAGGGGCCCCGCCAGACAAGGGATGCAGAGATCTTTCGCCCTCTACAACCACGAGGTCGAGACACGCTACGCAGTCGACCAGCTGCAGGTTGAGAGGAGATGCTGTGGGATCGACTCCTATGAGGATTGGTTTCGTCTGTAGCAGGTTCCTAATGCTCTTCTCCCCGTCCTACGACACATGACTAAGTTCGAGGGGGACATCATTCACCGGGTCTCTGACGAAGTACCCTGGACGTGTTGTAAGGTCAACCTCGACAGGCAGTGCCGAAACCAGCACCTCCTTCGGGAGAGGAGGCTCGTCGGTCTCAAGTACCTGACGGTGAACACCCGCGGGTGCTTTGCCTCCGCCGTCACCTGGTTTTACCACTTCGCAGGGGTGACGCTGACGGTGGCCTGCGTCACCGCCTTCGTCGTCGCTTTTTCCTTCGTCCCCATCCGTCTCGCAAGCACTTCGATGGAGACCGCGGTCTCGACGAAGAATAACGCGAGGAGTCCGGCCATGGGTTGGGTCTTCTTCACATTCGAGAGGGCGGAGAAAGAGGAGGCCGAGGAAGAGGAAGCGGGCGTCGAAATGGAGGAGACGGAGGTGGAGGGCGGCAGGCGCAGAAGGAAGAGGAAGAGAAAACGCAAGAAAGGCAAAGGGCCAAAGGACAAAGGAAAGGGGAAGGGGAAGGGTGGCAAGGGCCAAAAGAAAGCACGAAAGTGAGGGCAATTGTGATAATCGTGGCCATACGAAGAAGAGAAAATATGTGTGTGTTTGTGTGTGTGTGTGTGTGTGTGTGTGTGTGTGTGTGTGTGAGAGAGAGAGAGAGAGAGAGAGAGAGAGAGAGAGAGAGAGAGAGAGAGAGAGAGAGAGAGAGACAGACAGAGAGAGAGAGAGAGAGAGAGAGAGAGAGAGAGAGAGAGAGAGAGAATTGAGTATCTTCCCAATCAGAACAAATCACGAACTCACCCCAACCTCTAAAAGAAAAGAGAAAGAAGAAATAAAAAGCACTGCTTTCTCCACTGATTACCAATCATCCGTCACTTAACCGATCGGCCATGTTCAGAGTCCACTGCTAAACAAAGGCCTCTCCTAACCTTTTTCCCCCTGAGTCGCACGACTGCGCCGACCTTTGCCATGTCACTCCTGCAAACCACAACTGAACCGACCCGGATGGCCCCATAACTACAGGGGCAGACAGATAAGAGAGACAGAAACAGAGTCAGAGACTGACACAGCAAGGCGAAACGGACTAGTCAGGCAGGCAAGACAGGCAAGGGAGACAAGAAAGGATGACATCAGCGATCCAGTATCAAGGCACAAGAAGGAAATTACATGTCATGGATGAAAACGACGACCCGTGATGTCTAGTGGTGGTGGTGGTGGTAGTGTCGGGTGGTGGTATCTCGCGGTGGTGTCTGGTGATGATGGTGACAGTAGTCGTGTCTGATAGTGGTGGTGTTAGTGTTGGTTGATAGCGACGACAACGATAAAGCTCAGTCACTTAACAGCTTCACCCTTCTAGTATCAAACAAGAAAACCTATGTTCTTCCGTCCTGTTTCAGAGCCCCATAATGAAAACAGCGGCAACACTGAATTCAGTTGGGAGGACAAGAAATAAATAAAATATGAATTGATAATAATAATGATAATGAAAAAAATCCGTTATTATATACGTGCACCTTCACGTACATGCACATTGCGCACACACAAACGTGTTTGTGTATATATGAATACATACACTTACACATACACACACACACACACACACACACACACACACACACACACACGTACACTTTATCCGGTCAGGTTACCCTATACGCAATGAAGACAGTTAACTTTGAGCAACAAAGCAATTCCCCCTGTTTGCAGTTTTATGCAATACAAACCGAGATTACAATCTCCCAAACTCAGTACATGCTGGACAGGTGAAACATCGAGACTTTATGTATACGATGGATTCTTATATTCATTAAATTGGCCTTGTGTAAATCAACTCCAGTGATTTATTTATTGTATAACTAGAGGTAGAATGGATACAATGCACATAAAACTCTCTTTCTCTCTTTCTCTCTCTCTCTCTCTCTCTCTCTCTCACACACACACACACACACACACACACACACACTCACACACACACATACACACACACACACACTCTTTCTTACTAAAAATAATAGTCGAAATACCTAGATTCATCTATCGCAAATAGAGAAATTCTCTTGACTCACTATTTATAGCCAAATGGAACCCTTCCTCCCCTTTTTCGAAAATTGACTTTCCAAATTCCAACGAGAGAGTGGGAAGCCATAAGGAAGCTTGTGAGAGGCCCTCGTTCAGAAAGGGGATCCGGAATGGCTGTGGCGATGTGCTTTAGCATTTTCAAGACACTCCACTCCCCACCCACCCCAGCATTCTCCTTTCCTCCTCTCACTTCCCCTCTCCTTCTATTTCTTTTTCTCCTCTCCTTTTCCCTCTTTCTACTTCCCGTCTTCTCCATAACTCTCTCTTTCCTTCCTCCTTCTCTTATTCTCTTTTCTTCCCTCCTCTCGCATTCCATTCTCTCTTCACCCCTTCCTTCCACGCAGCTTCTCTCTCTCTTCTCGCCTCATCTCACTCCTTACCCTCTCCTCTCCTCCCATCATCTCATATTCCGTCCACTCCTCTCATCTTCCCCCCATCCCACAGTTTCTCTCCTTTATCCTCGTCTCATCTTCCGTCCCGTTATCTTTCCTCTCCTCTCCTCTCCCATCACCACACCTTCCACCCTCTCCCTTCCCCTCCTCTCCCACCTTCCGGCCTCTCCCATCCCCTCCCCTTCTCTCCCACCCCCTCCAGCAGGAAACCACAAACGCATCCCATCCATTCGGGACAAGAAGTGTTTCCTGGATAACGTGAAATGATCGTCTTCATCTCCTCGAGTTCCCGAGGGATCTCCTCAGCAGGGGAACCGCAACTCGGAGGCCCCGTGACGGCATCTATCATCCTCCTACGGCGTCTCCTCCGCCGCTGAAGGACTTCGAGACCTCGAGACCACGTGCGAGGCGTCGAGGACCCGAAGGTAAAAAGGGCGAAATGCACGGTGGATGTACAATGCACAAGGAAATTAATTTCGTGGTTATGGGATGAATCGTTTTGGTTAGGTTACGTTACTAGGACATGTAGGGTTAGGCTAGGTGCGGTTTGTGTAGTTTTTGTTTGGTTAGGTTAGGTTAGGTTAGTTTGTGTAGTTTTGGTTTGGTCAGTTTAGGTTAGGTTGGTTTGTGAAGTTTTGGTTAGGTTAAGTTTGGTTAGGTTAGGGGTTATTTCAGGTTGGTTAAATTAGGCAATGGTACGTTATGTTAGGAATTGTTCGGTAAGATTAAGTTAGATTAGGCCAGGTTACGTTTGGTTAGGCTATGATAAACTAGTTTAGGTTAGTGAAGGTGGAGTTAGGTTACGCTAGGTTAGATTAAGAGTTGGTAAGGTTAGGTTAGAACAGGTTAAAATTAGGGCAGGTTATGTTAGGTTGGTGTTGGGTTATACTAGACCACAAATAGTGATAATATATTTTGACCAGCTGTCACAAAAATACAATAAATATTCTTATACATTCTTCTTCTTTCAACATCATCCAAATACAAGTAAAAACCTAAAATCTTAAGGTTTGGTCAACGATCTACGACTAGTCGAAATTAACCCTGTTCCTCGACCCCAACAATTTTTTTTTTTTTTTTGGGGGGGGGGGCACCCGGAGCGTCCCAGGGGACGAAGGCAAAGACACCAAAAGAAGAACACGAACAAGCGAGAACAGGACCAATACCGGAGGGATGCAATATGTGACTATGTATGGTGACATGAGCGTGCAACTGCGATATTAGTCGGCAACCCACGTCTGAAGAGGAGGTGGTGGAGGAAGATGAGAGATGACATTGCCTTTGAAAGATTCAAAAGGACGATTTTGTGAGCCGGCCTCTTTCACCGCATCTGCAATCTGTCAACCAGTGTCCACCTTACAAGTGATGGCTTTGAAGAATTGAAAAGAGTATTTTGTAAGAGCTCACAAAAAAGAAAAAATATATACTGTATGTGTGTGTGTGTGTGTGTGTGTGTGTGTGTGTGTGTGTGTGTGTGTGTTTGTGTGTGTAGCCCACACGCGCATGAAAACAAGGACAGTTTCAAGGAACAAGTTCTGGAAAATTCCCGGAAGAAACGGCGCTGTGCTGAGTCACCTCGGCCCTCTCCATTCACGAACCAATTCATCCCCACCCAAACAATACAAACAAATCTCCAACCGGATAAATTTTCCTTCAGGACCGTGATCCGGGGCCTTCCCCTGATGTTGCGAGAAGCTCCACTCTAAACCAAGGTCTAGAGCCAAAAAGGGTTTTGCCATGGCTAACGAAGATAAAAATAAACATGACTAAAATCAAATAAAATGAAAAAATATATATACTATCGAAACCTAATTCTTAAGATCATTTACACCAGACCACCCGCGCTCAAGGAATAGGTATCTATGAGAGGGAGAGAAGAGTCTACACACACACACACACACACACACACACATACATATACCAAGGCTTTTTCCCCTTTACAAGGGAGGTAGACAAAAAGGAAAAGGCATAAAATCATTTCCACCCATTCCATCCCTGAATACACTCCACACCCCTCCACCATCCCTCTCATCTTAGCATCTCCTGGATGACGGGTCATCCCTGCACCTTGTCCACTGCCCTGGGTCAGAAGCAGTGTAGCAAGACACAGCACATCCACAGCAAGACCGCTTCATTAAATCGGCGACCCCCCCCCTCTCCGTCCCCCCATGCATAAAGGAATAATAAATAAATAAATAAAATAAAAATATGAGATTCCTTTACATATACTATGGCTCTCTTTAAGACTATTTACACTGTCCAAAGCTGCTAGCAAGATGAACACCTAAACGAGTCCATTGTTAGTCGAGCTGCTTGCGCAGGCACTCAAAGTTGCGAGCAAGATGGATCCTAAACTTCGACCCCTTTTGCTTTAACAGGATTTTAATTTCCTCCATTTTTTTCTATCCATTCTTATGTATGCATATAAGCTATATTCATCACGTGACCATTATGGGGTAATGCGCGACGAATAATAAAATCATGGAATTCTGCATGAAGAACATTAAGATTGAGTAATGCATGAAGAACTGTAAGACTGTGGGGCAATTCATGAAGAACAGTGAGATTATGGGGTAATGCGTGAAAAAACAATATGGTAATGAGGTAACGAATGAAGAACAATCAAATTGTGGGCCAATGCGTGTAGAACGGCAAGATTATGGGGTAGTGTGTGAAGAACAGTGAGATTATGGGGTAATGCGTAAAGAAGAGTGTGATTATGGGTAGTGTTTGAAGAGAAATAAAAAAAATAAGAACAAATCATTCAGAGATCAGCCTAAGTATTGGACAAAATCTTTCTTTGGTTGCCCGAAAAAAAAAAAAAAAAAAAAACCAAGCCCAACATTACCCAATTCACCACCTTCCTTCAACCTCAAGAAGAAATAGACGAAGAAGAAGATGAAGTTAGAAGAAGATAGAAGAAAAAGGACAATAAGAAAAACAATGAAGAGAAGAAATTAAGGATAAGTAGAAAAAAATAGAGGAATAGGATCTCTTCTTCATAAAATGACTTCGATTTATGGAAGTCTATCTCCAATCCCAATTGAGAAGAAGGAAATTTCTATTACAGTCCACACCTATTTACCGAAACATTTTGACCTTCTGTGGCAAATGAGTCAAGTGGAGGAGCCGACAGCAACAGTCCAAGTTCTCCTGTGATGCTTTCTAAACAATAATGCTCAACTCCCATATATAATCATCTTTATACTTTCTCAAAACAATTCGATTCGTATACACAAACACATACATACTGTATGTAAAAACAATGTATATATACTGGGAGGAGGTGATTTAAGATACAAACTTTGTTGAAGTCTACAGCAGTGGGAGCACTGTTTGACTACTTTGAAAATCTCTAATCCTAAAAACTAAGAGAAATTCTTATAAATTGAACAATATTCATTGCCGTTGACTCCATATAAACGTGTATATATATATATATATATATATATATATATATATATATATATATATATATATATGCATACATACAAATAAAACTATGATACAACTGTCTATCTTTATACCAAGAAGATACCAAAAGGCCTCGTCCTCTAAGGGTGGCAGCCACCATAATAATAATAAAAAATAAACCAAAATTAATGTACTTACAGTATTGATTTTCTTCGGCATGCGGAGGGTGTGAAGGAATCTACATCTACTGCGAAAGCAAGGTGGTCCTCATGTCTGAAGGAGACCGGTGGGCCCGGCTCCTCGAACCTCCTTGAGGCGGGTTCTTCCCCGACGACGGCCTCGGGCGCTGCACCTCCTACTCGAGGGCGAGGAACGAGTTCCCCTGAAGCGCAGCGGATCTTCCTCGAGTCGCCCTTGGCGCGGTTGGAGGAGATCCTCGAGATGCAGTCTCGGAGATAGAGCCGGAGATCCGGAGAGAGGCGTGGGCGGGGTAATGGGCGTGCAAGAGGTGAGGGGTACGGTCTTGGTACCGTCACGTGATGCAGGTGAGGTGCTGGTGGTGGTGGTGGTGGAGATGGAGCTGTGGGTGAAGGTGGGAGGACTCTGGAGGAGGGTAACCAAACGCTGGTTCTGGAGTTCGAGGTAGTTCTGGCGAGATCTTGGTGGTTGGGGTGATGGTGGTGGTGGTGGGGGTGGTGATGGGGGAGGGGAATCGGTGGGTGGGTTACTGATGGTATGAGGATGCGTGGTGTGGAGCCATGGTGGCGGCTCGTGGGGTGCGCAGCACAGGTCCGGCCGTCTTCGTTCTGGCTAGACCTGGTGCTCCTGCTGGCGCTGCTGGGGGCGCGGCGCGGGGCGAAGGCGAGGGGGGACCTCCGTGGATCTAGTGGTGGGCGGACATTGTCAATCTGGAAACGGAAGAGGAAAGGTCGCTGTAATTACTTCGGTCATGAGGTCATCTTTTTTTAAATTAAAGACACGAGCAAATGCTTTGAGATAAACAAATCTAAAACTACAAACACACACACACACATACAAAAACATGCACACAAAATATATAAAACAATAACTTAAAACCAGATATATACAAGTTTAAACGGTCATATCGAAATGGAACAATAATATTTATTTCTTAGGTGTAGGGCTAAGTCCTCTGTTGCAAATATATGCATTTCCAAGTGGGCATGCGACATCAATGATAGACGGAGACCTATTTAATGACAGAGATGATTACATGATCTTAGAAATCCGGAAAAAGTGTTAAAGAGGGCAAGACCGTGTTAACATCTGCCACGCTACTCCTTCAAACTTCTCTACATCCTTTTTTTTATCCCCACCTGCTCTCTGTTCTCCAAGACCTTAACTACCATCTTCGCCTTTAAGTGTTCATACAGACGAAACCCTGGTAAACATAAGCGCTTATATGAGAACCAGACTCAATGCTACTCCAACACCTGTTGAACGCCTAACGCACCCAATGTTTTTTACCACTATGCCACACACTTTCACTGACACCCAAGTCCAAATGTGTACCCGACCCAGACCCCATCCCGGGGCGCCTCCAGATCCAGATCGCAGACGGTCACTGGGTCGCTGCTCGCCATCGGAAGACCGAAGGCTGGATGCCATAGGTCACCGCCGCCGCTGACTAGGGCGATGGAATCGGGGTCGATATTTCGTGATGGATGTGGTGGTGGATGCGATGGTAAGGTGGAGTTGGTGGTGGATGTGGTAGTGGTCATGGTGAATGTAGTAGTGGATATGGTGGTGGTGGTGGATGCGACAGTGGTAGATGTGGTGGTGATGGATGTGGTGGTAGTAGATGCTGTAATAGTGGTGGAAGTGGTGAATATAGTGTTGGTAGATATCTTGGTAGATGTGGTAAAGTTTTAGTAGGTGGCTAGTACCTCATGGGTGACAGCGGCTGGTAGACAGATGGTAGTAGGTTGTGCAGCTGCGAAAGAGGAAAACGGCCGAATGGAAGAAGGAAGGAAACCAAGGGGACGACCAAGAATAATGATGATCACGGAGTTGAAACCAGAAGGTAATTGCGATAATGAGGTCGACGGGGCGACTTTCTTGAAACTGGAAGTCGTTAACTATGCCCCTGGAAAGGGCTCCAAGACGAGACGGGGGACAAGATAAGAAGCAGTGAGAGAGAGAGAGAGAGAGAGAGAGAGAGAGAGAGAGAGAGAGAGAGAGGGGGGGGGGAAGACAGGGAGGGAGGGGGGGAGAGAGAGAGAGGAATGAGGGAGAGGTCTGGGGGAGAGGGCGGAGGGAGAGGAAAGAGGGAGAGGAAGGAGGGAGAGGAAGGAGGGAGGGAGGGAGGTCGGAGAGAGAGAGCGAGCAGTGAGAGAGAGGAAGGAGGGAGAGAGAGGAGGGAGGGAGGAAGAGAGAGGAAGGAGGGAGAGGGAGAGAGAGAGAGAGAGGAAGGAGGGAGAGGTAGGAGGGAGAGGAAAGAGGGAGAGGAAGGAGGGAGAGGAAGGAGGGAGAGGAAGGAGGGAGAGAGAGGAAGGAGGGAGGGAGGGAGGGAGGGAGGGAGGGAGGGAGGGAGGAGAGAGAGAGGGAGGAGAGGGAGAGGAAGGAGGGAGAGGAAGGAGGGAGAGGAAGGAGGGAGAGGAAGGAGGGAGAGAGAGGAGGGAGGGAGGGAGGGAGGGAGGGAGGGAGGAGGAGAGAGAGAGGGAGGAGAGAGAGAGGGAGCAGGGAGAGAGAGGAAGGAGGGAGAGAGAGGAGGGAGGGAGGAAGAGAGAGGGAGAGAGAGAGAGAGAGGAAGGGGGGAGAGGAAGGGGGGAGAGGAAGGGGGAGAGGAAGGATGGAGAGCAAGGAGGGAGAGAGGTAGGGAGGGAGGAAGAGAGGGAGCAGGGAGAGAGAGGAAGGAGGGAGAGAGAGGAGGGAGGGAGGAAGAGAGAGGAAGGAGGGAGAGGGAGGGAGAGAGAGAGAGAGAGAGAGAGAGAGAGAGAGAGAGAGAGAGAGAGAGAGAGAGAGAGAGAGAGAGAGAGAGAGAGAGAGAGAGAGAGAGAGAGAGAGGAAGGAGGGAGAGGTAGGAGGGAGAGGAAAGAGGGAGAGGAAGGAGGGAGAGGAAGGAGGGAGAGAGAGGAGGGAGAGAGGGAGGGAGGGAGGGAGGAGAGAGAGAGGGAGCAGGGAGAGAGAGGAATGAGGGAGAGAGAGGAGAGAGGGAGGAAGAGAGAGGAGAGAGGGAGGAA
>NC_134799.1:31557564-31595064 GCF_046742065.1 Oratosquilla oratoria | reverse complement strand
CATTACCATAATTAAAAAGTGTAATAAGAAATAGGCATTTGGAAATGGATGCAAAGAGATTATATGAAGGGATGATTGTGCCGACGGCACTATAAGGGGCAGACACTTGGAATTTAAGAGAGCCAAAGAGGGAAATTTTAAATGTGATTGAGATGAAGTGTCTGAGAAGTATGGTAGAGGTTAAAGGTTGGAGAAAATGGGAAACGAGGTGAGGAGGAGAGCGGGGGTGGAAAAGGAGATGGCAGACAGGGCTGACGAAAGAGTACTGGGATGGTTTGGACACATGGAAAGAATGAGTGAAGAAAGATTAGTGAAAGAGGTGTGGAAGGCAGAGGTGGAAGGAGTGAACGTGAGGGGACGACCGAGGATGAGATGGATGGATGAGGTGAAAGAGACTTTGAGCAAGAGGGGAATGTCTATTGAGCAAGGAAAGGAGAATGAAGGAGGTAGGGGTGAGTGGAGAATGGCTGTGTATAGATAATACTGAGATGCAAGGAAGGGATGGGGTGAAGGAGGGGGGTGGGTACGGAATGATTATGTGTGAATGATATTTTGACGCAGCCCGAAAGGATTTCTCCCCGTGTTCTCATTTTTTTTTCTGCAAGAGGGAATGGAGAAGGGGGGGGGGTCGCTTATTAAATGAAGCGGCCTTGCTGTGGATGTACTGTGTCTTGCTGCATTCCTTCTAACCCTGGGCAGTGGGCGGGATAAAGGTATGACCCGTCATCCATGAGGAGCTAAGATGAGAAGGAGGAAAGGGTGGTGGATGGGAGTGGAATGGGTGGGAGTGGGTATACGCCTTTTGATTTGGCTTGTAAGAGAGAAGAAGCCCTTGGTATATACTAGATATGCCTAATATAACCTTTACTATCAATATCATTATCACTGTTATCATTAGTTCACTTATCTTTATCGTGTTATTGTTATTACTATCATTATTGTTATAATTACCATTATTTTTATCATTATCAGTATCATCATTCCTATTATTACTAATAGTAGTAGTAGTAGTAGTAGTAGTAGTAGTAGTAGTAGCAGCAGCAGCAGTATTTCCCTGTAATCTTACGTCTCCGCCTGGACGAGACGAGTGGACGGATATGGGAACTGAAATGACCCCGACGTAGCTTCTGACAATGGGAACGACCGGGGCACTTTCGGCACCTGCGTCTCCCTTGCACAAAGAGGGTGCAAAGTCATGATGACAGTTTTCTTTCTTTCTTTCTTTTTGAAAAAGAAAGAGGGATGGAATTTTCGAAACTTACGTGTTTAATCTCCATTTTCATGTAAATGAAAATTGAACTTGGAAATGTGTGTGTGTGTGAGTGTGTAAACAGAGACACACACACACACACACACACACACGTAAACACACACATACGGAGACACACACACACAGAAAGAGGGGGATAAATGGAGAATCGAGAGGTAAATAATGAAAGAGTAGTAGAAAGAGCGAGAGAAAGACAGAGAAAGGAATAATGAAAAAATGGAGAGGGAGAAGAGCAGAGAGAAGAGAGAGGAAAAGAAAAAAATGAGAACGGCGGCGGGGAAGGGGGCATTAAAGAAGATGAGGGAATTGGGGATGAAAGGAACAGAAAGGGAGAGAGGAAGGAAGGAAGGAAGGAGGAAAAATGGAGGGAGGGAGGAAGGAGGAAGAAGGGGGAGGAAGAAGGGAGGAAGGAGGGAGGGAGGAAGAAGGGTGGAAAGAGGGAGGGAGGAAGAAGAGAGGAAGGAGGGAGCGAGGAAGAAGGAAAAGGGAGGGAGGGAGAGGGGAGGAAACAAGAAAGAAAAGCAAGAGGAAAGGATGAGTAGGGAATGAAGGAAGGAAGGAAGAAGGTGAGGGAGGGAGATAGTGTACCACAGGAATAACCTAATTCTTGTAAACCACAAGTAAACACACACCACACACACACACACAGAATGGGTCGAACCGGTCCGTGTTTACACGACCCAAATGTCCTCTCTCCAGCTCCAGAGTTGGACGAGAGAGGATTGAGGCCAGGGTCTTCCTTCCTCCGAAATCTCCTCTTCCGGACCAAATGTCCGGTTCCGGAGGGAAGTAAACAAACTTCATCCCAGCGTCACGCCCTCGCTCCGCCCACTTCGACAGAACTTCTGAGGAACTCGTTTCGGCTCTCAACAGCAGGGATCCCCTCGTGAGATTCGTCGATATTGGTTTTTCTTTTTCTTTATTTCATTATGGCGACAGTCAGCAAGGAAACGTAACACCCATTACCTGTCTCTAACGTTGTCATATCATAATATATGATACGTTTATTTCTATATTTCTTCAGCAGTGTTCGAAACTGAAAAACGCACCTCGTAAAGAGAGCCCTCCTTCAACATTAACGAGTTTTCAAAAGTAAATAAATAAAGAAGAAGAAAGACAGGAGGAGGAGGAGGAGGAGGAGGAGGAGGAGGAGGAGGAGGAGGAGGAGGAGGAGGAGGAGGAGGAGTTCCACCCCCCTGAGACTGTGGACGACCAAGTAGCATTTATTCTTACGTAAAGAAAAGACTCTTCTTAGGCAACGCGGCAGGCCAAGCCCAGCGCAGACGCAAATTCACCCTCCCATTACACGCAGGAAAGCTTCTTTCCCGCCATTATTTCCAAGCTTCTTGACGATCTTAATTATGTCACTGGCACCTCCTTTCCAGATCCACATTCATCAAAAAGCAACTTTTCGTACTTCGTCAAATTCTTCGACGACTTTGTCCAAAGTGCCCCGCCGACGGCGACTATGACGACGACTTTCCGACGCCAACGGGGAAAGTTAATTGAAAGATTGCCCGAAACACAGGCGGTGACAAGTAATTTATTAGTAATAAATCAGCTAATCGGATACTGTCGGTGCCCAAAGGCACTGTCGTGGCACCGTCGAGGGCGAGGGGGTCCCAAGAGACAAATAACCCTTGGGACTTCAATTCTCGACACATTAGTCCAAACCCAAAGAAGGTAATTCATTTGAGATTGGGAGAAAGAAGGAAGATTAATGAGGGGAGGGGGAGGGGGAGGAGGAAGAAGGAAAGGAAGGAAGAGGGGGAAGGAATGGAGAGGAGAACGGAGACGGGAGGGAGAGGAAGTGAAGGGAAGAAAGAGAGAGGCAAGAAGAGGAGAGAAGAGAGGAGAGGAAAGGTGAAGAAGCAAGAGGGTGAAGGAGAAGGGGGTAGAAGGGAGAGGGGTAAGGAGGAGGAGGAAGGGAGGGAAAGGGGGAGAAAATGGAGAAGAAAAAGGTAAAAGTGGAGGAGGAGAAGAGGAGGGGGAGGGAGGGCGGGGGAGGAGGGAAAGAAATAGAAAGATGTGGAGGAAGAGGAAGAAGAAGGAAAGGAATAAGCTAGATGATACTAAGTGATCCAGTTACTGTTGATGTGTTCGTAACACAACTCTTCCATCCCATGTTAAACACCCCTATCCACTCTTCTTCCTCCTTGGTGTTAACGATAGTTACAACTAAGACTATCGATGCACCCTCACAAGAGTCGCCAGTTGATTTTATTACGCTGAGAGGGCATCACCGCAACACCACAAGGAGTCATCACCATAAATTTCACCATTATGGTCACCATTACTCCCATGATTAGCATCAAGGGATATTGTTGAAAACATCGTCGTCATCCTCACCACTTGAACTGTCTGACAGCCTTTGACCTGCCAACAATGACCGCCCCGTCAGTTTCGCCTCTACGTTGTCACCAGTCATCGTAATGACCATAACTTCTACCACCACCATTATTAACACCACCACAACCACCATTACTACTACTACTACCACCATAACCACCATCCTCTACAACCATTACCTCCGCCACTATCACCACCACCGCCACTACCACCACAATTACTATCATCAACACCACTACCACTACAACCATTATTAACACTAGTTAATAGAAGAAGAAGAAGAAGAAGAAGAAGAAGAAGAAGAAGAAGAAGAAGAAGAAGAAGAAGAAGAAGAAGAAGAAGAAGAAGAAGAAGAAGAAGAAGAAGAAGAAGAAGAAGAAGAAGAAGAAGAAGAAGAAGACACGAAGAAAGAAAGAAATGGAACGGGGGAGTGGGGAATGTCTGACATCGACGACCGTCGGAGCTCATCGAACTGCAGGAGACGAGATCGAGGGTCCTCCCTCAAACACTCAATCGAGAGAACGTGCGTCCTCCGCCGCCAGCGTTACAAAATTCCCGCCACGAATTTGTTCCCGAAACCGACCGTGACGGAAGTAATGGCAGGCCATGACGCTAGTACCGGGGGCCTATTTACAATGGTTTAACATTTACGTCAACCGAACGAGCAGTTTAGGGACATTTTCATGAGGCAGAGAGAAAGGGCAAGGAACCGTAAGAACTTCGAGACGTCTTGGGATATGGGATGGGATAGGAGCAAAAAGGAAAGGAAAGGAAGGGATAGAAAGGAAAGGAAGGGCTGAGAAGGAAAGGAAAGGGAACAAAGGGAACATCAATGCAAGGTTGGAGCTCCGTGGGATGGTGTTCACTGTTGATTCCTTAAGTATCATCCATGGAGATCCTGGAAGGAACTGACCCATCTCAAGGAGCTCCGGCACCAACGAATCATCTAGTGGCCTCTCCTAATCTTTAGAAAATTTGTACTTAGATGATTAGGCTCTGTACTGCATTTATTTTTACCTGAGGAGAATTGATAGCATCAAATGAAAGCTCTATATTTTTCCGATTTAATAAAGAGGTCATCATAATAAAACAACAGGGCAGGACTCGCAGTAATGGGTATAAACTGGACAAATTTAGATTTAAGAAGGAAATAGGCAAGAATTGGTTTACTAATAGGGTGGTCGATGAATGGAATAAACTTAGTAACCATGTAGTAAGCGCTGAAACTATCAGTTGTTTTAAAAAACGATTAGACAAATTTATGGATGGGGATGACAGGTGGTGATGGATACGGAGCTGCCTAGTGTAGGCCTTATGGTCTCTTGCAGTCTCCTTTATTCCTATGTTCTTATGTAATATTTCCACAGCAATATGCAAATGTTCTCGTCAGCTTTGGGACATAAGGACATACGGAATTAAAATAAATAAACATACTACGAAGCTGACTGAAAATGAATAAACACTGATCTTTAAAACATACACACACACAAACACACACGCACGCACAAAAGAAAAAGATGGGACGAAGAGAGCAAGAGAGAGAGACCTAAATACAGCCAAAGGACTGAAACACAGACACACTTCCTCCGACCGCAGAGAGTAAACTAATTGGGGTCAACCCGCAAGACGCGCCTTCCCTTTCCAATCTGATTTTACGACAGAACGAATCTCATCGTGACTTTGCCCATCAGGGGGCGCATCAAACCATTCGTTATATCATCCACCCACCAATTACAACATGAAATAATAGCAATATTAAATAATCAATTACCGACTCGTGACAGCCTGACCGATCGATTGCAGTGTGCCTCTAGTAGTTCAAACTGACATTACTATCTTAGGTTAGGAAATAATAGCAATATTAAATAATCAATTACCGACTCGTGACAGCCTGACCGATCGATTGCGGTGTGTCTCTGGTTAAATTAGGAGTTTCTAAATAGTCTTCAGCTTTTATTTAGCTTCCACCATAACTACCATAATCTCAGGAATGACTTCTGACGCGCTGGTAAGCTACAATCCATAACACCAAAAATTTTATATATAAAGACTTCTGATGATTATTTTGTCACTCCAATTTGCACTAAGTCATGAACATACCCAAGACCTTGTCAGGCCTTCCGGAGTGGGTGGCCTTTTACCATCAACTCCAGATGCCGCCAAGTGATTTTATTCATCTCTCGTGACACCCCATATGTAACGAAATGATCAAGGTTGTAATACAGGTAACACACATGCCTGTTAAAACTACTATGTAGTCCTCATAAAAAGACTTCTTTGTGGTGGACAACTTTAAATATATTGTTACAGCTGCGTGAGATATACTCTCATTGTAGAGTGTTTGCGGGAAAAAAATGTGTGTGTGTGTGTGTGTGTGTGTGTGTGTGTGTGTGTGTGTGTGTGTGTGTGTGTGTGTGTGTGTGTGTGTGTGTGTGTGTATTAAATCATAGAAAACACTAAATTTCACTTCGGGGTCTCACATGTTCAATATTGATTGACAATAATGATATCATCAATCCTTCAATTATTGTCAACCATGACCTTTTGTGTGCTTTCGGCGACGCGAGCTTGTCCATAAGGATAGAAGCGCCGGGAAAATCCATAACGACAATAACTCATTCCGCGCTTTCAATAACAACCAAAAATCTAATGTCTTTCTGGAATGCTTGGTATAAAGTTGACACAGTCATTATCAACGAAATTACTAAGCACTGTTGACAAGTGCCACTTGTCCATGGGTTCCTTGGTTCTGGATGATAGTGTATAAGCGAGTTTTCCAATTTAGTTCTCAAATGTCCTAAGAGAAGAGGTACTTGCTAGTTAAATAGAAGAGGGAAGGCTCCGTGGGAAGTTGTGTACTCGACAAATAGAGAAACTATGTCTTAGAAACAGTCATTCAGATTTTAATGTCAGAGTCCGAAATAATGACCCCAAGAAAACCCACTTGACTACCTACGTATGTCTAATTCGCATAAGTTATAATTAAAACATTTCAGCTCACCATAAGGGCCGTAACGACAGCGTCATCTGGCTGAAAGAAAGTGAACCTAAAGGAACTGACATATCCGCCCGGACGCACCGAATGAAATAGTACCACTTGGAGACGTCACTTGAACATTAATTACCGATATGATCAGAATACGTACGATCACATTACACAGATCACAAATGTAATAGACACGCGCATCTCAAAGAAATATAATTTAGCTCACTAGTCACAAAAATTAATAAAGAAGATGGTCCGCTCTCTATTTAATGTGAAAATTAATCGAGGCTCGTTTGTTTTAGAAACAAATGCCTTTTCTAGAGATGAAGACGAAGATGACTAGACATCCGCGTCCGTGCTTGCACAAAGTAATCTATTTCTAAACGAAGTACTACACTACTTAAAAAACTTCTAAAGTACTTCTATCGTTCTTATAGTCGAGTCATCCTTCCAGCATCACCCAAGCCACAATTACCGAGATGCATTTTACCAACAATACCTTCTTCGTGATCACTCTATATAACAAGTAATCTGTTCAGATTACCTTCACAGTTACTTGGTATAGCATCAAGTTTAATGACCGAACACCGTTCTTTGTAAAATGGAATAAATAATAATAATAATAATAATAATAATAATAATAATAATAATAATAATAATAATACATACATACTTATACCAAAGGCTTTTTCCCCCTTATAAAGGAGGTAGCCAAAAACAAAGGCATAAAAACCATCCCTAATACACTCCACTCCCCTCCACCCTCTACCCTCACTCTTATCTTGGCACATCCTGGATGATGGGTCATCCCTACATCTGGGTCAGAAGCAGTGTCGCAAGACACAGCACATCCACATAATAATAATGATAATAATAATAATCAATAAAATAAAAATAAATAAAGTGATGATGATAACGTTGACTCATCGATAACGAAATTTACTATCCTACCAAGATATTGTCAAGGTAATTGGAACAACCTGCCAATCAGCACGCTAACAAGATAACACAATCAGCAATTACTATTCAACAATACAACAGCGGACACCAAAATCTGACCCAGGATATTACATTAAAAATACACAAATGCATACAATATCGTTGAAAGCACTAATTATACAGGAACTGTTATATATATACAGTACACATACTGGCAGATTCGGATGTCCACAGTAGTGTAGGTTAACTCCCATACATGCTCACGACCTATGGTCCAGCCATAGCCTCATCATCCTTCGGTGTTGCTGGACAGCGTCGCCAAGTGTAACCCTTTCTTGTCCCTCTCCTAGCTCGGTTCTCGGGCTTCCCTCTACGTCTCAGTCCATGAGTCCGCCTCCGCCTCCCCTTCCCCCTCCGCGCTCTAGCAAGAGACCCACCCGCCGAAGGTAATGTATGTCATGGTACACCCGACAGAATCACTTGAGACCAAGAAGTCATAAGACCTTCAACGAGAACGTCGTGGCGACTCTGATTAAGTTGAGTTGCTCTTGGCTTCCTTTGCGGCATTGGACTGCCTTCCCTGGCACTCAAAACACGGATATTATGGGAGGCGAGGTCCTTCCGAATGGACTTAAAACGAAATCTATGTACGAGTGCCTATGGTAACCCTTTCAACCAGGCCAAGACGAGTGTCCCCACATATGAAAATGTGTGTGTGTGTGTGTGTGTGTGTGTGTGTGTGTGTGTGTGTGTGTGTGTGTGTGTGTGTGTGTGTGTGTGTGTGTGTGTGTGTGTGTGTGTGTGTGTGCGCGCGCGCTCACGCGCGCGTTCGTGACCGGTCACATCATTACCCACAGATCGGACGATATGATCAATGCGCCCTCATCCGAGAGGATAACATTTGTCGATCACGTGTCCAATACGTGACCCAAGACCGTGGTGAATCACATGCATAAATACATAAGATTCTTTTTTACTTCTACATGGCAATGCTATGAATTATTTAAGAATAAAGAATGAATCAACTTCAGAGCTTTCTTCACTATTACTGAACCCAAGAAACACCAACGCCAGAGAACTTGAACCAGATCACTCACACTCCCAACAACGAAAACCAACAGCAAGACAGCATACCAACGACACTGCAGCATAACGCCGTCACTCAGCGGTCAGTGCCTGTCATGTACCTTGTCGTCAATACGCATCACATGGCATTGACGTCACCCGCAGCACTACATGCACTACCTCTTCATCGCATCATACTGGGATGTGCTGTGCAAGAAGTTACGTGTCCATTTCCCACAACCACAAGCCATCCTTGGCGTCTCTTTGACTTGTTACTCGGGTCTCCGCCGATTTGGCAACTGTCATCTTTATTTTTCCTCCTCCTCTCCCTACTCTCCTTCTTCCTTCTCTAACTCATTCTACTCTCTTCCTTTTCTTTCTTCGCCATCTCCTTACTCTCATTCTTTCTTCTCTGGCTTAGCCTCCTCCTATCTTCCTCCTCCTCCTCATTCTCCTTCTTCCCTTCCCTCTTGTCTTCCCTCCTCCTTGGTCTCTTGTTCACCCTCTTCCGTCTTCCTACACCTTTTCCTCCTCTTCCTTCTTCGCCATCTCCCTGCTCTCATTCTTCCTCCTCTGGCTCAGCCTCCTCTCCTCTTCATTCTCCTTCTCCCTTCCCTCCTCCTTCTCATTCTCCTTCTTCCCTTCCCTCTTCTGTCTTCTAACTCCTTTTCCTTCTTTTCCTCCTCTTCTTTCTCCTCATCCACCTCTTCTTCCTCCGACTCCTTGTTCTGATATTTTTCCTTAATACTTCACCACCAACTCCTGTCACAATTAACACAATTAACACCATCTTTCTCATCCTGATCATTCTCCCCCTTATTATCATTAGCCTCACCTCACTATCACTGCTGAGCGCTCAGCATCTCCATTCATGTCCTCGACTCGAACCTCAACACTACTCCACCATCCCACCCCATTCACTACCTTCTCCAATTACACCTCCATCCTCCCTCCCTCGTACTCCACCTGCCCTCCCAACTCCTCCCACCTCTTCTCGTCATTCAGAAATCCTACCTCCGCCAGCTCTTGCCCACGAGGACTGTCACCACTTCTATCAACATCACTACTCCTCTTTTTTTTTTAATTTCATCATACAAACTAACAATAACATTATTGGAGTCCGTTCGACGTAGTCTGGTAAAAATACTAATATAGACATTAAAATGAGCACTACTTGTTGCATGGTCATTATCTATGGGGGGAAACCGTGGTATGGAATTATTTCCATGCAAGTGGTGACCATCATCACAACCAATGAGGATAGGTCTCGCAAACGCACTAAAAGCCTTCATCATCACTAAAAACTCTCTCTTGTTCCTCATCACTAGCAGCAGGACCAGCACAATCATCACTTACAAAATATTATCCTCCTTCGTCCCCTCCTCCTCTTCCTCCCCCTTTTCCTCTCTCCTCCTCCTCCTCCATTTCTTTCTTCTTCTTCTTCCTCCTCTGATAATAAACACGACCTTCTTCTTCCTTGATCAACGTCAGCTCGCGTTTCTCTTCCCCCCTTTCTCCTGAAGACTTCTCTGGTTTCCCCTACACTCGCTTCTCCCTTCTCCTCCTCCTCTTCTTCATCTTCCTCCTCTTCTTCATCTTCCTCCTCCTCTTCTTCTTCCTCCTCCTCCTCCTCCAAGGGAGACCCTTCACATCACCACCACCGTCTTCCTCAAACTTAGTAATATGCACAGTGTCTCATGGCAGAAAATGGAGATACGAGGCAAGAGAATTTTGTAGGAGTAACGTGGTGGAGGTTAGCGAAAATGCAGCACCCCCAGGAAACTTCTCAACAAACTCTTGTTGATCTCGACTTAGTTGCTCCCCTCACCACACCCTTCCAGGGTCAAAGAATCTGGACAAACCCAGCCTCGGTGATCCTCAACCTCTGGACCATAAACCACCAAAAGGACCATGAAATTTCCTAAGTGGGGCTACCATCCGGAATCTAGTGGGAGTTTGCGGATGCACAGCGTTAATATATTGTTGAAAAACGGTCTCTCCAGGAGGTCAAAGAACAGAAACGCATAAGTATGGGGGTAAATGGGGGAACAGGTGGAAGCCACTTAAGAGATTACCAAACCTGTCGCCGGCTCGACAGTCGGCGAAATCCATCGAAACCTCAACTCTGCGTCGGCTAGCTCACAGGAACGTACCTGGAAAGAAAAAAACATTCAGTCAGAAACTTTTTTTTTTTTTTTTTTAAGATAAACGTAAGACAAAATCTGCGACTTTAGGTAGAAGAAATACAACCCCAAAACGATCCCAAGGAACCGTACTCTGGACTAAAATCTAGTTATTTTCAGCAACCTGTCACACTATGTTGTGAACATGTCACCCTATGTCAGTCACAGTGGCTGACAGAATGTTCGAGAACTGTTCCCCAATTGACTTAAAAAACAAAACAGAAACAGAAAAACAAATAAATAAATAGACAAACAAATAAAATCCTTCCTATTTGAGAGAAGTTCTGATCTAAAACTGAAGATTGTAAATAATGAAAACAAACAAGACAGTGAATTGTGACCAAAACATCAAGAACAAGTTAACTAGTCTCTTCCGAGAAGGACACGCATATACCCTTGAAGGAGGAGGGCGGCAGCAAAACTCCAAAAGTACGAGCAGTAAGTGGCCAAGATTATACCTACCTTATGACCACCCATAACGGGTTTGGGACGAAAAACGAGACAATGTGCAGCTGACATTTAGTGTTCAGCTGGAGAAACCCCATGGCTACATGGTGCGAACACTGGTAACGCACAGAGGGCTTTGAAAAGGGGCTATGAGGGGGCCCTTATTGGGGCTTGGGAGAAAATTGAAAAAAAAAAAAAAATAATAATAATAATAATAATAATAATAATAAAATAAAATAAATATATAAATAAAAAATAAGGCCGTTTTGAAGGGGATTTCAAGGGCTTTAAAGATATTTTTTATGGTGCTTGAAGGGTTCTATGAAAGGGAACTTGAAAGGGGTTTGAAAGAAGCTTTGATGAAGGCTATGAAAGGATTTTGCAAGGAGCTTTGAAGGGGAGTTTGAAAGAAGTTTTGAAGAGGGTTTGAAAAACGGCAGAGCTCAACTGATAACAATAACAGAGTTATATCTTAGGCAAAATCAAAAAGTTCCTTCCTATCTGTGTTGATTAGTTCTATATTAGAACACATTGGACGCCTATGCTGACCATAACAACTTGCTATGCAAGCTGCCACATGTGAAATGTCACTCAACAAGTCATGTTGCTAGAACTCCAATGGGCATTTTTTTTATCCCTTTTTTATGGGGGTATTGACTTAGGCGACACCCCAACGGACCAGAGTCACGTGGTACTTTTCAAGACTAGAAGATGATTTCCATAAAAAAGGCCTCTTTTATACTTCTAGTATCCTTCTATTATATTGTTACCCTCCATTAACCTCTCTTGTACCACTTCTGGTACTACACCTCTTTAGTGCGATAGTGTCCCTAAGGACAAAATATTTGTCACGGTAAGTTCTGGGCATGAACACATACACACATACATACATACACATACACACACACACACACACACACACACACACACACACACGAGCGCACACTGGCAATCTCAATTACTTCTTGAGCTGGTTTAGACCTAAAATCCTGAGCCAGTTGTGTTGTGTTGTTTTGTTTACTTGGAACGCCAAGGTTAACACAAACTTAGACTAATACGCAGCTGGACCTAAGCAAACTGCTTCTAAACTCCTAACACTCAGTACTTGTAAAAACCACCATATCTAATCTACAAATACAAATATGTCAATAATAACAATAAATTTCAGCGTACAAATAAATATAACAATACAACCTTTGCCTAACAGTAGAATTCAGTAAAAAATTCGTCACACTGCACGAAGCGACATGACGTCATAACGCTGTCAAACAGACTTCCATAGAGAAACAAATAAGATATATGCAAATAATGATATACAAATGAAAAAACAAATCAATAAATTATTACATAAGTAAAATTAATATAACTATATCAACAAATAACAAAATAGAAATAAACTAGACAAATTAATAAATAGGTAAATAAACAAATTAGATAAAACGAGATAGATTGAGAGTTATACCAGTAAGGTCTCGTTGTGGTCCACTGGTCGTTTCTGACCTTGAAGTCGTCCAATTAATTTTTACTTAATTATCCCTTCATCCAAGCAATTCTATGAATCAATAACCCTGTATGTGCGTGTATGTGTATGAGTGTATATGTATATGTATGTGTATATATATATATACATATATATATATATATATATATATATACACACACACATATATATATATATATATACACACACATATATATACATATACATATGTATATATATATTATATATATATATATATATATACACACACACGTGTGTGTGTGCGCGCGCGTGTCCATCCAAACAAGAAAAATGTCTCTTCGTTGATGACTTCACTTCGTCCTTTCATCAACCATCATCAGATGCACACACCCACACATGTTGAGACATTCTGACAGACTGACGAAGTGGGGGTAGGAAACACAGGAGTCTTAGTCTGAGTTTATTCCTGACTAGTTTAGCAGATATAATTTCGCATTGCTGCGAAAATAGTCAGGAATAAACTCAGACTAAGAATCCTGGGTTTCCTACTCCCACTTACGTCACACACACACACATATTATAACATATAAAGACACACACACAATGCACATTAGATGTGATACCCAGAGCATTCGGGATTCCAAGACAACTGCACATGAGGTTAGCCCCACCTCACCCCACCCCCCCAAAAAAGGGGAGGGGGTGGGGGCGGAGAGGAAATGACAAGACCATTTTCTGTGGTGCAAAACTGCTCCGTCATCACATATGGACGAGCGAAGCATCACACTGGCCTCATCACTTTCCTCACACACTTTCACAACCTGTGGCTGTGACACAGACGCATCTCTCAAATCTAGCGTCTCCTTCTCCTTCTCCTCCTCCTCCTCCGTCCTCGGCACCTCCCCTAATCGATCCGATGCAGACGTCGATCTAGGGGGGATATCTAAATTAACATAGGTTGACTTTTCATGCACATGCGCGCACACACATACATACACACACACACACACAAAGTCTAACTGTATTTACCTAATTGAAATATATAAGATCTACATTCGTGAAATACTGTGCGCGCGTGCGCGCGCGCGCGCGTACATGTATGTGCATTATGTTGGTAGCGTCCCTTCCGGACCCTCTCCCTATATATATATATATATATGCAAAGTAGACCACTTGGAAAAAGAAACTAACGAAGCAGAGCGCTTTTGTATATTACATCTTCAGTGCAACAAGTACTTGTTGCACTGAAGATGTAATATACGAAAGCGCTCTGCTTCTTTAGTTTCTTTTTCCAAGTGGTCTACTTTGCATAAGTGAACACACGTACCCGTGTTCTTATTAGCATATATATATATATATATATATATATATATATATGTATTTATATAAATACTATATATATATATATATATGCTAATAAGAACACGGGTACGTGTGTTCACTTATGCAAAGTAGACCACTTGGAAAAAGAAACTAACGAAGCAGAGCGCTTTTGCATATTACATCTTCAGTGCAACAAGTACAAGTACTTGTTGCACTGAAGATGTAATATACGAAAGCGCTCTGCTTCGTTAGTTTCCTTTTTCCAAGTGGTCTACTTTGCATATATATATATATATATATATATATATATATATATATATATATATATATATATATATATATATATGTATATATATATATAAACAAACACAGACATCAGTGAGTAGGCATAGAATCCAACGTTTAGTTCTCAACTCTCAAGTCTACACTAAGATTTTGTCTCAGTCTTGAGAGGAAGCTCTCAAGAAGCACCTCCCAATCCATCACTGATGTTGTGGCAAATTTTACACATTTCACGGCACCAAACGCCATGTCTTATTGGGCAACTGCGATGTGGACACAGTCTTGAACGAGTGTTGGATCGAACCGTGAGCCCATTTAGTAACGGTCCATCTACCAATCAGCCTCTGACTCCTGCAAACTTCTATATCTCATCTCTCCAGCTTCTGCCTGGTCTACCACGCTTCCTAACTCGCGACTTTCCTGTCCAATTCCTCTTTCTCTCTTTACCTCCTCCAAATATCTTTCACTCCTCTCTGCTTTCTCACCCAACTTGACCTCTTCCTGTCTTTAAACGTTATTCCCAGCAGCAGTGATTTCTCCATTTCCCGCCTATAAATTGTATAAGAAACTTGTTTGTTACTTCCCATAATGAAGCCCATAAAGAATCGAATCCTACTAGGCTTCCATGTTCATTGACCTATAAACAAAAGGGTTAGGTTTTCTACATTATATGCATTCTAGACTTTTGTTAAAGTCTTGAAGAATAACATTCTTTAATTTGATACAGAACTTCGTTCTTCGTAACACAGAATTATTCTCTATTTCTTTATTAATATATCTATTATATATATATATATATTTTTTTTTTACAAAACCCGAATTTTCACTTCCTAAAAACAAAGCCACTGAATCTTAAAGGTCTATCAGTGCAATGATGCTCATGCCATTTTGGCACCACGGATGACTCAGCATAACAAGGAGTCAGCATGTCGGAAGTCAAGAAAAGAAGAGAGAGGGGGGAGATTGGCAGCATCCGAGCGAGTGCATTAACCGAACCGCCAGAAAAGAAAACCGAAAAATTTTAGACTCAATTGACAACAAAGAAATCGAAAACGGCATCCGGGAACGGCCGGGAAAAAAATCACAGAGAACGGAAGAGCCGAAAGAGAACCCAAGAGAAAACACCGAGAGAAAACGGGACGTGGAAGAAGAAAAAAAATACCTTCGGGGGTAGCCAGCAGGCCACAGAGTCAAGGTCTTTGGGGGTGGGGGGTGTTTTTTTTTCGTGTTTTTTTAATAGAAGATGGGGGATATTGGGTGTCACCATGATCCTTTGGACATTGTGAATCTATTTAGGAATTCTAATATTATGGCAAATAATCTTATTCATACCTGGGTTCGTTACTTTAACCTTTTGCACAGATTTCCTTAATCTATTCTATTCTGGATACAGATTAACGATTCTAGTCACACGCATGGGGGACGGGGGAGGGAGGGTTGTTATCGGTGTGGCTAAGTTAATATAACGTGATATCACCACCCTTCTTCAAAACAGCAAACCATGAACTTAAATGTCACAACACAACACATGGGTACTGCAAAAGAGAGAGAGAGAGAGAGA
This sequence comes from Oratosquilla oratoria, assembly GCF_046742065.1. Lineage (NCBI taxonomy): Eukaryota > Metazoa > Arthropoda > Malacostraca > Stomatopoda > Squillidae > Oratosquilla > Oratosquilla oratoria. The sequence continues at coordinate 31,579,197 of NC_134799.1, read as the reverse complement.
GAAACAGAGAAGAGAGAGAGAGAGAGAGAGAGAAACAGAGAAGAGAGAGAGAGAGAGAGAGGAGAGACAGAGAAGAGAGAGAGAGGAGGGGCAGAGAATTAGAGACCAGTAATTACTCTTTTGTCTCATTAAAACCCTTTCATTACTGCAGCGCTCTTTATAAACCCGAGACGACATTGAATATATCCCCTTCATGGCTGACTAAAGTTTGCAGGAGTGATGTGACATTAGCCGTTTGCGCAGCCGTGCGGCTCAAGGAGGACGGTGGGGAGGCCTTTGTCCAGCAGTGGACTACGAATGGCGAGGATTGGTCTCAGGATTGAATATAAAATAAATTAATTTCCATACATGGGATGAGCGAAGTCACAGTATTAGAAAGTTAAATCTAGTTTTAAAACATACAATTCTAACAATTCTAATATTCAATAAATTTGTTAAAAAATTAATTTTGTGCGAAGACACGAACTCGTGCATAAATCATTACCATGAATTTTGTCTGTCAGAGCAACTCTCGTGAAAGTTATTTTTATGATTTCTTTCATCAAAAACTTCAATTGCGGCTGGAAAATTCAGACAAGATCCTTATCTCATTCTCGCTTTCGAAAAATGATTTGTGATCTTTTTTTTCTTCCATTTTCGACCGGACAGCGAAATCCAGTTGGCCCCAAAAATATATAAAACCAACTTAAATTATATATCTCCACCTTGCCACCTCGATTTTCTAAAATGCAGAAGCTACCAGTGACATGAGAAATTCATTTATAGCCTAAGAGGAGAAAGAGGAGGAGGAAGTGGAGGAGGAGGAGGAAGTGGAGGAGGAGGAGGAGGAGGAGGAGGAGGAAACTAAGGAAAATGAGAAGGGAAAAAGGAGGAATGGGAGAGGTGGAGGAAAGGAGGATGGTGAGGACGAGGAGGAAGGGGAAAAAGAGGGAGGAGGAAGAAAAGAAAAAGGGAGGAGGAGAAAGAGGAGGAGATGGGAGGCGGAGGAGGAGGAGAATTAACAGTAACAGCAGGAGCAGATAATTACTATCCACTACATTAGTGGTACCAGAAATAGTAAGCTTTAGTATACACACATCCTAAGCCTACCCGACACGAGCTATCACTAATGACACTATCTCCAGCACTAAAACACCACTAAATCATGACAACCTCAGCCCCATATTTGAGTAATGATATCACTATTACTCCGTTAAATTTTAGTGACCTTAATGACATCCCTACGGACCAGAGACACGCAGTATTTTTTCACGACTGGAGACTCATTTCCATTTAAAAAAAGAATGATGATTATCTTATATGAGATTCTGTCCCTCCATTCTGCTCTCCCTCTTGAACCTCTCCTTTACCACCTCGATGACTCCACCGCTTCGGTGCGATCCCGTACTCAAGGATAGTACAGAAACGCTGGCAAAATCTCCGCGCGTTTTTCTACCAGTGGAGTATATGGCCAACCAGGTCACTGCCGCGTCAAATCTGGCTGACGTGCCGGCAACCCTCCCCTCCCCACCTCCTTCCGCCCCCCTTTAGTATCCAGAAAGAACTTTCTCCATCATGGACTCAACCTACCCACCTCACAAAACCTACCTACCCGCAATCTACCCACCACACAAAACATACTCCCAGACCGTTGGACGTGCCCCCCTCCTCCCTCTCCCCCTCCCCCTCTCCCACCTTCCTCCCCGTTCAATGACATTCAAAATCAACGCACACTCTCTCCGCGGCTAGCAAATGCTTGAAAAGATCCACACACATTTCACTCATTAACCAAGATTTATATGAGGACACGCACAGGAGAGAAACCAAACCCGCATGCGAAAACCATCCAGGATTTCCGTAGGACTATGGCTCATGAAGAAACCAAAAGACGTTCCAACTTACTTATCTAAAAGAGGAACTGAGGGTTCCCGAGCACACACACACACACACACACACACACACATATATATATATATATATATATATATATATATATATACGCACACACATATATATGAAACTGATTTTGGATTTTGGGTTATTTGGCAACCCCACAAGACAATGCACCAAAGTATCACTTAAGTAAAACAAGTATATAAATAAAACAGATTATACAAAAAATCACAGTATATATACATACAAATTAATAAAATAACTAAACAAAATATAATCACACTAAAATAAAAAATAAAACTGATTTTGGATTTTGGGTTATTTGGCAACCCCACAAGACAATGCACCAAAGTATCACTTAAGTAAAACAAGTATATAAATAAAACAGATTATACAAAAAATCACAGTATATAAACATACAAATTAATAAAATAACTAAACAAAATATAATCACACTAAAATAAAAAATAAACAAATTAAGATAAACAAATACTGAGAATATTCTCAACCTGAACCCTAATTGCTGAGACAGACCAAGCAACGGATGGGAATGGAATGCTCCCACCACAATACAAACAAGGAACTGGGGGAGATGTGGTGGGCGGGGTGCAGAGTGCTGTGCTCCCTCTGCCCAGCTGGGGGGAAAAGGCACATAGAAAGAGGAATCGGAAAAGAAGACAAAAAGAAAAGGACAAAGGGTAAGAGAAAATAAAACGGAAAAGGAAACAAAAAGAAAAGAAAAAGGAAAAATAAAACGATATATACATACATATATATATATATATATATATATATATATATATATATATATTGAAGAAACTAGTCCATTCGAAATTAGAATAATCAATTTTAAACAAATTATACATAAATCCTGATGTATACATACATATATATATATATATATATATATATATATATATATATATATATATATATATATATATATATATATTCAATTGAGCCAAAATAAATCGTCCTGGGGTTTAATAACATATTACCAATTCCTTTAATCATTCAACATGTCTTTTACAACTACAGATTAACCCCCTTATTGGAAATTTCCCGAAAATTCTGAAATTCCCATTATTGGAAACGAAAAACCCTTTCGCAATTACACCACTATATCATAAAGTCCCTCTGTTATCCGAACTCATTTCGAATATTGGAAAATTTGCGAATTTAAACGAGAACTATCCGTAGCATTATAATTTTCATTCTTGCTAGTAATACAATTTATTTTTTCTAGATAGTGGTGCGTGACATAACTTCTAGGCTGAGCGGGACTAGAGAAATCCTAGTTTTACCCAATCAAGGACGTGTTTATACAATAAAACATCCTACAACTACATCTGAGAGAAGCCACAGAAGTATGGCCAAATGCTCCAACATCTACGAGTATTCCGTTCAAAATTTATAAAAAAAAAAAAAAACATGATATGCAGAGGTTTATGTCTCATTCCTGTAAATAAACATTTTGAATCAAACTGATGAAAATAGCACAGCTTATGGTTTACAAGTCTGACTCTTTCCCTTAAAACACGTGTGCGCAAATATACACGATCACCAAACAAATACAAACGCGCACAAACAACTACCTTCTTCCCAGAAACACCAAGAAAGAGATATTTCCTGGTTTTATTCATATTTTCATTTAACTTTTTCCCTGATGACCTTTGGTAGCCCAACCTGGCGCAATAAAATAAAATAAAATAATTAAATAACTAAAATAAACAAAAATAAAATCATATATATATATATATATATATATATATAATAATAGTAAATAAATAAATGAATTTGTTCTACATAAACACATATACAAAAACCTCCAGCAGACTGGAGCAGCGGCGACACCAACCAACTCACCTGAGAAACTGGCATGACGAGATCTGACTGGTCCAACGGGCTGACAGCACGTGTGTCAGCGTGGCTGTCAGTAGCGTCAGGCGTGTGTCAGTCAGCGTGAAGAGTATCGTAACCTTCTCTTTCTTTCACTATCTTTTAAGAGCAGCGTCAGTGTCTCTTTTCATAATCAAAAAACACTGTGGTCCCCTTTCTCTTCATCTTTGGCACAAAGTAATTATTCTTATCCATTACTGTTTATCCCAATCTGCTTAGAGCATTAGTCTATCAATATACTGTCATACTGCACGCAAAGGTATTCACTAATTGAGTAATATCTGCAAATTAAATAGTAAATTATGAACCCGAGTTATATATATATATATATATTATATATATATATATATATAATATATATATATATATACACACACACACACACACACACACAGTTTCGACCCGTAAGTGTTGTGTGGTTGACTGCTGACCCAAAGAGCTTTGTCACGTGATCAGTGTCGTGCTACTTCAACCTAATCCCTCACCCTCTTCCTTATCCATATCCCTTTCCTCTCCCTTATCCGGTGCGACTTCCTCTCTGTTAACCGGAATTCTTCCCTATATCCGCTTTCACCCTCTCTTATCCAGAATTCTTTGGTATCCTTGAGAACCGAATCCCTTAGATGCTTATCATTAACCGAAATCCCTTTAAGAACAATCTCTCTCAATTCCTCCCTATATTCCCTTCCTCCTCCCTTATTAGGAATCATTCTGGAATCTTCCCGTTAACTGGAACACTTATATGCATTCTCTCTATTAAACAGAACTTTTTCCCTTTAGATACAATCTCCTTCGTCTTTTCCTTGTCCCAGAATGGGCGACTTGTATGTGTTCACATTTAAAACATGCTAATAAAGTGACCCAGAAACCCACTTTTCCCATCTTTCCTTACCTAAGTTTTCCCAATTATTTAGCCTTTTTGGTCCAATGCAGGACCTCGGCCTACCCCCTGGAACACGACAGGGCCTTTGTGCGTCACCACTAGGCTCCATTCCGCTTGGTAAGGTTGTTTGTATGGTGCCAAGTGTACATGTGAAGTGTCGAGAGGTCTGAACGCAATTCTCTAACTCACTTCCTTAACTTCTTACGAGGAACACTAAGCTGGTTGACTCATTCGCCTTCAACTCCTTCTCCCTAAGCCTAATGTAACCAAACACCAACGCCAACACACCTCCTGCTCCCTCCCTCCCTCCCTCCCTTGGCCCCTTCCTTGAACCTCTCCCCACCCCATCCCCCACCCCTTCTTAACCTGCCTCCGTCGGACAATTATCCCTCTTAATCCCCTTCCCCCTTTAGTTATATTACGTCTTCTAAGGAGCAGCACACCCTAAGCTGGGCAGCCAACGAACAACTATGACTTCTTCGTCTGGACCAAGGGTTCTCAGACTCTTTCCCCACATACCCACACACTTGTCCATTGTTGTTCTTTTTTAGCTTCCTGTAGCAGACCACTTTTGAACACGTAATTTAATCGCTTTGCATCCACTAATTGCCACTAGCTTTCGGTCCGTGGCCACATTTGGAACACTCGGTGGCCCACTAGGTGGCCTATGGACTGCACCTTGGGAACCACTGGTATCTTTTACTTTAGGAAAACAAACACCGAATGTGTCGCCCCTCAAGATCATTCACCGTATCACTCACCACCTATCCTCCCTAACCTAAACAACCTCTCCACGTAACCTACAACCCTTTCTGAGCCCACCTCTCCTATACCCTATTACCTCCTAACCCTCCCATCCCCAATTCAGAGCCTGCCAACCTCCCCCCCAAAACCTTCCCGTTAGATCTGAGATGCTCAGGACCGTATTACCTCCTAACCCTCCCGCCCCCTTATACCCCAGCTATCTACCCCAACCCACAACTTCCCCCCCAATCCCTTCCCGTTGGACTCGAGACGCTCAGGAAGCCAGTCAAGGGCCCCATTGCAAGAGCAACATGCCCAAACAGGAGGAACGTCCGTCGTGGCCGCACTGAGGCACACGCAAGGATTCACTTACGTTCGTTTACGTTCGCGAGGAACATGTGATTTTGCAAAAAGGTTGCGGTGTGCACGTGGTGCTCCTCCCCCCCTCCTCCTCCTTCTCCTCTGCTTTTTCGCCTTCGCACCCTTAACGACCCTATTCCACTGCTCTTGTACCCTTTCTCACACTTCTGCAGCGAATGACCCTTCAATCATTTCATTGTTCATTTACATATCTTACGACCTGGTGACCCAGTGACCAAAACCATGCGACCTCGTATTAGGTCACGACCTGTTCTTCGAAGAACAATGTTCTATTGTACAATACCTTCTCAATGAACATTTTGAACTGTTACATAATACCACATTGGATGTATTTTTCCGACTGGTGCCAAATTATATTTTTGTGTTTATGAAAACCTCAAAAGGTTCAATCTTCAGTTATGTTTTATGATCGTTTATCTAATCTCACGCCAGGTAATTTTATACACCTGAGCCTTGGACCACGTGACGTAGTCGTGATCGACAGTTATTACCCCCTTGGTTGAGAGCTCAAGAGTTTGTATACAGATCTATCTATGAGCAATGTTATGGCTTTACACACACACACACACATACACACACGCACACACACACACACACACACACACACACACACACACACACACACACACACACACACACACACACACACACACAAAACAATTCCTTTGCTCAGGAAGAACAATGACGGCTACCAGTATTAGTAAAATGTTAAACCCTTAGCGGTGCGCGATCTCGGACTTCCGCATGAGAAGTCGAGACGCTAACCACTATACGAGCCGCCATACGATAAAAAATGTTTTACAAATTATTTCAATGTGAAATTATCTTGAAGTTATAATTATGCACAATTAAATGAAGGAAGGAAACAACGTTGTGTGTGTGTGTGTGTGTGTGTCTGTGTGTGTGTGTGTGTGTGTGTGTGTGTGTGTGTGTGTGTGCGCGCGCGCAGAACAACACCTATCTTTTCCGCATCACAAATAGGCGAAGCTCTCTTTAGTACACTTAAGCATGGCCAACAGTTGTTCCAAATGCTGTCGACTTAAGCACAATACCCCTCGAGCATAGGCAACGTGGCACGATCAAACTGGTTCCAAAGTTTTCACCAGTGACCACTAAAACGACTGAGACCCAACGGTTTAGTTGGACGACCAAATGTTTAGTTGATTGACCCAACTGTTTAGTTGGTCACCTGATTACATATGATATTATGACACTCCCACCCATGGGCTTAAATCTAGTTTCATTTATTTCAATTATTTATATTGTATAGACCTAAAGCCACATCTGTAATTTATAAAAATATCCAATATTATTCATATCACTATTATCGTTACTATTACTATATATAGGTTCAATATTTATTTCAGGCTGTAGAAGACACTATCCTACATGTCTACAAGTACGTAAGCACAAGACAACTCTAACAAAGCCGAAGGCAGTTATTCAAAGACAGAAATAGTTCCTTCCAGTTTTCCTTCAAAACGTGACCAAGAGCACCAACTGCAGGGCTTCTGTCCGTAACCAATGCAGCCCTTGCCCACCCACCTCCAGCTACCTCCCACCCACCCACACTCCCGCCACACACTCCCACACGCACATGCCCGCGCACACCTACAGTATGAAGCTTCTGTTCTGAAGCGTTAACTGTATTTGAACATGACAATGGGGTTTTTAACTTCTATGTTCTTCTGTATCCCTTGGGCCTCATAGGTCCCCGTGCAACCTTAAATATGATAGAAGAATAAATGAAGGAATAAATAAATAATCACTCTCTTTCACACACACACACACATATATATATATATATATATATATATATACTATATATATATATATATATATATATATATATATATACACACACACAACATACTACAAATTTTCCAGGAACCATTTTGCAAAATATCCTTGTTCAGAGATCACCACCAACCCTTCAGGAAGGGGAAGGGAGAGAAGGAAGGAACTAGTCTCCCAATAGCCCACCCCCTTTTTTTTTTTTTTTTTTTTTTTTTGGGGGGGGGGGGGGCGCCTCACCGCAGTTGTTTTTTTTTTTTTTTTTTTTTTTTTTGGGGGGGGGCGCCTCACCGCAAGTAGAGGACCTCCTCCAGGACCCCAATTAGGCCTTCGGTTCCTTCTGGAACTCCGGCGGCGTAGGTCATAGACACTGAGGGCTAAACAGCAACAACAAAAACAACAATTACACTCTAGAGAAAGGAAGATGGAAAGTGACACTCCAGATCTACATCTGCGGCAGACAAAAAAGTCTACCGCAATCAGGATACTGTTACAATGTGACTATATATATATATATATATATATATATATATAATCACTAGTGCGAAATATAGAAGCTCATTTGTAAATCATTCATACGAAAACACCACTTTCGGAGAGAAAGAAATGTGACCAAAAATATATATTTCAGCTGCCATCTGCACTACTACATTGCAAGCCGGCACACCAACTCTGGTGGGCATGAAGTTTCGTGTGTGTGTGTGTGTGTGTGTGTGTGTGTGTGTGTGTGTGTGTGTGTGTGTGTGTGTGTATGTGTGTGGTTGTGTGAGTGTAAGGTCACAAGATTAACCATAGATCTGAGCTCTCACACGGAAGGGTAATATCCGTCGATCACGATTTCAACACGTGATCCAAGACCGTGGTGAATCAGAGACGCTCTGGCAGCCCCAATGAACTTGAGAAGAACAAAGATTCAGAATTCAATCAATATCACTCCATATATAATTTCGTGAGATTTTACCGGATAATGTCCACAATGATTATGAAGAATTAAAAGTCTTTGAATGAGTCGGCAGGACTCTCTACTGTAAACAGACGTGTTTGATATTACAACCTTCTACTCCCTATTCCGCCAGCACAAAGTACTATGAGCAAATAAGCCAATATTTACGCACACCTTTAGCCACATACGCGCGTATATACAAACACTCACACACACACACACACACACACACACACACACACACACTCACCAGATTGGAACATGCAACAGTAGTGTAGTCACTGCAAAATAGATAAATAAAAGAATAAATAAGACAGAAAATAAACAACCTACTGCACAAACCATATTAATAAAAGAATGGAAGAAAAATGGAACTGATCTCACACAAAGAAAGAAAAGAAAAGTGGGACATGGTTGTGGAGTCCCAGATTACCAAAACGAGAAAAGGCTCAGTTGCTTTTTTCTCCTAAAGTGCATGTATTCACAATACATACGTTAATTGTTTCTCCTTAAGCCAAGCGCTATATACATGCAACACCTTCACTGTGATCAAGAACGCCGTTGACAATATATACAGTATATATATATATATATATGTGTGTGTGTGTGTGTGTGTGTGTGTGTGTGTGTGTGTGTGTGTGTGTGTGTGTGTGTGTGTGTGAAGAGGATTTTTGAGGTGTTAACAAGTTGAAACCAGGAAGAGCACCCACCCACCCACCCATACGCACACACTTTTTTCTGAATCAGCAAACACTTGCACAAGTTAGGTTTAACTCTTCAGTCACGTGCTCAAGTTTAACCTTTTACCTACACAAGTACGTACACATACACGCGCACACACTCACTCTCACACATACACACACATACATATTATGTATTTTACACTTTCATGAGTGATTATATGCGTGGCATTACCTTCCAATGGGGTTTACAGCCAGAAGTTAAGACGACGAATACAATTTGTAAGAAAAAAAAACCTGCATAATGAATATTTACCGCATTGAACATAAGCACATTAACACTGAACTTCCACCAGTACAACCTGGCGTATATGTCCATCTACATCCTTTTCATACACGATAAAAGCATCAGACACATATGCTCCCTCCCTTGAGTTACCGAGTTATAAATGCTTTTCCAAGGAATATGAAAACTGAAGAATATACCCACGTGCTTACGCAATGTATGCTTGCGTATATGCGTGCGTTTGTTTGTGAACATGTGTACGTGTGTATGCGGATGTGCGCGCGCGCATGTGTGTGTTTGTGTGTGTATATGCGTGCGCGTGCACGTGTGTGTGTGTGTGTGTGTGTGTGTGTGTGTGTGTGTGTGTGTGTGTGTGTGTGTGTGTGTATGTATGTGTGTGTGTGTGTGTGTGGTGTGTGTGTGTGGTGTGTATATCTGTAGTGTGTGTGTGCATGTGTGTGCGCGCGCGCATATTAGTGTATGTGTGTGTGTGTGTGTGTGTGCGTGGTGTGTATATGTGTAGTGTGTGTGTGCGCGCGCATATTAGTGTGTGTGTGGTGTGTGTGTGTGTGTGTGTGTATGTGTCTGTGTGTGTGTGTGTGTGTGTGTGTGTGTGCGTGTGTGTGCGTGTGTGTATGTGTGTGCGTGTCGCGCGACTACATACACACGTGCACGCGTACACGTACGTTCATGCTACGCACGCGCGAACGCATAACTTCATACGTCATCACTCTTAACACCCCAAGATTTCGTTGTTTTCCTTTTTTTTTAGCTAAGGGTCCTGAGGGAACCTTACCCACAGTGCCACGATGCCTGAGGGTTCTCTACTTATGGAAGGCAAACATTGGCACTACCAATCCACCTTGGGTGGCACTCACAACGCCAAACACATATTGACAATATATTCATGGTGGTCATTGCTACTATTATCAACAGCCATGAACTCACGCGTTTTCAATATCAACCAAGTTACTTATATATATTTTTAGGTTACCTAGTATCAACCTGACACTTTATAATAAAAAAAAATATTTCAAATACTCTCACTTAATATTCGGTGAAAAGAGTCACTTAAACAAAAAACTGTATGGAACCATAAATTCTTCTTCGTCCTCTGAATCACCACGAGACACTCCTTCAAACATTATTTCCAGAGTTCGAACTCAGTCACCACTTCGACACCGAACTCATAACCACAGAGATCTCAACCGGGGAGCCCAAACACACAAGAGCACCGACCTCCGCCCGCTGCGCGAGTTGCCGCGACACTAACGCAAGAAAAGGCACACCAAACGTCCCCGTCGGCGGAGAGTTGGAACGAGTGTGTATGTGTGAGCGTGTGCGTTCACAAGAGTCCGCGCATGGACGCACGCGCGCGCACGCACACGCACACACACACACACACACACACACACACACACACACACACTCACACACTTGTCGACTTCTATTTCTATTCTTGTTCACAATACTATTGCGGAGTAGTGAGGAGAAGGTTGGAGAGATGTGTCTTGGTGAAATGGAGAAAGAAAGAGAGAGAGAAAGAGAGAGAGAGGAAAAAAACTTATAAGTTATAACCAGCGCTTCTATCCTTGAGGCCAATATCATACCGAGGAGGTGGAAAACGAACGAGTTCAGAAGGGAAGGGGGGAGAGAGAGAGAGAGAGAGAGAGAAAGAGAGAGAGAGAGAGAGAGAGAGAGAGAGAGAGAGAGAGAGAGAGAGAGAGAGAGTCTGAAACTATGTGTACATCTTGCGTAAGATGGTAAAAGCGTAAGAAATAATTTGAATGAACGCGTAATTGCCGGCATCTCTGTGCGTAATATGGCGGTAGTTACGCTCGTGTGTGTGTGAAGGAAAGTGTGGAGGAGAAAAAGTGTGAAAAAAGTATAAATACGTGTTCCAAAGCCCTGACTCTGCACATCGTAGATTCTGGTTCCGCAGAGTCTAGAAAAAAAAAATCATATTTCCTTCTAGATTCGTCTTTGCGTCATCTTGAGATCTTTCCGTTCTTGTACACAAAATGAGGAAGAGAAGGGGGACAAGGGGGGGAGGAGGGGAAGGGGACGAGGTGGAGGAGGAGGGGAGTAGGAGGAAGAAGGGCAGGAAGAGGAGTATAAGAAAGAGAAGGAGGAAGAGGAGAAGCATGAAAAGGAGTAGGCTGAGAAGAAGGGAAAGGATAAGTTGGAGGGAGGAGAAAGAGGAGGAGGAGGAGGAGGAGGAGGAGGAGGAGGAGGAGGAGGAAGGAGGGAGGAGGAAGAGGAGAAGGATAAGGAGGAGGGAGGAGGAAGAGGAGAAGGATAAGGAGGAGGGAGGGGAAAGATAAGGAGGAGGATAAGGAGGAGGGAGGAGAAAGAGGAGGAAAAGGAGGAGGAGTGAGAGCTTATTTTGTCCCGGACAACTAATGAAGAACTGCATATGAAGGGCGTCATTGGGTGTAAGAGGTTCTTGGCGTTAAGCTTCCTGTGAACTTCCTCTTCCTCCTCCTCCTCCTCTTCATTCCAGAGCCGTTACATTGAAAGAGAAAAATCGACGTTCTGTTGATTACAGCAAGACATGGTATGTTGTTAGTGTACCAGAGACTAACTAAAACAGGCAAGTGCACGCACGCACACACACATTTTTGTGACTAATAGGTAACGTCTTTGATCATTATTGTTCTATTTACCGGCACGTGATTTTATTCAGCTGAGGGTAGCCCCACTAACTGACAGAATATGGCCGTTACCACCACTAACTAATTTATGTCCTTTATTGCGATTAACACATTCCTGACTCCAATTCCTACCTAACCTTTTCAAGAGGTTAAACTTATCCCTTTCTACCATCAACACAGGCACAAGACCATGAACAACGGGGAATGAAACGTGAACATAATTCCAAACTCCAAATTAGAAAAGGATTTTATACCGTTCGATACGACGGGAATTTCATTGAAGAAAAAAATCCCGAAATAATTACAAGACTCTTTCCGTTGTGTAGGTGTATAGGTGTGGAGATGTAAAGAGAACCTAAGAATTCTCGACTCACCAAAGATGCTAACACCTCTGACACCTACATCGTGGCCTCCTTCGTACTCTTCCACAGAAAATGGTGTACAGGTTCCCCAACAGCGACCAGTAGAGTCCTTGGACAAGGCCCAAAGGTCCGGGTAAACAACAGACACAGGTCATCGCGGTGCAACCCAGAACTGCCGGAACAAGGCTTCCCGGAGGCTCTATCTCATATTCTTCCGGGCGAGGTCGGATCTCCATTAAGTAGTGGTGGTGCACCACATCGCCCCCTCTCTGGTCTCCGGATCCGGGGACACCTCCTTGGTAGTCCCCTTCGGGTAGTTCTCCGTGGGTTCCTACGTCCCGGAGCACCCTGCATCCTTCCGGAGGAACTTCGATTTCCGGACTCTCCTCCTGAGGGTTCTCGTTGTGCTTCTACATCGACTTCGGGCTTGTGGTGTTGTGGTCTTCGGCCGCGGCGACTCGATGTCCTCTCCAAGGTCACGTGATGCTTCGTGGACAAGGTCGAAGTAGATCTCGCATAACACCCCCTCCCCTCCATCCCCCACGTACGGTGATTCTAGTGACACCTCTACGGACCAGAGTCACGAACCATTCTTTTATAAAGAATGTTAATATTTTCCACTTCTGCTATACCTCCTTATATTTCTTCCCTTCTCATTTCTGACGCTACAACTTGTGCGTGTCCGCCAAGGATACTATCGCTAGTTATCGAAAACGAATTGCAATTTCGCATGACAAGAACTGTACTTAGCTACCGGTGAATTATGTAGGTATAGTGCTTGGAATAACAGCGACGCAATGAGACAAGAGAACATAATAAAACATATGATAAAAAATATACAACACACGAAACACACACACATACACACGCACACATGCATTCGCGTTCGAGGTCATGTGTGTACATGTTCAACTAAATTTAAGTAAACATGCATGTATACCTGCATTCCAAAGTGAACAAACGCGGTTATGAGCAACTTATCACATACGATAAATACACATGTCTTTTGCGTCTGTGTGTGCCCTTGTCCATGTTTGTCAACACCCTCTTCTGTTCCCTAGGAATTATTTAGCAGGGCAAGATTGTTAACAACCTCCAACGTCCACTAAATAGTACTTTTCTAAGGCAGAAGAAAGACTACGTCTGAATCGAATATATATATATATACATATATATATATATATATATATATATATATATTTGTATATATATATATATATATATATATATATATATATATATATAAGTGAGAAGCGTAAACACGGGACTCAAAGTGGGAGGAGGTTGAATGCCCGACGTTTCGGTCCTAGTCCTAGGACCGTCTTCTGGGGTGTGATGCGGTACAGTGATCAAAGAGCTCATTGTATTGGCCGCTGTTGGAACTGCCGAAGCTGCCCGGGCTCCTCCATCCCCTTCCAGTGGCTACGAGAACCGGAGAACTGGTCACATCCTTACATAGACAGTTGCTCACAATGTTTTTCACATACATTCTTAAAATTCACAAAAAAAATACAATAAAATAAAATACACACTTGTACGACAACTAAAAAATAAAGATACAAATCATGTCAACGAGTACCAAACAACTTGTCACAACTTTACACAGACAACTGTTCACAACAGTCTTCACATACATTCTTAAATTAACAAAAACATAAAAATGAATACAAAACAAATACAAAAAATACACATACAATAACAAAAAGATACAAAACATGCCACGTTCACACACAAGATCAACTCAACCTTGTACACACAAAGGCGTCGTACGCTTTATGTTCATTCACACCAGACAATTGGTCACAACCTTGCACAGACAACTGCCTACATTTTTTTTTATTAACTTTGATTTCTTTATGAATCTAAAAATGTATGTGAGGAATATTGTGAACAGTTGTCTATATAAGGTTGTGGCCAGTTGTATGGTACTCGTTGACATTTGTATCTTTCTTATTTAGCTGTCGTGCAAGTGTGCATGTTATCTATTTCTATTGTATTTATTTCTTTGTGATTTTTTATGAATGTATGTGAGAACCATTGTGAACAACTATCTATGTAAAGTTGTGACCAGTTGTCTGGTTCTCGTAGCCACTGGAGGAGTGGGGAGCCCGGACAGCTTCGGCAGCGCGGACTACCTCTCTCAGTTCCAACAGCGGCCAATATAATGAGCTCTTTGACCCCTATACTTCATGACACCCCTGAAGACGGTCCTAGGACTAGGACCGAAACGTCGGGCATTAAACCTCCCACTCTGAGTCTGGTGTTTACGCTTCTCTCGTGTGTGTGTGCATATTTATATATATATATATATATATATATATATATATATATATATATATATATATATATATATATATATATATATATATTCAAGTTTCACAGGCTGGTCACCCGGAGCCCCGCAGCAACTGGCAACAACTCTCTGGCCATTCCATAGATCTCTCTAGTAAGACATACTGGAGTGTTTTCTGTGTTGCATTAGTGCGGGACTCTTTCTATGTCACCTAGTGAAAGCGAGCGGAGGAAGGGAGATGTCACCGGTATGGGGCTGTTTCTTTGTCATCGCCTTACAGTAGGAAAGGAGCTGTCGCCGGTTGTCAGCTCTCTCGTCAGAACCCGGTGAGATGAACGGGACAAAAATCCGGGGAACCTTAACATATTCATAAGTGTTTGTGTGTCCTTCATGTACACGCGCACGAACACACAAACACACACACATGCAAGCATGAGAAAGTACCTTAACCAGCGAGGGAGAAAGGAAGGAGTAAGTGAAGAGAGAGAGAGAGAGAGAGAGAGAGAGAGAGAGAGAGAGAGAGAGAGAGAGAGAGAGAGAGAGAGAGTGAGAGAGAGGAAGAGTGAGGGAGAAAGAGGGAGAGTGGGAGAGAGAGGGCGAATGGGAGAGCGGGAAATTGGGAGAGGGAGAGTGGGAGAGAGAGGGAGAATGGGAGAGGGTGAGTGGGAGAGAGAGGAAGAGAGAAAAAGAGAGGGGGAGTAGGGGGGAAAGTGGGAGAGAGAAAAAGAGAGTGAGAGGGTGAGAGAGGGGGAGAGAGGGGAAGAAGGAGAGAGAAAGAAAGAAACTGATGTGCGCGTGTGGAAGATAAGACAGAGACGTCAGAGATGGATGTGTGTGACGAGAGGGGTGCTGGTGGGGGAAGGAGGGAGAGAAGGGGTGGCTAAGGCGTGAAAGGGGCAAATGAGGAAAGCCATAGACGGCTGAAGAGGTCAAACTCAGAAGCTCGAAGGTTGCGTCTTATCTTGTAACATAGATTTGTCGTTAATGGGATCATAGGTGAAAAGAGGGAATATGGGGAGAGGGAGAGGGGTAGAGGGGAGAGGAGTAGAGGAGAGGGGGTGAGGCGGGAGAGGGGAGCATTGGATGGCGGCAAAGGACAGAGGCTCCTCCTGGGGCTCTGGAAGGAGGAGGAGAAGGTGGAGGAGGGAGGAAAGCGTTGGAGAAGTAGGTGGTTGGAGGAGGAGGAGGAGATGGCGGAAGACAAGATTGATTTTTTCTTAAGGAATTACAGTGTTTTCGAATAAATATTCCGCCAATTTCGAGGAAGAGAGGAAGAGGGGAAAAGGAGAAGGAGGAGGAGGAGGAGGAACCCCTCAGGAAGCTTAACTTAAAGAACCTCTTAGGAAGTCATGAGTAATGACAAACTATCCTAAGTGTACCAATGTGAGGCAATGAACCAACAACATCCATACTGCCACAGGCCTTGTGCCCCTGTAAACGACACGAAGGGAGACTTATTAATTTCAGATCCTTATATCAATCTTGTTGCCAAGCGTGGCGTCTTCATGTTCGGCTATAATTGTTTCGCTCGACTGTTCCCTTCCCGCCACCTCAAGAAATAATCTCTCGGATCGTCCAACCCCGGCGCCTGACCTCCTTCAGTATTTTCATGACCTGTCACACACATTAAAATCCGACCCAAGAACAGTTACCGACGAGCGCGCGTGTGTGTGATTCACCATGGTCTTTGATCATGTGTTGGACTCGTGATCGACAGCTATTACCCTCCCGGAAGAGAGCTCAGAGCTCATATATGACCGATCTATGGGTAATGCTGTGACCTTACACGCACACACACCCAACTCCCCGCCCACGAGAGTTGGAGTAACGACTCGCAGCGCAACGATACTGAAATTATTTCAGCCCTGGATTCCAACCCGGACCACCGTGGTGGCGGCCGCGAACGCTACCACCGCGCCATCGAATCGTGTGTGTGTGTGTGTGTGTGTGTGTGTTGTGTGTGTGCGCGCGCGCAAGCGTTAGCCAGAATATCTATACAACTGGTCGCTGTAGCGCTATAATAATATTCATACAGTTAGCCATCATAGCGAAGGAGATAACATGCGGTGTACCCTTGTTCAAATGGAATGTTCCAATCACGAGCGCGCACGCACGCACACACACACACACATAAAACACGCGCTCACAATGAACTATGATGTTAAAGATTGCTGGAAGGAGACTCGGTCCACAACGAGGTAGGAATAAGAATGAATATATCTCTCCAAATAAAATTGAAAATTTGACAAACTCTCTCCTCTCTCTCTCTTTCTCCCTCTCACATATACACGCACACACACGTACACATACACACACACACACACACACATGCACCATATGGCTTCATTGTGCAAAGCTTAATCCCTGATTTCAACACTGAAGTAGATAATGATCTGTACTTAAGACTTCCAAGCGACTCCCAATTGTGGGCACATGAACGAAAATCAAATAAGTTCACCCGGATTCCACCTATTTCCATATTGTTCAGTTTATTGGAATATGGGAAACACCAGCCTCCTGTTTTCGTATATACAGAATCTACTTGTGGCAAGCGTGGGAATGTATCGAGGAGAGCTGAGATCGAACTATGTTATTCTCTCCATTAAGCACGAGAATGTGGTGCGCGGGCGCGTGTCCGTGTAATGTTATATCATTCCTTACACACCAGTCGAGGAATTTCCCTGTTCACCATCATGAACGTGCCAGTTGGCAGTGGGTCCTGCGACGGTATGTACCAGCTGCTCTCTTTTTTTTTATACAAGACCTGTTCAGTATGGGTGACCCTGCAGATTTTCATTTCTATCGACACTTTCTTGTTGTCATTAATGATATTCAAGCCTATACATCACGTAAAAGCGTCAGATATAAGATAGGTCACACATCGTTCTATACAGCTCTGAACTTTCATCCGGGAAGGTACTAACTGTCGATAAAGGATTTAGTACATGACCCACGCACAAACACACACATTATATATATATATATATATATGCAATTGAATCAGTACAGAATAGAATGACCAAAATTATACATGGACCACAAATTTACCTTACGGGGGCAGACTTAGGCACCTTAATTTACACTCTATAGAAAGATGCAGAGTGCGGGGTTATCTAGTAGAGGGGTTCAAGTGTATCAAGGACTTTAACAAGGGCGATGCAGACAAGGTCATCACATCAAGACAACAGGGCAGGACTCGCAGTAATGGATTTAAATTAGACAAACTTAGATTTAAGAAGGAAATAGGCAGTAACTTTACAAGTAGAGTGGTCAACAAATAGAATAGACTTAGTTACCATGCAGTGAGCGCCGAAACTATCGGTTGTTTTAAGAAAAGGTTAGATAACTTTTTGGATGGGGATGATAGGTGGTAATGAACACGGAACTGCCTGGTGTAGGCCTTACGGTCTCTTGCAGTCAACGTTCCCTCTAAACTGTGCAGATGTGCGTGCGCACATATTTTTTACAACTGGTGCACATAAAGAAAAAATGTGCACACACAAGGTTTTCAAATGATATTAAAATACATTCAGTAAAGAAGTTCCACCCAAACATCAACTTATAGATTCTTTAAAAATATGGTAACATGCCAACCGTCAAACCAATAATTTTTCCCTCTTCGAACGAAAACTAAATGACTTTGCCACCAGGCTGAAGTGTAGAAATCGATTGAAAACGTTTATAAACGATTTCCACACTTCAGCTAGGCGAAGAGTTTAGTGTTGGTTCAGCTATTGAATTGCCAAGTTGTTCGGTGATTGGTACGCCACTGCTTGGTGGAGGTAATATGTAATACAAACTTACAAATTGTGCGTATTTGCTCAAATGGTGACTCCCATGGGTGCGCACATACTTTTCAGAGAAGGCAAGTTTGCACATAAGCAAAATTCTGCGCACACTTGTGCAAAAAGAAATTTTAGGGAACGTTATTTGCGGTCTCTTTTTTATGTTCTCATATGTGTGTGTGTGTGTGTGTGTGTGTGTGTGTGTGTGTGTGTGTGTGTGTGTGTGTGTGTGTGTGTACACACACACATATACATGTATATATATTGTATCGCTCCCTCACGGCACCTCCGTGTTCCGTTCCCGCCAAGGGCTCTTGCCTCATGACGCATCGTGACTAGGCCAACACTTGACCTAAGCAATCGAACTTTGCCTCCGGTCTCCGTTAGAACACCTTCATTATCATAACCGTCTGACTGGTGGGGACAGCCCACTTCAGAAATAGCAAAGGAAATGAAAAATGAAAAATAATAGTTATCTAATCATATACCAGAAAGACTCTTTCCCCTTATAAGAGAAGTAGCCAGTCAAGACAAATAGCAACATGGTAATAAAATAATAAGCAGTTATAACAATAAAAATAACAATAATGGTAATATCAATAATAAGTATACCTATATATACACACCAAAGGGCCTTTCCCCCTTATAAGAGGGGTGTCCAAGTGAAAATAAAGCTGAATTGAAATAATTATCGCATGCATAATCACTGATATACAGATTATGTGTGTGTATATATATATATATATATATATATATATATATATAAATATATATATATATACATATATATATGCACACACACATATATGAATGATACATTTCAAATTTCCAAAAAGAATGTACAGTAACTAATAATTCAAATAATTATATTTCAATATTATATATTTTCAACTGATTCACTAAAGACCCTTTTATAAAGTGGGTCACAGGCAAATATTGCTCTCTCTCTCTCTCTCTCTCACACACACACACACACACACACACACACACACACACACACACACACACACACACACGTTCAACTGGACGCACGTACCTACTACACTAAGATATATTTTGTATTTTTTGCTTATATATTTTTCCCTGACACATGGTCACTGTGGGTGCTCACTTTCCCGTGAAGTTGGACCGAAACAGTTTATGGTCCACTTCGAAGTCGAGAGTTTGCGTCCAGCTCACACGTGGTTTAGGTAATGATGAAAAAATATTATGAAATAAAGTAAAATAAAATAGAATAAAATAAAACAGAACAAGGATAACATAAAAAAACAAATTGAAAATTATATAAAATAGAAATAACAAAAATAAAATAAAGTAAAATTAATAAAAAATAAATAAATGTAAAATAAAAATAAATCAGAACAAAGATAACATAGAAATAAAACAAACTGAAAATTATCTTTTTTATTTATATATAAAAATAAATAAAATAAATTAATAACAAAAAAGTATATAAAAAATGAACAAATAAAAACAAACCAGAAAAAATAAGAAAATATCAATATCAAATAAATGAAAAATAAAACAAAATAAAACAAAAATAGAATATTCTAAAAAAGAAGATACCATAAAACAGGAGAAAAATAAAACAAAGCAAATAATGTAAAAAGAAAGAATTTTTTTTTTACAGCCCCACATTTCTTAAAATGTAATATTTAATCCCAATCCAGAATATATTAATCTCGTTTTGTACCGCTACAACTTAAGAAACGCCATAACGTTTCTGGATATTGAAGTAGAGACCAATATAATTTAATCTGGTTATGTAGTTTCCCTTCCACCTAAAGCTAAGAAACGGGCAAGGAAATTTGAAGGTACAAAGATAATTAAGACCGAATATGCTGCCTTTCAACTATACATACATACATATATATATATATATATATATATATATATATATATATATATATGTGTGTGTGTGTGTGTGTGTGTGTGTGTGTGTGTGTGTGCTGCATGTGTGTGTGTGTCAGAAAGAGAGAGAGAGAGAGAGAGAGAGAGAGAGAGAGAGAGAGAGAGAGAGAGAGAGAGAGAGAGAGAGAGAGAGAGAGAGAGTGAGAGAGAGAGAGAGGGGGGAGAAATGTTCTCATGAGGTTGCAACGTTAAGTAACTGCTGCCTCACAATATTCTAGGTAAGCTTACCATATCAGTTAACGAGTTTGACTGCCAGCAGCCTAATAAACGGTAGCATCCTTTCCTCCAGTTTGTCTTCACCAGCTGCAACAACTGTGACAGCAACGGTTTCCTTAATTATAATGTGTTCCGGTTGTTGGTAGAAGCAATTATATTTCCTGTTGTTGATGCTGTTGATATTGTTCCTGATGTTGTTACTGTTGTTGTTGTTGTTCTTGCTGCTGCTGCTGTTGCTGCTGTTCTTACTATTGCTGCTAGTTTGATGTTGTTGTTGTTAAAGTTGTTACTAGTTTTGGTATTGTTGTTTTCGTGGTTATTGTGATTCTTGTTGCTGCGTTTGGTGACGGTACTACCGCCGACTCATGGTATTCAGTACCCGACTCAAACCCACCTATGAGACGAGAGCGACCGAAGAACGGCGAAGAAACTCCCGATCTCTGCGCCGAAGAGGCGGGGGAACCTGAGACCCAACATAGCGTCTCCTGCTCCGCTACTACAACACTATCGCGTTTCACCAAACGCTAGATAGTAAAATATATAAGGAATAAATAAATAAATAAATAAAATAAAAATAAAAATAATAATAAAAAATAAAATCTGGTAGCTACGCCCTTGCTCTGCACTCTTCTATTAACTTCCCCGTCGGTCTGGAGCGACATCCAGACATGGAACTACCAAACCCGTGTGAAATGCAACCGGTAGGTAAAGTGCACCCAAGATCAAGGCACTCTTTGTTGCATGGACCAGGGGAGTGGCAAGGGGGGGGGGGAGGGTGTCAAGAGAGTAGGAGGAAGGGGAAGGGGAGGGGGAAAGGGAGAGGGGGGAAAGGGAGGGGGGAATGGAAGGCAGAAGGGGAGGGGAAAGGTGTTTGGAAAGAGACAGAAGAATATGAAGAAGAAGAAAATTAATAAGAAGAAAAAGAAGAAC
>NC_134799.1:31540064-31555064 GCF_046742065.1 Oratosquilla oratoria | reverse complement strand
TCCTACTTGTTTTCTTCTTCTTCTTCTTTCTCCTCCCCTCCTCTTCCTTCACCACCTCCTCTTCCTTCACCCCCTCTCCTCTTCCTCAATTTCTTCCTTTATCCCCACATTCTCCTCCTCTTCTTCCTCTTCCTCCCCTCCTCCTCTTTCACCCCCTCTTCTCCTCCTCCTCTTCCGTCTTCACGATCCTCACGAGAACCACGAAGGCAATTACGAGGGAAGGAGTCAATTGCCACCACGCGCCGTCCTCCTTCCACCTTACGTCATACAGATTAACCTCCCCCCCTCCCCCCTATCCCCCCACCCCCCCAACCTTCCAACCTTGGCCTCTTCGTCGTGTCGAGGGCCACGTACTCACTACGCCTCAAACCCATTCACTTGACTAGATCAATTTTATTCAACTTCGGGTAGGATGAGAGACTGTTGGAGCTTACACAATAACATCTATACTCTCACCCTAATTTAATATTATCACCCTAATTAACCATCACCTTAAAACTAATCTGTTTCACCCTAAGTACTTAGGGGTGAGAAGTTATGGGCCTTAAACAATATAGATTTCTGGACATTAAACAAATTCCAAAAACAAAAGAACCCAATTTAGGTTAAATGATGAAATATATTTTTGCCTTAAACCGTTTTTGAATTATTTTACAAATTAGTCAAATAATCTAGGAGCAATTTTGCAAACGCTTACTTAATATACATAATATCTACAAAAAAGGAACATAAATAAATGAGAGAGAAATGGAGAGAGAGAGACAGAGAGACACAGAGAAAGAAAGAGAGAAAGAGAGAGAGAGAAGGGGGGAGAGATAGTTAGAGAGAGAGAAGGGGGGAAGAGGGGGAGAGAAAGATAGAGAGAAAGAGAGACAGATAGATAGAGAGAAGAGGGAAAAGAGAGAGAGAAGGGGGAAAGGGGGAGATAGATAGAGAAAGAAGGGAGAAAGAGAGAGAGAGAGAGAGAGAGAAGGAGGGAAGAGGGGGAGAGATAGATAGAGAAAGAAGGGAGAGAGGGAGAGAGAGAGAGAGAGAGAGAGAGAGAGAGAGAGAGAGAGAGAGAGAGAGAGAGAGAGAGAGGGGAGAAACTACGGCAACCACTAAATGGTGCCTCCACTACATGCCAGCTGACCCAATGACTCTTCCCCCCCACGCCCCCCTCCCCTCCCCTCCCCCTCTAATACCTCCCCCAATTCACATGGCAATGTCACTGTCTATGTCAGGTAAGCGACAAGAGAGTGACGTGCGAAAGTCACCTAGTGACGTGACAAACGAGGGCCTATTTCGTCATTACTGGGGGAGGGAGGGGGCGGGGGGCGACACTACATCCGGGGAGCGTGTGTCACTTTTACACGACACCTGTGGCAATTCTACGACACCTGCAAGTGTCACAGACACCTAAAACCAACGAAAGAAGGACGGCAATGCACTCAACCATAAGTGTTTGTGTCTGTGTGTATGTAAACAGCAATTACAAGTGTATGTGTATTTGCATGTGTGTGCGTGTGTGGGTCAGGGAATATATAAGGTTGGGCATGTACACATGCACTATCAAGGAAACAAAAATAAAGACATGACAACATAACTCGATATCTCCGGCCTTGGATTATAAAAAAAAAAAAAAAAAAAAAAAAAAATCCTCTTGACCTTACCTATGCGATTACAACGGTGTAGCAATTACCGATAAACACGAAACTCGAATTGTGTCACTGACATACCTGACATACTGACGTTATTTCTCTCGCTATGCAATTAATAATTACCAATACAAAGTACTAGGAAGGTGTGATGACTTGCTGGCGGATGAGGGTGGGTTGGGGGTGGGACAAAGGGGTGGACAAATCGGCCACACACCCCTTATAATGGGGGAGGGAAGTCTCTTTGATATTTATATATGTATGTTTGTATACATGTGCTGCATGCATGTATGTATGTATATATGCGCGCATGCATGTAGTTATGTATGCATGTGTTTATTTATGTACGTACGTAAGCACGTATACATGTATACCAGCTAGAAAGAATTCTGCATATCCATTTTTTCCCTATTCTTTCTTCCCGCGCAGCACCTAGCGTACAAGTTAAAGACTTCTCAATCACCCGACGCTCCCCCACACCCTTGCCCTGAGCACCGACGGTGATCGTCCCCAGGGAGTGGAAGAAGAAACGGTCTACGTGACCCAAAAGGATAACAATAATTAGATTTCCCTACAGATGCGTCAAGCTGGGTCACAGAAATAAATAAACAAATGAATAAGTAAATGAACAGATAAATGAATACATAGAAATAAAGAAGTCAACAAAGTACGTCTTTGACTAATCCTGTCTCTTGCCGGACTGTGTGGTGTGTACGTATTGTACGTGTCTACATGCATGTGTGTACGGTTGTGTACGCGTGTGCATTCTGTGTGTGTTTCACCATTGTCTTGGATCACGTGTTGGACTCATGATCGACAGCTATTTCCCTCCCGGAAGTGTGTGTGTGTATTAACCTTGGTCTTTGGATCACGTGCTGGACCCGTGAACGACAGCTATTTCTCTCCCGGAAGAGAGCTCAGAGCTCGTATGACCGATCTATGGGTAATGCTGTGACCTTACACGCACACACACACCCAACTCCCCGCCCACGAGTTGGAGTAACGACTCGAAGCGCAGCGATACTGAAATTCTTTCAGCCCTGGGCAGGATTCGAACCCGGACCGCCGTAGTGACAGTCTACCAACCGCGCCACCGAGTCGTAGTTGTATTATACGGGAAGGGAAGCTATGCTCGTAGTGACCCGTTTTTGTATCTCGCAAGATCAAGTTTGTACTTAAATTCTTGTATTGTGTTTGCGCACACTATTTCTTTATCCAATTTGTTCCATATATCTATGGTGTGTGTGTGTGTGTGTGTGTGTGTGTGTGTGTGTGTGTGTGTGTGTGTGTGTGTGTGTGTGTGTGAGAGAGAGAGAGAGAGAGAGAGAGAGAGAGAGAGAGAGAGAGAGAGAGAGAGAGAGAGAGAGGGGGCGGACGGGCGTGCGGGTAATATCTATACACGCCTAAATGTGACCTAAGTGTGGTCAGGAAATATTGGGGACACACAAAGGGGCCTGAAACCCGACACGATCCTAGGCCTATGACGCAAAAGAACTGAGGAGTAAGGAGGAGGGCGAAGAAGGGAGAAGAGGGGAGGAGGAAGAAGACCGAGGGGGGCAAGGAAGATAGACACAGAGATGGAGGTTGATGATTAAAGGAGGCAACGGAAGGATGGGCGGACAGACAGATGGAAGGAAGGATGGACGAAGGAAGGAAGAATGGAAGGAAGGACGGAAGGAACCAAAGAAAGGATGGGTGCATGGAAAGAGGGCGTGTTATGATGGTGGTGGAGGAAAGAAGAGGAGAAACATAATCCGCGACCACCACCATCAGGGATCAGAGTGGGGGGTGGGAGCCCAGAGACCCAAGGTTGGGTGCCTCGACCGTGCTGGAGCTTAGGGAAGGCGAAGGAAGGTCTTTGGGGGAGTTCATCAGGGAAAGGGAAGGGAATATGGGAGGGGGAAGGGGGAAAAGGGAGGAATGAGGGGAAAAGGCGAAAGGGGACGGGGAAGAGGGAAGGGCTGGGGAAAAGGGAAAGGAAAGAGGGGAAATGGGAAGGGGGCGGGGAAAGGGGGAAGGGTAGGTCAAAATGGGGAGGGGAGACGAGGGGGAAAGGGTGGAGCTAGGAGAAACGGGAAGAAAGGGAAGGGGAAACGGGAAGGGGGAGGGTGAAAGTGAGTGGAGAGGAGGGGGAAGTGGAGCGGGAAAAGAGAGGGAGAAAGGGCAAAATGATGGGATTGAAAGGGAGGATGTATTATTATTATTATTATTATTTTATTTATTTTTTTTTAGGTTAGTAAGGGCGGGACTGGGAAGGGCAGGGCTGTTACGGGCACCGAGCACCGGGTACTCTAAGTAAGGGCAGGTTTGGATAGCACAATAGCACCTCCAGACAGAAACACATATGCGCCAAGCCACACCATCAACACTATTTGCCGGTACCCTCACTAGTACAGTTTCCCACTTACCACACGTCAACCCAATTCTTTCGTGAGCTTGTACAAGCGCTTCGTTTACTTTTCGTTCATCACTCAGCTATTTCCTGTTGCCTTTTCATTTCCCCTCTGGCGCATTCCAAATTACACTCATCGAACTCACCTATGAATTTTTCTAAAAATAACCATTTCCACTGATGCTGTACCCAAAAATAAGGACATAAGCGATGGTAAACTTCAGCCCTTAACAAGAGACAACCAAGATTATTCCCAAGAAGAACAGGATAGGAAACACAACAGAATACATACGTGCACCCTGCCAGGCCACCCCATCAAGCACAAATGTTAACCGAATGCTTTAACTCTGGGAGAACACACAGAAACGATCACAACATAACCGGGGTGGAGGACCTCGGGCGGGGGTCATACAGGGCGCTCGGTTTCTTCCGTAAGTCACATTCCACGGTCACTGCGGGCAATGCAACAAAAGCAAGACACAAGTGAAAACATGTCACATCTTTCATCACCTCAAAGATCCGTCACTACCACCTCTTCCTCCTCCTCCTCTTCTTCTTCCTCCTCCCCCACAACCTTTTCCTCCGCTACCACCATCTCCTCCTCCTGCAACCCGACTGTCTCATGCACTGGTTTGGTTTCCCCGCATGCCTCCTTCATGACGGGGCCAGCCGCCGCCCCACACACGAGGGAGGAAAAGATGGCTTTAGGCAAATATATTCCATTATTTCACCTTCTTGGAAAACTCTACAACGACTCACGGACATTCCTCTGTGGTCCATGCCCACGCCGATATGCACACACACGCACACATATATTCACACAAGCCCACACACACAACCACTGAGGTTGTGTGTGTGTGTGTGTGTGTGTGTGTGTGTGTGTGTGTGTGTGTGTGATAGAGAGAGAGAGAGAGAGAGAGAGAGAGAGAGAGAGAGAGAGAGAGAGAGAGAGAGAGAGAGACAGAGAGAGTGTATGAAGAGTATGTGGATACCACTTCACACATTCGTACGACAAAATATTAGATAAACTAAACTATCTATTTCCTCCTAAATAGTTATTTTATAACATTATCTACTGTATAATATACAGGCAAACGAATAAATGCATAAATAAATAAACAAGGACATAAAGAAATATCTGAAAATAAGTAACTAAATAGAAATTTAAAAAAAGTATATAAACAGCTTCTTCGAAATGGGTATACCCGAACTAGGCCCTAAGTTCCTCTACGGACGAGGAACCTCGCCAACCTCGACGGAGTTCGAAGTTCTATTTGGTATTCGAGGGAGGGAGGGAAAGATACCCGAGAACCAGGAAGTGGTTCTTTAAAAGCCAATAAGCCTGACGGAAAAGAATTTCCCCAAGAAACACATGCCTTCATCACCCACCAATCCTGTAACCACTCCCGTCCACTATATCTGTGTAAACATTTTTTCTCCAACGGTCTAGAAAATAAACTTTAACCGAAATATTTTCTTCGAAAAATCCCCTTCGTGGCATCTCCGTTATTTGGAAAATATCTGCAGAAACAAACCAGACTCATTTACCCCATAATTACTTTCACCTGTCAGGTTGGACTGCCAAAAGGTACTTAAAGGTTGGAAACAATTTCAAGTTGTTTAGATAGGTCAGCTATCTCGTGTATCAAGAACACAGTAAATACTTTGGCAAATATAGTGTGTGTTTGTGTGTGTGTGTGTGTGTGTGTGTGTGTGTGTGTGTGTGTGTGTGTGTGTGTGTGTGTGTGTGTGTGTGTGTGTGTGCCAGTGTGTGTGTGTGTGTGTGTGTGTGTGTGTGTGTGTGTGTGTGTGTGTGTGTGTGTGTGTGTGTGTGTGTGTGTGTGTGTGTGTGTGCGTGTGTACACGCATGCCAGTGACTCACCCACAGCTTCTGGTACCGGCCTAATCCTCGGATGAAGACCTCTGTCCAGACAGCCGACACTCCCTCGTCTTCGGCTTCTCCTCCTCCTGCTGCCCTCGTCCTCTTACCTGTGGAAGAAAAGAAGAAACAGTGAGTCACACATAAGGACAGAAAACTACTTATATATTAAGTAAGCATTCTACCCCAGTAGCTGCGGCCGAAGCCGTCACCTCTGCCCTATACGTTTGGTCTGTTAGGGGCAGGTAACAGTCCCTGCTGGGGACTTGAACCCGCAACTAGGAAATACGAGATCTGTACGCTACCGATCACGCCACCAGCGCACTCTTCTTATATAAGCAAACTCAAACAAACTGTAGAAAAAGGTGAGAGCCAAAGTCGGAGCCGTACTTGAACTTTAAGCTTGCTATGATGTCTGGCTGGAGGGTGGACGCATACCTTGGGTGGCGATTTCCCTCATAAGGAAGAAGAAGCCTTTTGGTACAAAGATGATAATTGGAGAGTAGGAGACGGTACCCCACGAGCGTTGCTCTTTTCCTGTATAATACAACTACGTAAACACACACACACACACACACGCTCGACGGCGCAGTGGTAGCGTTCACAATCACTACTATAGCGGTCCGAGTTCGATTCCCACCTAGGGTTGAAATAATTTCAGTACCACTGCGCTGCAAGCTGATACTCTAACTCTTGTGGGCGGGTAGTTGGGGGTATATGTGTGTGTAAGGTCACATCAGTACCCATAGATTGGTCATACTGTATATGAGCTCGGAGCTCTTATCCGAGAGGGTAATAGCTGTCGATTACGTGTCCAACACGAGATCCACGACTATGGTGAATCACACACACACACACACACACACACACACACACACACACACACGCACGCACGCACACACACACAAATGCGATTACGTAATTTAATATTACAACAGACACATTAAGGTCTAGGCCGGCCACACACGTGCAGTTTAAACTGACAGTTACAACTGTTCAGTTGTAACTGTCAGTTGAAACTGTACGTGTGTGGGTATCTTAGTGATACTGAGATACCCACACACATGCAGTTTCAACTGACAGTTACAACTGAACAGTTGTAACTGTCATTTTAAATTGCACGTGTGTGGCCGGCCTTACACTTCAGAACATCGTCCGGCAGTTATCCGACCAAAAGGCCAAAGACTAATGTTTTCCAACAAGAAGGTCCGATCTTTGGACATATGAAGGGCAAATGACGTTTCTTAAAAAAATAATAAATAATAATAAAGGCAGTATCCTAAGTTCGGTATCCATTTCAACCCAGTTCAATCTAACCCGTTACCGCTAACTACCTACACTATTTCGTGGGGCAAGGCTTCGTTAGGCAGAATGCTGTAACAACGACAGAGCCCAATTCTTACAAAAATGCTCTTCTCAGTCCATAAAAAATTCTCTGTCGCCAGGCGATTTAATTCAGCTACTGACGTAACCCCACACGGTTCGAGGTTGAGCCCTCTGAGAGCCATGACTGATATTTTCTATTGCAAATGTCGCCAGACGATTTTAATCATCCCAGCGTGTCTCTTTTACCTCCCGCCAGGATATTTTATTCAACTGAGGGAAAGGATCTTCAGGTCTCTGAAGGGGTAGACTACCTAGCCCGGACAATGGGGGCACCAGATGGGCACCCGCGTCCAACCACGTCTTCAATCTCCACTCATTCAACCGATACGGACTATCAATCCTACTCGTATTACAAACACTGTCCAGGCTAATTACACAACTCCACCCCCTCTATCCTTCACCTCCTCCTCCTCGCACCTTATCTTTCCTTTCCTCTTGGGGTTATATGAACAGAGGGAATGGGAGGGAGAGAGAGAGCGAGAGCGAGAGAGAGAGAGAGAGAAAGGGAGAGAGAATGGAAAATCTAACTTCACTTCCTCAAATCCAGACGATTTTGTTCAGCTTTGAGGTGCATCTCGTCAATATGGGACTAAAGAGAATCATTACAATCACGTAATGTTAAATAGAAATTAAATAGATGTTTTGAGAATCACGGAAATTATCAAGATCAACACAGGAGACACGTAAATAATAAGCAAGTATATATCAATATCAAACTTCCCCCAAACATCTTTTTTTTTTATCCACTCAGCTGTTACTCGCAAAGCAAGGTGGTTTGATATGGAAAAGGAGCATCCCCTGAGCCAGACACCTCACTACTTCACCAGCAACAACCTTCAATAAACAATGAAAAAGAGAGACTATATGATTTAGGACATAACGTGCAAGAACTGAACAATGAAAGTCATACAAGACTATACAAATACATCAGAAATAACTCTCTCCCCTCATCTTCCCTCTATCCCAGCAACCGCTTTCAATAAACAATGAAACATAGAGAATATGATTTAAGACATAATGTACAAGATCTGTATTTTGCAAATCATACATCTAAGACTATATAACTACGCCAGAAGTAACTCTTCCCCCCTCATCTTCTATCCCAGCAACCGCTTTCAATAAACAATGAAAAATAGAGAATATAATTTAGGACATAATGTACAAGATCTGTATTTTGCAAATCATACATATAAGACTATATAACTACACTAGAAATAACTCTCTCCCCCCTCATCTTCTCTCTATCCCAGCAACCGCTTTCAATAAATAATGAAAAATAGAGAATATAATTTAGGACATAATGTACAAGATCTGTATTTTGCAAAATCTTACATATAAGACTATATAACTACAGCAGAAATAACTCTCTCCCCCCCCCTCATCTGCTCTCTATCCCAGCAACCGCTTTCAATAAACAATGAAAAAAAGAGAATATAACTAAGGACATAATGTACAATATCTGTATTTTGCAAATCTTACA
The DNA here is from genome assembly GCF_046742065.1 of Oratosquilla oratoria. NCBI lineage: Eukaryota > Metazoa > Arthropoda > Malacostraca > Stomatopoda > Squillidae > Oratosquilla > Oratosquilla oratoria. The sequence continues at coordinate 31,546,290 of NC_134799.1, read as the reverse complement.
TATAAGACCATATAACTACACAAGAAATAACTCTCTCTCCCCCCCCTTCATCTTCTCTCTATCCCAGCAACCGCTTTCAATAAACAATGAAAAATAGAGAATATAACTTAGGACATAATGTACAAGATCTGTATTTTGCAAATCATACATATAAGACTATATAAATGCGCCAGAAATAAACCCTTCCTAACCCCAACTACCCTCCTTTATATCCCCTTCTCGCCCGTTCAGACCCAAAATCACGTACTCCACCCACGTCACACACGCGAACGTGACGCAGCACGTACGCACGTACGCAAGTTCACGCATGCGCACACCTTTCGTTCTCAAGTAGACACGTGGACTGTCTTTTTCTATCACATAATAACCCTCAAGTACTGTGAGGATATTTGTTTTGAAAAGAACTCCTACGCACGTACACACCACCGTTCTCGTGTATATTTGTGAGTAGTTTCTTCCCTCAAATATCCCTTAAATACTCCGAGGATATTATTTTCAATACAACGTATCCAAAATACCCAGTTTAATGATGATATTATGTAAGTTATTTTAATACAACTCTTCCTCAACAGTAGCGAGTATGATACGTATCCAAAAATACCGCCATGTAATAGGAGACTTCCAGGGCATTACTAACCCAAGAATAATTGTAGCAACACCAGTCATCTTCAATACACACGGGAATAATTCCTATGATGTAAAACAGGATAAATGTACAGATATCTTTAAAAAAGCTTCTTGTTCTCTCTCTCTCCGTGTGTGTGTGTGTGTGTGTGTGTGTGTGTGTGTGTGTGTGTGTGTGTGTGTGTGTGTGTGTGTGTGTGTGCGCGCATTCACCATGGTATTCACCATGTTCTTGGATCACGTGTTGGACTCATGATCGAAAGCTATTTCCTTCTCGGAAGAGAGCTCAGAGTTCATATATGACCGATCTATGGGTAATGCTGTGTGTATACTGTGATTCACCTGTGATTCACCTTGGTCTTTGGATCACGTGTTGGACTCGTGATCGACAGCTATTTCCCTCCCGGAAGAGAGCTCAGAGCTCGTATGACCGATCTATGGGTGCTATGACCTTACACGCACACACACACACCCAACTCCCCGCCCACGAGTTGGAGTAACGACTCGAAACGCAGCGATACTGAAATAATTTCAGCCCTGGGCAGGATTCGAACCAGGTACCGCCGGTACCATCATACTGACAGTCTGGAACTCTACCAACCGCGCCACTGAGTCGTGTGTGTGTGTGTGTGTGTGTGTGTGGGCGCGCGCCTGGGCCCCAGGTCGTACCAAAAACCTTCTGTCTAACCACACACGCGCACGCAAAAAAAAAAAAAAAAGAAAAAAAAAAGGCCACGCCCACAAACACAAACCTACTTGGTCAGTCCAACATAACCTTGGAAACGAGCCCTCCTACTCTATGCATTTATCGTAAATCTTACTGGACAAGCAACTGTTCAACCAATCCAAGCGATGAACAATAAAACACATATTAAGAGGTAGCATGGCTAGAAACAACCGTCCACAGCCTTTTGTATTACCATATATGGTCATATTGATAAACATACATACACACACACACACACATATATATATATATATATATATATATATATATATAAATACATACATATACCAAGGCTTTTTCCCCCTTACAAGGGAGGTAGCCAAAAAGAAAAAGGTACAAAATCATTCCCACCCATTCCATCCCTGAATACACTCCACACCCCTCCACCCTCCCTCTTATCTTATACACACACACACACACACACACACACGAGTATATGGATAGAACATACCAAATACGGACATGCCCATGTGCCAATTATATGTAAGAAACCAACCACAACACAAATTTTCGAGAACAAGCTGGAACAGAACACTATTGTATGTACACAAAACATAAAATGAGAAGCACGCGCACACACACACACAAACACACACGCGCACACACTCATACACATGACTCGTGGCGTTGTGGTAGAGTTCCCGGTCGCCACTACGGCGGTCCTGGTTCGAATCCTGCCCAGGGCTGAAATAATTTCAGTATCGCTGCGAATCGTTACTTCAACTCTCGTGGGCGGGGAGTTGTGTGTACGTGCGTGTAAGGTCACAGCATTACCCATAGATCAATCATACTCGTATATGAGCTCTGAGCTCTTTTCCGGGAGGGAAATAGCTGTAGATCACAAATCCAACACGTGATCCAAGATCATGGTGAATCACTCACACACACACACACACTTCCTCAGGTGACAAGGAATCAATTGTAGAATTTCCCCCACACACGCTTGTGGTGAAGATTGTACAACTGAGTGTTGCTAGGGTGAACATTCTACAATTTATTATGGCACGTTATACATAATCTAACCTAACCTGACCTAACATTCTACAGTACAGTTGATAACTGCTTGTGATACATAACCTACCCTAACCTAACCTGACCTGACCTAATCTATGTTAGGGTGCAGAGTTTACAGTTGATCAGTGTGTGTGTGGATTCTACAATTGACCCGTGATAAGTTGCAAACCCAATCACGAAGGAAGATTTCGAAATTTGAATGAAATCATCTGGCGACAGAGCGACAATATGAGGGTGTACGAGTCACTGGCTGAAGAAGCCTAAGGCAAAGCTGCGGCAAAGCCCTGTGCCGCTTTCCACGATTAGTATTATGAAACAACGGCACGACGAAGGGCTTGGAGGAAGCTCTGAATAACAAAGCAACCCAACCACACCGCGTTATCGTTACGCGACCGAAACGTTACATCTTGACCTTAACAACCTCTACAGCAAACGACTTAAAAAGGAAAAATATATAAATAAAATAATTATATTAATAATAATAATAAATAATAAAGACAATAAAATTTCCTTAACAAATCAAGACCGAGAATAAGAAGACAAATTAAAATTGTCCACAATAAAAGGAAACAGAAACGCGTTTCATTTCCAAATGAATCAGTTGTCGGCGCCATCTGCACGCCCTCTCTTCACTTTTAGTTCGACTTGGTGCCGCAAGGGGTCAGAGTCGTCGCCGAGCCAGACCCATGGCGGGAAAATGTGACCACAAATTGCCACGCATTTGGCCAAGGGAAACAAAATTCTGGGACGTAATAACCCTAATATTCATTAGATTTTTCTTATAACCCGTGTGGAATTATAAAAGAAAATAGTGACATATAAAATGTGGACTATACGTGAATTTCCTTTGGAGGTATTAGGCAACTACGTTTCCTTGAGAAAGTGACAGTTGTCTCCTTCCTGCCGATGAGATGAATTGTGATGTTGGGACGCACCAACTGTGGATGTCCATCACAGATCAAACCGCTGCGTCTAATACATAAATAACTTAATTCACTTAATTTTTTTTCAAACTCAATAACAGCGTTACGCGATCACATTTACAGCCGCTAGCGAGGACGAGTGATTTTTCTGATACAATTTTCTAACATGAAATCCTTGTAAGAGCGTTGTCAGAAATATAAACGAATTAAATAAAAATGTTCCTTTGCTCCACGAGAGAAAACGGAACTGGCCGTTGGCGTCCCGGAGCGAGAGTTGCCAATTCGTACTTCGGGAGGAGACCAAGGTCAGCGCACGCGGCCATGTCTGGCTCTCCCCACCCCCCCACCCCTCCTCCCTCACAGCCCCGCCAACCAACCGCCGCCGCCACCGCCAGCCCTACATGTTCTCCCTCATACACTTCCTAGCTTGACTTCACCCAACCAAAACAGACGCATAACTACCACCATAACATAAACATATACAAGCATACATATATTCACACGCACATACATATACATATATATATATATATATATACATATATATATATATATATATATATATATATATATATATATATATATATATATATATATATATATATACACAATACTACATGAACACCAACGAGCACACACACAAATACACACACACACACATTTCTTAAATCACTGATTCGTGACCATCTTCCTCCGCTCCAGGCACCGGGAGAATGGTTGCGTCCTTCCCCATCTCCCGTTTACACTCGAGATCGCCCAGAGCAGCACATCCGGGACCTCCCGAGGGAAGAAAGGTCTTCACCTAACCTGAACTTTCTACTTTAGTTATCATTATCATTATATATATATATATATATATATATATATATATATATATATATATATATATATATATATATATATATATATATGGTTAAACTTAATGGCAAGATTATTATTGCAGAGTTTTTTATCTGCCTTTTCTCTTTCTCTGAGAATCTTTTTCCCTTCCACGGGAAGTTGTCTTATAATGTCACCATATGACATTGTTTTGTCAGTTACTTTGGGCATGGCTTTACCAAAGTGAAAAACTGGCCAGTTTTTCTCTTTGGTAAAGCCATGCCCAAAGTAACTGACAAAACAATGTCATATGGTAACATTATAAGACAACTTCCCGTGGAAGGGAAAAAGATTCTCAGAGAAAGAGAAAAGGCAGATACAAAACTCTGCAATAATAATCTTGCCATTAAGTTTAACCATACATGCTTGAGAGAAAATCTCCTGCCCATATATATATGTATTTATATATGTATATATATATATATATATATATATATATATATATATATATATATTTACTTTTCATTTACGGAGCATGCATTCTCATCTAGAGCTGTCCCTCTCCCCTTCCTTCCCACCTCCAATTCCTCCTCTTTTCTACTCCCCCCTCCCACCAATATCTCCTCTTCTTCCCCACTCTCCTTCTGTCGCCACCCCTTTCCTCCATTCCTCTTACAACCCTCACTTCCCCCCCTCTCCATCTCTCACCACGTCATCACACTTAGCTTCCTCTTCACCTCACACCCCTCCCTTTCTTCCCTAAATCCCGGATTCCCCTTCCTCCCCCCCCCAACTCACTCCCCACCCCATTTCCGTCCCTCTACACTAACATTTCACAGGATCCACAGGCTTTACAGTCCCTACGTAGCGATCATCCCTTAATTCAAACATTGAACTACTACTTCTTAGGAACACACATGAACAGAAGAGACCATTTGGTCCTTAGCTGGCATTCCCACTTCCCCACGGTTCTTGTTAGTCATGCCCCTTCTCCTCATACCCCTAAGGAGTCCTCATTCCTTCCACTCCCCCCCCCACCTTCCACCCCATCCTTACCCCGTGTAGGATACGAACTGCTTAATATTTATGCAATCGATAATTCGACGAAAGCACCCATATATAAAGTTAAATTTTGTCTAGTTTGAGTCAATCAAGTAAGTACGCTATATAATGTAATGTGTGTGATTCACCATAGTCTTTGGATCACGTGTTGGACTCTCTCCCGGAAGAGAGCTCAGAGATCGTGTGTGTGTGTGTGTGTGTGTCTGTGTGTCTGTGTGTGTGTGTGTGTGTGTGTGTGTGTGCTACTGAGTGTATACAAGAGCTTATGTGTACAATCCCCTTGAGCCAGCCGATTCGAAGATCAATCAATGCCTTTACGGGGAGAGGGGAGGGGGGAGGAGCAAAGAGGCCTCCTACATCACGTGGGCCACCACCTACAGGAGAATAGATGTGATCTGGCCTCTCGAAATCTGCACACCTTCACTTACGGGAAAAAGAAGCCCATCCCATGTTGTTGTTGTTGTTGTTTTTTTAACTTGAATTCGACATATTGATCCCAGGGTTTCCTTTCAACTTAATGAAATTATGTACACTGATGTTGAATTTCATATAATAACTTACATTATTTTCTAATTGTGCCTGCAAAGTCCACAGATCTAAAATAAATTTATTTTCACTTGGGAGACAGTCCTTGTGCCCAATTAAAAGTCAGACTAGTTTTATTGGTGACGGTGATTGTGGTAGTGCTAACTGGTGATGACGACAACAATGATCACAAGGAACGTGATAATGACGAGGGTGACCATAACGATGATGGTGATGATAGTGATGGTGCTTGTGGTCGTAGTTGTCGCCTGAGGTCGTCATGCGGCTCACAAGGTGTCGGGGCATTGCACGCCCGATTCTCAGTCGGGCGTAAGCACACTCAGGTATAAGCACACTCATAAGTAATTAAACTCTTCTGCTGGGATTCGAACCCTTGCCTGAGCGGCTTGCGTCTTTATAAGACAAGGACCGTACCACTACGCCATCCTGACCCTACAAAACGAAACGACTTAGTTCACGGCCCAGTCGTTCCGCCGAGGGCACAAACACAAACACTCATAATTGGCACACA
>NC_134799.1:31525064-31535064 GCF_046742065.1 Oratosquilla oratoria | reverse complement strand
CGGGAAAATATAGATAAGTAGATAAATGAATAAAATAAGTTAATGATTATGACAAATAATAAACAAACTGAAAAACAACAATAATATATAATAAATAAATAATAAAAATAAACATTACAATAAATACATTAATAAAATAAAGTATAATATATGGCAGGCATTACAGAATATTGCTACCTAAGTGAATCTCAAAATTTCGAACTGCATTGCACTGCCTCTGCAGGAAGCTTATTCCATTCATTTACTATACGGTTGGTGTTGTTGTTTCTACCTACTTCCAAATTAAATCTACTTCCTGACAGTTTGAGACCATTATTTCTTGTCGGATTTGCATTGAGTGTGAAAATTTCGTCACTTTTGATGTTGTTAATTCCCTTTAGAATCTTAAAGACCTGTATCAAATCACCCATGAGTCTACTCTTTTTTAGGGAAAACAGATTCATATGTTTTAGTCGACTTCCGTATGATTTATTTGATATTTGGAATCAGTTTTGTGGTTCGTCGTTGTATTTTTTCCAATCTGTCAATGTCTTTAATGAGATTCGGTGACCATACGGAAACAGCATATACCAAATGTGGACGGACTAATGATCTTAGTCTGTTAATGACAGATGAACTTTTAAAATCAAAAGGTCACGCAATAAATCCTAGAGTTTTGTTTGCTTTCTCTGAGTGGAAATACACTGCTTAGATGATTTGAGAGCATCACTGATAATTACACCGATTCCCTTTTCACTATCCACTTTTGTTAACGAATTTCCAAATAACTTGTACTCGTACTTAGTGTTATTTTTACCTATGTGCATAACATTACATTTACTTGTGTTAAATTTCATTAGCCACTTTTCAGACCATTGCTGTCGTTTATCTAATTCTCCTTAAATATCTAATTGGTTTAAGTGATCATTTGCCAATCCACATATTTTTGTATCATAATTAATTTTGGTTTATATAATTCATATATACTTTGGATAGAAGTGACCCAAAAACGGAACCCTGATGAACTCCACTCATAACAGTTATGTTGAAGTTTTACCATTTAGAACACACACAAACACACACATAATATCACAAGAAGGAAAGCTAAAGAGCACTCAAATACAACCTGATTGGTACACATGATCTTGGATTATGTGCTTGACTCGTGATCGATAGCTATTAGCCTTTCGGATAACAGCCAGCTTACCTCGTATACAGCCTAATCTATGGGGAATGCTATGACCTTGCACACGCACGCACGTACACATACACAAACGCACATAAACATATACACACACGCCCGGCGCAGACACACACAAATTCTTTTGCTTAATGAAGGAGGAAGTAACGGCTTCCAGTGTGTGTGTGTGTGTGTGTGTGTTTGTGTGTGTGTGTTTGTGTGTGTGTGCGTGTGTGTGTGTGTGTACCCGTGCGTTCGTGTGTTATATGAATACACACACACGACCAAGAGACGGCTTTCAATGAGTTTGATTTGAACCAGTAAAACTCACCTATAGTAAACACACACACACACACACACACACACATACACACATACACACACACGGTGAGTTAGAGCGTACTTAATGTTTTCATCACCTGTTGCCCGTATGGCTTCCCTCAACTATTCCCTGACCTTATTTGTCGAGGTGACTCTACCTCAAGGCATGAAAGCAAAACCAAGGACGATATTGTGGGGGCGGGGGAGGGGGAAGGGGGAGGGGGAGGGGCACGAAAAGAGGGGAATATGAAAAGGGTTACCCTACACCATCCTCCCCACTTGAGAGAAAGGCAGACAGCTCCTAGTCGTAAACGAGCAGACTCAATCCCTTCCTCACGTCAATAGTTCCCGACAACAAGTACAAGGTACCTTGGAGGCAACGTGGAAAATCACAACACTAACAACTCCCGATAAGACCTGCCGACAACGTAACAAGATACCAACGTAATCCCTTTATAAATGCACATGCATTATATATATCTTTGTCTAAATGCACTTTCCCCACACCACCCACTCTCACTTCCTCATCCTCCAGATTCTTCGACGTCCGTCCAGGGTCATAAGGTTGACCAGGGCTAAAATAATTTCAGTATCGCTGCGTTGCGAGTCGTTACTCCAACTCTCCTGGGCGGGGAGTTGTGTGTGTGTGTGCGTGCGTGTAAGGTTACAGCATTGCCAATAGATCGGTCATATATGAACTCTGAACTCTCTTCCGGGAGGGAAATAGCTGTCGATCACGAGTCCAACACGTGATCCAAGACCATGGTGAATCAGTCTCTCTGCGTATGTGTAGGATGCAGCCAGACACATCCAAGCCTGCACAGCCTCATCATGCTGTATGCACTCCCTGACCTTACCTCCCCTCCCCCAGACGCGACGCGCACGTGTAGTTAACACGTGAATAAGTGAAGACATGTTTCATCTCTGTCCTTTTGGTCCCGTATTCTTAAAACGCTATTATTTCGGGGCACAGACCAAATATCGAAATGACTATGGTCATTATTCCCCCTAAGTATAAGTATCAATATACTTTTTTGAGTTCCGATAATTCGTTAAAGAATACGAATACGTTAGGACAACCCTCCCCACCCACCCACACACACAGACTTTTAAGAATTTCTGCCATAAGAACATAAGAATGAAGGAGACTGCAAGAGACCATAAGGCCTACACTAGGCAGTCCCATAAAGACTTCCAGTCTCGGTCTCCATGTATAACTAACCACCACTTATCCTGTGGCTATCTACGCACAAAGGGCAAAGCTGGCCCCACTTCGGCAGAAGCTAGGCGCCTCGTAGCGTGAACCCAACTGGAGAGTCCACCCAGATGTTCTTCTTAAGAACATGAACAAGAACACACAAACAACCAATCCTGAGGTTCATCCACCCACATACAACGAAGTCCAATGGACAAGAACGAAGCATCACTAAACCATGACTCATAGACAGACTCTCCCCCCTCCTCCCCCTTCTCCCCACAAGCTTAGCCTGTTATCATTCGCGCATCAGCTCCCTCTTCCCCTCCTCTCCCCAGTCCTAACGCTGCCTCGTAACCAAACTACATAGCAAGACATTGTGCAGAAGCCCTTTTGGTTACATGTTAAGGGTGGTTAAAGGGGGTTAAAGATATTATTATTATTATTATTATTACTATTATCATTATTATTATTATTATTATCATATCATCATTATTATCATTACTACTTCGTAGGTAGTAACTCGCGCTTCTAACCTTTGTTACAATATCGCACTGAGGAAGTAAATTCACATAAGTGTGTGTGTGTGTGTGTGTGTGTGTGTGTGTGTGTGTGTGTGTGTGTGTATTCACCTTGGTCTTTGGATCACGTGCTGGACTCCATGATCGACAGCTATTTCCCTACCGAAAGAGCGCTCAGAGCTCGTATGGCCGATCTATGGGTACTGCTGTGACCTTACACGCACACATACCCCCAACTCCCCGCCCACGAGAGTTGGAGTAATGACTCGAAGCGCAGCGATACTGAAATTATTTCAGCCCTGGGCAGGATTCGAACCCCCCCCAGTCGGGAGACTCTACCAACCGTGTGTGTGTGTGTGTGTGTGTGTGTGTGTGTGTGTGTGTGTGTGTGTGTGTGTGTGTGTGTGTGTGTGTGTGTGTGTGTGTGTGTGTGCATGTAACAAGAATGGAAGGGTAGAAGAGGGTAAAAGTGATTCATAATTTTCCTTTCTTTTTCTTAATGGAAATTAATTTGCAATCATGAAGTAATGCTGAGTGACTCTGGTCCGTAGAGATGTCGTTAGTCCCGTAAATAATGGCGGCATAAAACTTCCGCAGTTATACAACTGATACATCATACACTGATACAACGACCGTGAGAAATCCTGGGGTGTCGGAAGCACAAGTCCACATTCCACCGATTTCTTTATTTACTTATTTATTTGTTTATTTTCAAGCTTCAGGTTTCGGAAGGGAGAGTTTAGGGAAGAGAAAACCCTAAAAGAAAAGACAGATGGAAAGAAAAGACGGAGACGACATCCGTTGTTTAATATTCTATTAACAAGAGGATTTCGTCGCATTTTTTTCTTTCTTAAAATCCCACCGAAAGGCTTCGATGGATACATTATATATACATCTAGTGGCCAGAGCGAGACACACCCTTCCCACGATCGTCCCTCAGGGTCGGTGGCGACACAGTGTCTACGCAGAATCTGTGGTGTTTAGGTCAGAAGCACTTTCGACATCGGAATGTCCTCTCCAAGCGAGAGAAGACGTATGTGCGTATGTGTGCGTGCGTGCGTGTGTGGGTGTGTGTGCGTGTATGTGCGCGCGCGCGCGTGTAAGTGTGCATGTATGCGCGTATTTGTGTGCGTGCATGTGTGTGTGTGTGTGTGTGTGTGTGTGTGTGTGTGTGTGTGTGTGTGTGTGTGTGTGTGTGTGTATGCGTGCGCGCGTGTATATGTGTGTGAGCGTTTGTGTGACAACAATATATAGTATATATTGACAAAAAGAATAGTGACAAAAATATACATGTCTACTCAAAGCACGAGAAATAAAAACTAAAAACTGTCAGTCGATCAAGTCCAAACACATCATGATTACCTCATACCGTCAGTGCAATACTGTCAGCTTGCGCAAAAAGTACTGCTGACTTATTGCAAAGTCACCATTACAGTCAGCACAAGCACCGACATCCTTCAAGCGAGCTGACGAATCCACAAGAGCTGTCACGCCATCACTCTGTCAGTAGAATACCAATTGACTTGTCAGCGCTGACATCGTTTGCATAGTGATCAGGTGCTTACGTCTCCGTTCCCACTCCGAAAATTATTTGCTTATTGTCAGTCTTCATTTCCTCTCCCACAAGTGGGAGGATCCCTCCCTTTCCCTTCCCTCCTCCCCTTTCCACATCCGCTACACGCCCTCCTTTCCAACTACAACATATATACAAACTTTTCATATGCCTTGTTAACATTACCACCACCAACACCACCACCATCCACAAGGACAGAAGCGCTGTTAAACTACAACCCAAAACAACAACTACCACCACCATCAACAATGATATAAACGTTGATAAACTACAGTCCATAACGACAACTACCACCGCCAGAATCATCACCAATATCACCACCACCGGAGTTCAGATCATGACCCGCCTGCACCGAATGCCTGCACCCGGGTCATGATTACACGGGTCAACCCAGGGTCGATGGAGAACCCGTCTCACAAACACCGACGTTTCCCGAACATACAGACGTCACCCCAGGAACCATTTATGGACTTGTGTTGATCCTATCAGCAGGTGCCGAACATATCTGATCAGGTATTGTGTTACCAACAATAACAACCCAGGGCCCATGTTCCCAAGACAGGGTTATGAATGTCATCGATGTCGGTATACACTAGCTGTTGTGTCCGACATCAACGACGGCCGAGAAGGACGTGGGAGAGAACCACCTCCCTCCCGCCCATCTTAAAACCCCGTCAACGTTTTCACTTCCATTTGGAGGTGCATTCCCGAAGGGCTAACACTCGGTCTTGGGGCCAGAGATCTCCAATTTTAATCACAAGTTGACAACCGGTGACTCATCCCCTACTTATACAACAAGGCAGACATCAGTCCAATGCTTCTTCCCAGAGAGATCTGTGTAAAGGCCCAAGGATCGATACCAGGATCTGTGGGGCTGCGGATTTTTCAGTCAGCGAAACTCGAGGCAACAATTGACTGAATTATGCCCATGGTGTCTGACAGGGTCGTTAGCAACAGGAACCAACTAACGACATCGTAACTTACGACCTCCGCTTCAGACCCAGTGCCAGGGCAGCTACGATCATCGTAGCTTCCGCACAACAACAACAACGACACCTTGACTCTTCAGGCAACACTGTACAGACTACTATGGGCAGAGTAAACGTCTATGAAGTCCACATGTTTCTACCTTAACACTGATATCTACGTAGTACCACACAAACATCTTGCTTTTTCATGTCAGAATTACTGCACAATCATGTGAACTTGAAACGGCTGACATTAGACTGAAGAACACGCGAATCCGTGCGTTCTAGAAAGCTTATTCCAACTTTACATATCCTCCCATGATTCTGAAAGCAGCTCTAGCAAGCATGAAAGGCGCACACGCTCCCGGTTGCCCCCTTTCCCACCATCAACATACCTTCCTCTCTTCCTGGCGCCTGAAAAGATCCTTTCAGAAGTCTTGTACACGATTTCCCTTTTGGAAGAAAAGAAGAAATCGAGAGCTTCCTCCCCGAAGCCGATTCCTTTCGAATACAACCGCAGGAGAGACAGAGAGAGAGAGAGAGAGAGAGAGAGAGAGAGAGAGAGAGAGAGAGAGAGAGAGCGAGAGAGAGGAGAGAGAGAGAGAGGAGAGAGAGGAGAGAGAGGAGAGAGAGAGAGAGAGAGAGAGAGAGAAAGTTCAATGGAATAACGTTTGGAGGGAAATCCAACATTCAACACAATAACGTTAGCGAAGGGGTCAATGACCTGAGGTCGCGTTGGTATATACCAAAACCTCAGTAAACACATATATCTATTGTCGTTCATCTTTATTATACACTGACCGCATATGCATTTTTACAACGATAAAGACAATGTAGTGTGCCCATACACGCTCCATTCCTCAGGCACCCAATCGCGTGATAGGGATCCGACTGCAGCATTCATGGATCCTAAGAACTTCACTTTTTCTTGCACATCTCGGTTATGACATGGTCACTGTAACGTCTATTCCCCTGTTATACTTAATATCTTTTTAGAAACACATTTTGTGCGCTCCTTTTCGGTACGCTCTGGGTCAATATGCGTAATGTGTGTGTGTGTGTGTGTGTGTGTCACACACACATAAACACGTATATTTCTCCGTTACCGCCATATGTCAGCAAAAGATGGTCTACACTTTTTTTTTGTGGCCCCTTCTGTCTTGTAATTCATCTACAGCAACCCCCATAGCCGTTACCACAAAAAATACATTCCATTTATTGCTCTTATTTCTAAATACTTAAGAACTGCACCTCTACTATGCAAAACTATTCATTTATTTATTTATTTACTTTGTTTTTGGAGCGCCTTGCAAAAATTTATCAGTATCAGTGTGCCCTGTGAAGAAGAGTCCTTCTGTTGCTCCCCCAAAGCATTAATTAATGTGCCCCCCACCCGGAGGGAAGGGGGATCTTTGACCCCCTGTTGACCACTACGGGTCCACTAGCGTCACTACATCAACACAAATGTTCCCTATCACTCACGTCATCTGGGCGTAATAGTTAGCGATAATTCTCGTTAGTAACACTATACACAAAGGTCCCTACAACGTACACACACACACACGCACACACATACACTTTAATTTATGATTTGCAAACATGCGTTAGAAAGACACCCTTCACTCGGACCTCACATGAACTAACAGCACAGCAGTCTGACCACGTCACTATCAACAGTAGATTTGATCACCATTAAACCCTGAATGTTAGATGCAATTCTTGTTCAAAATAGTATATCTGTATTGCAGCTCAAATATTTATATATATATATATATATATATATATATATATATATATATATATATACATACATACATGTGTGTGTATATAGTTAGAATAAAAAATAATAATCCTAATAATAATCAATATACATACATATACCAAAGGCTTTTTCCCCCTTACACGGGGGTAGCCAAAAAGAAAAAGTCATAGAAACCACTCCCACCCATTCCATTTCCTATATATTCCACTCACCTCCACCCTCCTCCCTCCCTCTTATATTGGCTCCTCCTGGATGACGGGTCATCCCTGCATCCTGTCTACTGCCCTGGGTCAGAGGCAGAGTCGCGAAGCAGTGTCGCAAGACACAGCACATCCACAGCAAGGCCGCTTCATTAAATCGGCGACCCCCCTCTCCGTCCCCTCATGCAGAAAAGGAGAAGACGGGGAGAAATCCCTTCAGGCTGCGTCAATTTTTTTCTCATACATACTTCCTCACCCCCCATCCCCCACCCACTCCCCCTCATGCATCACAGCATCATCCATACACAACCCTTCTCCATTCACCCCTATCTTCTGTCCTCTCCCGTCCTTCCTCCACAGACATTCCTCTTTTGTAATGCCGCTTTCACCCCATCCATCCATCTCATCCTAAGACGCCCCCTCATCATCACTCCTTCCACCTCTGCCTTCCACACTTCTTTTACTAATCTTTCCTCACTCATTCTTTCCATGTGTCCAAACCATCCCAATACTCTTTCATCAACCCTATCTCCCAGCTCCCTTTCCACCCCTGTTTTCCGCCTCACGTCCTCATTTCTCACTCTATCTAGCCTAGTAACCCCTATCATACTTCTCAGACATTTCATCTCAAACACATTCAAACTCCTTCTCTCTTCCTCTCTTATGTTCCATGTTTCTGCCCCGTACAGTGCTGTTGGCACAATCACTCCTTAATATAACCTCCTCTTAGCATCCATTCCCAGATGTCTATTTCTCATTACACCAATCAATATACAAACCAAAATTATCTACTACAAGTAAAGCTAATCGTGAAGCAACGATGCAAGACAGAAAGAGAGGTGGACACACAATGTGCCAAACTATCAGGAACAGACAACGACAAAGTGGATTACACGACCACCAACCGATAACAACTAAAGCAAACAGACCTACACACATTTGTTCCATCCATCCCTACAATAAACTGTACTACTACTCTATAAACACTACGTTTACGCAGTATCTCCCCTGTGATCTAATTCAATTAACTTCACTCATAAACCTTGCCCTTTACGATGCATTTGTCAGCTGGGCATTGGGCAGAGATATTAGTATCACACACCGGCTTGCTGGTATAGTGGTCCCGCACTCGCCTGCTAAATTAGCGATCTGAGTTCGATCCCCGCCCAAGGCTGAAAACAATCACTGCTATGCAAGCCGGTGCCCCTTTTTGTTGAGTAAGAAGTTGCGCGCGCTCGCGCCCGTGTGTGTGTATGTGAGTGAGTGAATGAGAGAGAGAGAGAGAGAGAGAGAGAGAGAGAGAGAGAGAGAGAGAGAGAGAGAGAGAGAGAGAGAAAGAGAGAAAGAAAGAAATAGTTGACTCAATCCAGAGTTCACATATCCTATGAGCATCTATATTAAACATTTATTCTGGTCTTACGAGCCCCTGAATTCCAAAGGGACTGTATTTTACCAGCACTTCCATCCTTGTTACAAACTATCACAACTATTTTATAACACTCGACTTCTATGATTTTATTATGTCTCGCAGGGCGATTTTATTCAGCTGAGGGATTGAGTGAGCCTCTAATATATTCTACAGGGTTAGTATTAAATCCTCCATTTCAACCCAATTCCTCATATAGATGATTGGATTCCTTCATTCCTTTTGTGTCACTGAATTACTAATATTCAGTACATAAGCACCGGTTTTCTCCATATAAGTAAACCTAACTACGTTCAAACACCAGATGTTGAAGCCACCAGGTTTAAGTTTGTATCTTAATGCGTCCGAGCCCTCCCAACTCCCTTCCATACCGTGTAGTACTTTCATTTTTTGTTTCTGGTGCCGTCAGGTGATTTTATCCATCTCCGTGGTACTCCCAACTCATCTTGGTAGCGAATGAGTTAGTCTATATATATATATATATATATATATATATATATATATATATATATGCAAAGTAGACCACTTGGAAAAAGAAACTAACGAAGCAGAGCGCTTTCGTATATTACATCTTCAGTGCAACAAGTACTTGTTGCACTGAAGATGTAATATACGAAAGCGCTCTGCTTCGTTAGTTTCTTTTTCCAAGTGGTCTACTTTGCATAAGTGAACACACGTACCCGTGTTCTTATTAGCATATATATATATATATATATATATATATATATATATATATATATATATATATATATATATATATTATTCAGACTGTCGTCTACCTATCTCCTTGGATAAAATTAATGTACACTATTTTTGAAGGAACAATGGAAATACCAGACATGCTCTTTGCAATCTCGCATTTCTTATTAATTTAT
>NC_134799.1:31490064-31520064 GCF_046742065.1 Oratosquilla oratoria | reverse complement strand
TCTATGTTTTCGACCTATATAGTGATTTTATGTAACAGTTGAGGTTTACGCCACTCGCAACTCCTCTGTTCCCAGCATCAGTCTGTCGAGCCCAACATCCTCACTAGACAGAATACATACTTAGTGGAGGGTTTAGCAATAGACTTGGAGAACACGCATGGCACTGGACTTGGAAAAGAAAGACGAGTAATGCTGTGTAAATAAGAGTGTAAATCCTACAGACAACCATGTGTGCATCTACAACCATGCTAGTATGGCCTTTTTATGCCTCTGTCATTATCAATGTTTTATTTGAATTTTGACCCTGATGGGAATGAGTTCTGGGAACTGAGTATATATACAAAGGCTGTACCCAGGATCTACCCTCTAAAATCACATATCTCCCTTTATGTAGAAGCTGGAAGAAAAATACACAGAACCAGCAGAAGACTAGAAAAAAAACTAAAAAGAATAGGAAGAAGCCAAAAGGAAATGAAGAAAAGGGACAAGAAACTAAAAGAGGAAGAAGTAAAAGATGAGGACAAAGAGGAAGAAAAAGAAAACAAAATGATGAAGAAGAAAAAGAAGATAAGGGAAGCACATATATGCCGTAACCCCCCCCCCCATCCCCACCACACCGCCATTCCACCTTCCGCCATCACCATAACGGAGTTGAGGTCTTGGAGCGAGAAGGTAAGACAAGGAGAAAGGGGAAGAGGGGAGAATAAAAAAGAGGGAAGGGCATAGACGGAGTAGGGGGGAAAGCAAAGAGATGGAAGAACGCTGATAATGACTGATGATTAATTGATGTCAGCCCTAATGACGGGTGACGTGGGAAGTGGGCAAGACCGATGGGGGCCTTTGGTGGTGGTGGTGGTGGTGGGGGTGGGAGTGGTAGGGGAAGGTACTAGTGATGGTGGTGGGAGTCTTGGTGATGGTGTGAGGGTGCTGGTTCTGGTGGTACTTGTAGTGGAGGTGGTGATTGTCGAAGTGGCGGTAGTACTGGTGGTGGGAGTCTTGGTGGCAGTGGTCATGAGGGTGCTGGCTCTGGTGGTACTGGTTGTGGTGATACTGGTGGTGGTAGTGGTGAAAGTGGTGGTGGTGGTACTGGTGGTGGAAGTCTTGGTGGTGGTGGTATTGCTTTGTGGTACTGTTGGTGGTGATAATCGAGGTGGTGGTACCAGTGGTGGTGACGGTGGTGGTAGTGGTGATAGTAGTGGTGGTAGTGGTGATAGTAGTGGTGGTAGTGGTGATAGTGATGGTGGCAGTGGTGGTGAAACAGCGTGCACGAGACACTGAAGAAGAGAGTAGCAGTCCATTTGCTTGTATGCTGCAACAGGGAGGACTGGCGGGGGGAGGGGAGGGGGAGAACATAATGAAACCAATTAAATGCAATTCTGATGGGTGGAGGAAGATACGGAGGGCGAGTGGAGTGAAAGGAAGTACCGGGGTGTGGAGTGGAAGTACAGTGCCGGGTCAGAGACTCCAAACTGATATGGAGTAAATATGGAGTAGAAAAATACAATATATTCAACTACAACACAATTTCCTAAGTTGGCAGATGCCGTGACTTGCTAGGGCAGTAACGTTAGGTTAATTGCTTTAGATTAGAATAGGAAAACCATAATCAAAATTTGGCGGGAATTTTTAAAATACAGCCAATTTGACGGTGGTACTGATCGAAATTGGCGTATTTTCTACAGAGCAATGGCGATTTCCTTATCTCAATTCCCCGTGAAATGTTGTTGTGGAATATAACGTGGAGGAGTGACGACAGTACAAATGGAGTGGCAAGAGAAAGTTGACGATACGGTCAAGGATCGTGGAAGAAGTAAATAAAACGATTGAGTTGAGAATAGATTAAATCAAATCACGGGGTACGGTCTGGAAGACCAGAATTACGGAGGTGGAATTGCGGAGTCCACGTACCAACCATGGAGGAAGAAGTACGGATGTGGAGTGAAAGGAAAGTACTGCAAGTGGAGTGTGGAGGGGAGTGTGGTGGAGGAGAATGTGGAAGGGAGGGTGGAAGGATTGAATGTCGGCGTAAAGCCGCTTGGGTGGTGACCTTATGAGGAAGGCGAGGAGGAGATGAGGAGGGGGGGAGGAGGGGAGGAGGAGGGGAGGGGGAGCGACCTAGACAAGGGAGTAAAACTTTCTCACAGTCTGCGCGAGAGTGGCGAGTTTTTGCTAAGGTGAGAGTAAATATTTTTTTGCAAATTCACCAAATTCCGTCCACGTAACTATTACGTCATCGATTTAATCTCCAAAAATTCCCTGTCGCTTTCTTGGTTAACTTAACACTGAATTGCCCTTTTAAACCTCCAAATACGTCATTTGGCCTCAGTCTCTCTTGATTAGTATCTGCATGAGTTATGAGCGTGTCTGTGTTTTTTTGTACTTGCCAAATCTCGCCTGTACTCTTGTGAACACACACGCACGCGCCCTCACACACACACACACACACACACACACACACACACACACACACACACACACACACACACACAAATGCACATAAATTTGAAGCTATGATAATTAGAGAAGAAAGAGTACCCCACGAAAATGGTCCCTTTTCTCTATACACTTAGGTTAATAAAAAGCCAAACGCACACACACGCGCGCGCGCTCACATGGCTTGCTGTTGTAATAGTTATCGTCGTGGACCTCCATTCTGAAGTACTGAGTTCGTGAAAGCGTGAAAACCAAACTATACTTCAAACTGTCACTGTCACCCTTGCGCAAGGGTATTGGAGCGTTTATAGTGGAGCGAAGAAAGAGAAGTTTGCAGGAGTGGTGTGGTAGAGGGCGCAGTTGTGGAATGGTATGAAGAAGGCTGATAGATTACATATAGTTCGAAAGATACAAGGAGCGAGCTCTCTTCCTGGAAGATAACAGCTAACGATCTCGAGTCCAGCACGCGATCACAATAGAACAGGAAGTACATTCAGATAAGGTCAGGGGGTATGAAGTACTGTACCCTCTGGGGAGTGAGGGAGGGAGAAGAGGATGGGGTGGGAAGACACGAACAGAATGAAAAAAGAAATCTTCCTGGAACATCGCTGAGAGAGAGAGAGAGAGAGAGAGAGAGAGAGAGAGAGAGAGAGAGGGGGGGGGGGGTAGAGAGACATGCGGACCCTCGATTGGACGCCATTTATGACCATAGGCCTTGTTTAAGGGAAGGTGGGGGGGGGGGCAGAAGAGGAGGGGAGAGGGGGGAGTGAAGGAGGGAGGGAACGAATGAGGGTAAGGGTGACGGGATAATGAAAGGGGCGAACCAGAGGATTGGTTGGTAATGATGTATATGTGCGTGCGTGCGTGCGTGTACGTGTGTGTGTGTGTGTATTCACCTTGGTCTTTGGATCACGTGTTGGACTCGTGATCCACAGCTATTTCCCTCTCGGAAGAGAGCTCAGAGCTCGTATGACCGATCTATGGGTAATGCTCCGACCTTACACACACACACACACACCCAATTCCCCGCCCACGAGAGTCAGAGTAACGACCCGAAGCGCAGCGATACCGAAATAACTTCGGCCCTGGGCAGGATTCGAACCAGGTACTGCGAGCACCACCGTGCTGGCAGTCCAGCGCTCTACCAACCGCGCCACCGAGCCGTGTGTGTGCGTACATATGTGGATATGGAGGACGGTGTGTAGGGGATATTAGCTGTGGGAGGACTGGAGTGTGCGGGTAATGGGGGTAATGCGTAGGCATTGTGGGTTTCCTGTGGACGTACTGATAAGCGAAAATTAGTGAATTCTGTCCCAACGAACTAACTTGACCTGACCTGATATGACCTAACCTTTTCTGACATACTCGGTATTCTTAAAATCAACATGGTACGTGCGATGTGCAAACACGTAAAAAACAAATAAATTTATATATATAAATTTATATATATATATATATATATATATATATATATATATATATATATATATATATATATATACATATATATATGTATATATATATACATATATATATATATATATATATATATATATATATATATATATAAATTCTACTTTTGTGCGTACCTGAGTCTAAGTCGCAATCACAATTGTGCATCTAACGCCTTCCACAGGCGATTTTTATTCATCTCCGTGGCACCCTCTAGTTAGTGAGGAGGTTACTCTAATTTATCATCAATATTCTTTGAACATAATACTATGAGACCAGTGTAATATACACAATCTACACACACACACACACACACACACACATATTCGGACACGTGCATCTACTCTTGGTCTCCGCTGTCGCCACCTTCACCATTCCATTAATTCTACTTCAACTACCACGATCTCCACAACCACCACAATGAATATTTCCACTATCATTACACATCATCCACAGCCATCATCTTTTCCACCATCATCACCATCACAATCTCTCTACCATCACACGACTTCATCCCCATCACCACAACCTCCACCACCACCCCATTACAATGTCCACCTCTTCATTTAACCTCCACACCTAACATCACTTCCACAATCACCACCACCATTAATCATTTTGCCACCTGAAACCATTACAACCGCAATTTATCATCCAGTCTGCGCTAACCAACATGGCCGCCAGACCCATCACCGTGGCATTCATTACGTCACCCAAATACGTCCTAACCTTATCGTTATCTACGTGATTATCACCCTTTCTTGATCACTGCCGCCTCCACGTTGTCTGTACACTCACGTGTACCAACAGTTTCACAAGAAACCCGCAGCCCCCAGCAGTGGCTGGGGAGAAAATGTGAAATGGTGTCTGTGTTGTACTAGTGTGGGATTTTCTATGTCAATGGAGGGGGCTACTGCTGCAGAGATTAGAAGGGAACCATTGTGTTGTTATCGCAGACAGCTCACCAGCGCTTCTATCCTTGTGGACGACATCGCGAAGCGGCAGAGCATCTTGATCCCTTTCAGGGGGTAAAGGCGCACCCGGACGGGTCGTCACTCACACGACGGCACACGTAAACAACTCGGCGGGTGAAAGAAGAACGAAAATAAACAAGAAAAAGGAGGAGGAGGAGGAGGCATAAAGCAAGGAGGGTAGAGGTCAAAGGAAATTGGGCCTGGTGAAGAACTGATGCACATGAACCTGTTTTGGAAAGAGACTGCCGGGGATGAAGTTGTTTGCTAGGGAGAAATAGATGGCGGTGATAGTGGCAGTGGCGGTAATGGTGACGTGGCACTTGGGAAGATTCTATCTGTATGCCAGAGCTTTTTCCCCCTTATAAGGGAATATGGGTAAAAGGCTCTTGGTATATAGACAGATAGAACTTGAGAAGATGAGGATAGCAAAATGAGAGAGGGAGAGAGAGAGAAGGAGAGGGGGAGACGGCCATGAGATCTTGAGTTCTAGTTCTATCCAAACATGGGGTGGAGGTGGAGGAAAACGATATAAAGGAGGATAAAGAAATGGTGAAAGAAGAAACTGAAGGCAAGGAAGAGGAGGAGGAGGAGGAGTAGGAACAAGACGAGGATAATGGAGAAGAGGTGGAGGAATTTGGAGAAAAGGAGGAAAAAGAGAAAGAGGAGGAGGAGGAGGAGGAGGAGGAGGAGGAGGAAGAGGAGGGAATTAAGGAGGTTAAGAGTTTGAAAAGGAGAAAGGCGAGGACAAGGTGATGGGGAGGAGAGTGTGGGGGTTGGGGAGAAGGGGGAAGGGGAGGTACAATGTACGTGATGGAAGTATATCTCATTATCCATAACCTTCATCACCAAAAGCATAAGGGACACTCCAGGAACACCCAAGGCAAAGCTGTTATCGAGAGGGCGCCGACATCAGCAATGTCGGCGAGGGCACAAGCAAAGTCTGCCATGACGTAAGCACCCTCTTCCGCAGGGGCGTGATCTTACCTTCAGTACCCTCTCCCCCTGCCGTGTGTGTATAATATAAGTATAATGTAAACATAAACGGACAAGTTACGATTGGACCTCGTCTGAGAAAGTTTGCAGGAGAATTAGAAGGGAGGGGAGGAGAGAAAAGGAAGATGAGCAAGAGACTACAAGGAGATACATGAAGAATAAGGAGGGAGAAGAAGGAGAAGAAAGAAGAAAAAGATGAGAGAAGAAAAGGCAAGAGAAAAGACAGAGGGTAAAGAGAAGAAACGAAAGGGATAAGGTGGAAGTAGGTAGAAGGTGAAACAGAAACAAGAGACGAGAGAAAAGAGGAAAGGAGGGGAGGGGGATGATGATTACAGGGAGGAGAGGAGGAGGAGGAGGAGGAGGAGGAGGAGGAGGAGGAGGAGGAGGAGGAGGAGGAGGAGGAGGAGGAGGAGGAGGAGGAGGAGGAGGAGAGGAGGAGGAGGAGGAGGAGGAGGAGGAGGAGGAGGATACGGCACTGCCGCCGCTGCCACGAAACCCAAGTCATACGGCTAGGGCCGTTACCCCCTCCCACCCACCCCCACCCTGTTCCTCCGAACCTCACCCCGTCCGTCCGCCATGCGGGAGGACGCACGCGTTCGGATCCTTCTCCCCCCCCGTCGCGTCATCGGCTTCGTCTTCCCCGACGCAGGCCGGCTCCGAACACGAACTCCCAGACCATGACCTGGGGTGAGGGAGCGGTCGGCTGAGGGCGTTGCCCGGCAACCAAAAGCGTCATTGACTTTGAGGTTCGACACTCGCTGCTTGACACGTGAAAGGAACCGTGTAAAGATTGATCTTGTAAGTTTTATAAACAATGAATCGTTGGCACAAAACAAATCCAGAAAACATGAAAATAAAAATGAGATCAATAAATAAAATAAAATAAAATAAAATAAAAATATATCCTAACCTTCCCTAGCTAGTTGTGACTTTTTCCATACATCAACATAGGCAATCCAAAACCGCACTAATCGTCGCCCTTCCCATCTCAGTGTCTCGTGTAGGAATGGGCATCCCTGTCTCCAGCCACACAGCTTGGGGCATTCATGGTCAAGCAAGCTAAACCAACTGGGCGGGTCCCCTGGGTGAGTCACCAGCTCAATCCGGGGTAATATGGGGTTGCAACCAACCCAGAGCAACAACAACAACAACAACAACAACAACAACAACAACAGTCGTTCCGGGTGATATACATTAGTCACCCAACCAAGGTCAACAGTTTCGGCAGCTTTCTCTCTTTCAAAAACAACTACATATATACGAAAATGAACAAAATAAGACATGAAATATAAATAAAAATAATGAAAACGGATAAACTATTATATAAATAAAACAAAAGAAAAATATACTAACAGACACAAAATAGACAAAAAAAAATCGAAGAACTTACTAAGTCGCACCTTAAGAAGACTGCCAAAAATGTTATCGAGTTGCTGGCCACCAACCTGAAAACATAAAACAAGAGATTTACCAAACATGAGTACATAAAAAAATGAAGTACAACAACACCTAAATGTATCAAACAGTTCCGCCTAACGGATTTGAATCCTTGGCCGTTTGACACTAGACCAACACGAACTTAGAATGCTACCAACTGTACCATAGGGTGATGTACAAAAGAGACTACCATTTGTCACTATAATCTTAAATTTTCCTTTTAGATGTTCCCTTTACAAGCTGATTTAAGTTAGCACATGTGAGAGGCACGGAGAAATACCAAATATTAAATTAATGAATCAATGAGTAAGGTGCATAAAGACACGGGTCTTGGTCCGAGTTCATTCCTGACCGGTTACGCCCCTGAGTTTCTCCAGAAATGACCAAAGACCAGTATCTTTCTACACCTTCCTCAATTTGCCATAATTTCTAAACAAATAAAACAGCCTCCACAAACGATTAATCCAAATCTATCCCAACTTCTACAAATGAATAACATGAACTAATTCAAAGATTACACCTTGCATTCAAAAGCTGTGTGTGTGTGTGTGTGTGTGTGTGTGTGTGTGTGTGTGTGTGTGTGTGTGTGTGTGTGTGTGTGTGTGTGTGTGTGTGTGTGTGTGTGTGTGTGTGTGTGTGTGTGTGTGTGGTTATAATCAACATTTCTCCCCCACCGAGGCCGAAACAAACGCGCCGCAGTAAATTATTTCTAAAGCCTAACATGCTGTGAACATTTTGAACAAAACATCCCCTAAGACAACGGTCAGGGATGCTATCCACTACACCAATCAGCTATTCGGAGTCCACTGCTGAACTAAGGCCTCTCTCATACCATTCCATGATTCGCACGACTGCGCCAACCTCTGTCAAGTCACTCCTGCTAACTTCTATATCTTGTCTCTCCACCTTCTGTCTGGTCTCCCATTTACACGCTTCCCATTTTGTGGCGTCCAGTAGGTAACATAACTGCTCCATCGCCCATCATTTTTGCACCAACTTTCTTTTACCGCCTCCATTACATATTTCTCTCAGTCTGCTCTCTTTCTGTGTAATTCCCAGCACTGATACCCAATGTCCTGTGTTCGACCCCCTCTCCATCGTATAGGGTACTGACTGCACAAGTTTTTATAAAGTCAATATTCCTGTGACACCTCTGTGGACCAGTGTTACGCATCCCTTGGACGATTCGAAACTAAACACCAATCAAATAAATAAATAAATAAATAAATAAATAAAATCCCGATCACTCAACTTCTCTCCGTTCTGCTCCCCTCATTAAATCTTTTCTGTAGCACCTCTGTGACATCCACGTCCTCTTCGGTGCGATATTGTCCTAAGGGCATAAGCTCTGCTTATGTCCTTCCATATATGGGCATAACGTGCCGGAAGGATTACTATGGGGCTCACAGATACAGCAGGAAGGACTGGAACAAGGAAGTGGTAGGTGGGAGGGAGAGGGAGAGGGAGGGTGAGGGGAAAGAGGGGTTAGGGAGGTAGAGCGATAGGGTGTATGGGGAGGGAAAGGTTAGGAGGACGTATTTGTATTTCGTCGCCAAGAACTAGCTAGCGCTTCTATCCTTGGAGGCCGTATCGCATTGAAGAGGTGGCGTCATTTAGGTGGTGAAAACTGGGGAATGAGATCGATGTGATCAGTATTCTTCACTGAATGGGGATTAGTTTCCAATCATAGATTGAGAGGAGGTAGAAAGAGGATTGAGGATAAGGGGAGGGGGAAGAGGAAGAGGAAGGGGAAGGGAGGAAAGGGAGGGGAAGAGAGAACAGGAGGGACAGCGACTGGGTGAGGATTAAGGAAGAGGGAACGAGGAGGGGGAAAGGAGGAGGAGAGGACGGGGGAAATAGGATGCGACGGTGGGAGGAAGGGTGTGAGAGAGGATGGGGGAGGAAGGATGAGAAGAAGAAAGGGTGAAGGAGAAAAGGTTATAATAAAAAAATATATAACAAAAAAAATGTAAGGGATGGAGAGGGAGGTGGGGCACAAGATGTCTTTCGTTCTGTGTAAAAGAAAAAAATGCGCAACAAAACAAAAGAGGAAAGACGAGTGGTAAAACTTGAAGAGTGGGAGGGAGGAGGGAGTCGAGGGAGTGGGAGGGAGATACGGTACGAGGAAAGGTGAGAGAGGATGGGTAGGGGAAGGGAGGGAGTGGAAGATACAGGAAGTCTTCAGTACAGGAAGGGAGGGTGGGAGCGTTTGAGGGAGGGGTCAGAGGAAAACCGGGAGAAGAATGGGGAAGTCAAGGGAGTTGTGAAAGCACAGACACACAGACACACACACACACACACACACACACACACACACACAGATACTGCAGGAAGGACTGGTGGGTATCTGGAATAAATTAGATAAGGCAACATTGTGTGCAAATGCTATTAAAGAATTTAAGAACAAACCTGATGACGAAAGATACAAAGACGGGGCACTACGAGCATAGCTCCCTTCCCGTATAATACAACTAGGTAAACGCACACAACACACACACACACACACACACACACACAAAAAAAAAAGCAGGAAGATTTCCGAAAGAATCACATGTGGATCAAGGTTCACCCTTTCAGGGATTACGAAGGGCAGGTATAAAACGTAGAAATAGTAAGCAAACCGCATTGTATCGAGCTGCATCGAACATAGAACCTTCATCCAGAGGTTTAGTACTTTCTTTACCTTCTTCAGGTTAACGTCACCATAGTTTATATACATGATCTTGTAAAGGTTTAACTCTTTCGGTTCACATAACTACGTCAAACTTTTAAATGGTCATTAAGTTATGTAAGATTTCTAATTCCGTCCCTGGTATCTTAATCCTACTGTATAGTTCATTTATTTGTGTGTGTGTGTGTGTGTGTGTGTGTGTGTGTGTGTGTGTGTGTGTGTGTGTGTGTGTGTTGTGTGTGTGTGTGTGTGTGTGTGTGCAGAGTAGGGGGGAGATTGAGGCGCACGGTGGTCATTTGGGCAATTTGGTTGAAAATATATAAAGAAAGAATAAAAAGAAATGCTGGAAAGGATGTTTACAAAACAGCGGAATGTGCAAAAAAAAGTCCAATAGCAAAAAATGAGACAAGAATGCAAGAACATTCATGGATTGTGTGCAAATGATCTATGCATATATTTGCTGCAGCATTCTGGTTTACACACACACACACACGCGCGCGGCTCGACGGTACAGTGGTAGCGTTCGCAACCGGTGCCCCAGCGGTATGAATTCGATTTTCGCCCAGGGCTGAAATAATTTCAGTATTACTGCGCTGCAAGCCGGTACTCCAACTCTTGTGGACGGGGAGTTGGGTGTGCGTGTGCAAGGTCACAGCATTACCCATAGATCGGTCATATATGAGCTCTGAGCTCTCTTCCGGGAGGATAATAGCTGTCGATCACGAGTCCAACACGTGATCCAAGACCATGGTGAATCACACACACACTCACACGAACGTTGTTCCTTTACTGTATACTAAAATAAGGAAGATGACCTCATCCTCAGAGCAGAGAGAGAGAGAGAGAGAGAGAGAGAATATACTCTTTAACCATGACCTGACTTGGTTTACATCTATTGATCGACCTACATCTTTTTTTAACCCCTTCTCCCACACTCCTCTCCCCACGAGAACCTTTCTGTTGCCTCATGTACCTTCACTACGTTTCATCTGTTCTACAAAAAATACTTCCACTTCCTCCACGTTAACCCACTTTCTCTCCAATCAGTCAATCATCGGTCATACAACACTTACAAATCCAAGTACATGTATATCTCAATTCATATTTACATCTGGAATACTATCAGTATTTATCTATTTATTTTGGTCTTATACTTAGGTTTAATGTGGCAAAGATGGCTAGAACTGGAAAGACCTGCTAAAGAAGAAAAGGAGATGTAGAGGAAGAAGATGAAGAAGAGAAAGAAGAACAAGAAGAGGAAGAAGAGGAAGAAGAGAAAGAAGAACAAGAAGAGGAAGAAGAGGAAAAAAAAAAAGGGGAAGAAGAGGAAAAGGATGGAGAAGAAGAAAAAAAGAAGAATAAGAGAATGTTACTGATCACTTTCATCTTCCATATCTCATCAGACATATTTGTTCAAGTTCCCTGCAGTTGATGGGAGAAGATCAGAGTTCAGTCACCTGTCGCCGGATCGAAAATGCGTCTGTCCCTGCATGGCCGCCGATTCAAGAGAGCGAATTGTATACATGGATCACACCATCGTGCTGCTGGCGAAGAAGAGGAGGAAGAAAACGAAGAAGAAGAAGAAGAAGAAGAAGAAGAAGAAGAAGAAGAAGAAAAATGGCACTTTAGTCAGTGACATTGTACCTCATCACGAAAAGAAAAGTAGACATAGCACACACATGCTAGGAAATCATTAGCCAAGAGAAGCCCGCTGTTGTCCTTGAGGACTGGACATGAGAGCCGTACAAGAACGGTGGCGCCGGAGGGGGCGACGCCCCCCCCTACTTTGCGCCAACCAGTGCTGCTTGGGACGAGACGGGGCGAGACACGCTGTGAGCGCGCCACGCGGTCGACGGTCGGGAGAAAGAGGAAGAGAGAGAAAAAAATTGTGTAACAAAGTAGTAAGTAGCTCCGTTTTCCCGCAGTAAGACATTCCCGGAGAGTTAAGCCGTTGGTAAGTCAAAGCACTCCTCAGTTTTGTCCCCATTGCCCTTGTCCTTTTCCAAGTTACTCATCTATAGATCGTACCTGGGATTATACCGCGATCGTAAACTTTGTGTCTCAGACATACAAGCAGTGACTTGGTTGAGTAAAAGAGTACACTAAACAGAAACGTTTTGTTGGGGCAATAAAGGAGTGGAAGTGGAAATAGACGTGGAAAGTAGCCAGAAGGTTGAAAGACAGATGCAGCTAGGTGTGTAACAATACCGCGAGATGGTGATCGTGAAAGAGGTATAATAGGAAGATGAAGACGATAGAGAAGTTTGAAGGAGTTACTTTGCCGAAACTAGTTGTGCAATTCATGAAAGAAGTTGGGAGAGGCCCCAGCAGGGAACTCAAGAGAGTATGACTGAAACGGTTGGGTCACTTACAAAAGAAAGAGAGAGAGCGAGAGAGTGGGAGAGAGAGAAAATAGAGAGAAGAGGGAAAGAGGAAGAGAAAGAGAGAAAGATAGACAGAGATGTGAAGAGAGGTGGAAAGAAAATGCAACTAATGTTATTGTACGGAAGTGAATTGTGAACCTTCCTGGTTGACTCCAGAGAACACAGCGAAAGCGGAAGAGTTGAAAGCTTCTCAAAACTGCCTGTGGTACGAGTACAAGAAGACCTAAAATATATATATATATTCAGGATTGGAAAAGAGAATTTTTGGAAGAGTGCCCCCCCCCCAACAAAAAAGAAGTGCTTTTGGAGGAAGAAAAGGGTGATTTTGTAAAAGTTCAGTTCTCTGGCTTCATCAATCTGCCAGCCAGAGATCCCGCCTAACAAAATATGGGAGGCATGCGGTAAGAGGTGAGTGACCCCAGATGCTCAATTTCAAGATGGCGACTCCCGACAGTTTTGGTAAACCCAATTTGATGACGAAGCCTTAATTTATTACGTTTCTATCTTTGAGCCTTTTCGACTTCCGGAACATTAATTAAAATTACTAAAAAATAATGGTAATTAATAAATGAACAAATAAATAAATTATTAAAATAAAAATGCTCAGAGTTCTGTTGAAACAAGAACATGACATGTGGCAGAACGGTAGATTGTGTACAAAAAAAATATTTACGGGAAAATGTTGGTAAAGCGTTCGTCGATCAGGTTTGAATGATAGTGGAAGAGAATGCGTGGAGAGGATGGGGACAAACACGGAAGAGGCAGAAATGTTCATGAAGAACAACTCACAGTGGCGGGCTTGAGTCAAACTTGCTCGCTAATTTATTTGCCCATGTCCCTATCACTTATTTTCCAAACTATTCAAAATACCCATCAACAACTATTCTTTGAACTTACTCAAGTGGTTATCATATTGGCCTATTTTTCCTCCCACATCTTACCTCCAACCTCCATTTGAATAATTAGAATATGACTTCGCTTTCAGAAGTCTAGACTTCTGTAAGAACATCTCAACAGTATGTCTAAAATTCGCATAGCTTCACAATCTTTTAGTTCATCATTCAGCTTTGCTATATATGACGGAGAGATAATTTTATATTTGGAGATTTTAAAAATAAAATATTGTAACTGAAGTGGTTTTTTCTAAGACAACTCGCAACTGTCGGCGCTGGTGAAGCCCCTGGAAGCCTAGTGTGATAACCACCTTCAGTGCACTCATCACCTACTCTTTTCACCTTTCCAGTACACCATCCACCATCTACTCAACCTCTATGCACTCACCACCTCAGTGTCAGTGTATCTTAGGGCTTCCTTCCCACCAGCCCACTTCCGTAGTATTTGGCAAAGACGACCCCACTACGGCATACGATTTGCCAATAGTCGCAATATGAACAAATATTCTGCAAAGCACTACAAATAGATTACTTTAGTGGCTGAAAAGATCAAGATAGGATAACTGACGACTAAGTCCTCCCTTGGGTTGGCCTTCGAGTTATACAGGAGCAACAGAAGTAGGTCGATCCATTTGTTTTGATCAGCGCTATCATGACGTCACGCCTACGTCAAGTCGCTCTGAATATAAAATTAATCAATGCTCCCATAACAGGATGAACGGGTTAAAAATAATTAGGACAAAAATAAATAAATAAATAAATAAATACATGCATACACATCATTATACAACCAAGACCAACCATTGAGAAGCCCAAACTCACCATAAATAGTCACCATAACATCCACCCA
Source organism: Oratosquilla oratoria (assembly GCF_046742065.1). NCBI lineage: Eukaryota > Metazoa > Arthropoda > Malacostraca > Stomatopoda > Squillidae > Oratosquilla > Oratosquilla oratoria. Next base: position 31,505,977 of record NC_134799.1, on the reverse strand, counting down.
GCCCCACTGCAGCCATTCGAACGACTTTACGTCATATGCGCCTGCGACTATTGATTGGTTGGTTGGATCCCGTGGCCACGCCCCTTTTCTCAATCCTTCCCACCCTCAGTCTTCATCTGTCTTAGGCGACTGCAAGTGCCAACTCAATTACACGAACTCGTTTGAACAAACGCTGGACATTTTAACTCTTGTTCGTTTGTGCATTATACGGTATTGATGATAATGTTCAAATAATGTAATACCATTCACTAATAACCATGTTGTGAGCGCTGAAAAGGTTAGACAACTTTATGGATGGGGATGACAGGTGGTGATGGACATGGAACTGCCCAGTGTAGGCCTTATGGTCTCTTGGAGTCTCTTTCATTCTTATGTTCTTAACTAGTATCTTACAGTTTGCTACAGAACTACCAAGTCATCAAACCCTCTTACCCTGTGACACACATTAAGGTTTTTATTATGGATGGCACCAGGCACTCTTTTAATCATGAACGGGGGAGGGGGATTATGACTTACAACACAGTGGCTCCGCTTACGCGACCATCTAATCTGAGTAATAATTATTTTATCCAAAAAAGAAATGGGGGGATGGGGGGGAGAAGAGGAGGGGGAGAGGGAAGGAACGGGGAAGGAAGGGGGTAGAGAAGAGGAGAAAGGAGAGGAAGGGAGAGGGAGGGAGAAGGAGAGAGGAGAGGAGGAAAGAGAAGAGGGAGGGAACGGGGGAGGAAGGGGGTAGAGAAGAGGCGAAAGGAAGGGAGAGAGAAGGAGAAGGAGAGAGGAGAGGGGAAAAGAGTAGAGCGGGAGAGGATGGGGTTAAGGATCGGGTTGGGTTGGTTAACCCAAATTCAAGTCCGCGGGAGACTGCAACATCCTGCCATTGTTGCATGTTGCAGAGCCAAGCGGAGACTCGCCCCCCCCCCCCGACTCCCGCCTCCTTGCATGCAGCATGTGATACCAATGTGGAGGAACTCCAGTCATGCACCGGTGTCATGCACCTCTGCATGGCGGCTGGAGCGTTGACGCGAAAGCGTAATTCTATATTACCGGGTCCCTCCCCGGACTTTTATTGTGAGCGATCTTTTACCCACTTCACTTTGGGTAACGCCATTTATTTATTTTTTATTTTTTCCATCAATTCATTTGATCTATTTTATCTATTTTCATTCATTTATTTTATTCTATCTATTCATTTATCTCTTTTTTTATTTTTATTTATCTATTCATTTATTTTCGTCCGTGATCATGATGATACCCTTTCTAGGGGCTGAATAGGGTATAACTTTTTTTTGGGTTGGGGGGGATAGAGGAAGGGGGGAGGGAGAGGGGGAGGGGGAGAGGGAGGGGGTTGATTAGGCTCCCCCTTTTCTCCAGTCTGGGTAATTTAAATCCACCCTTGATCTGACTAAAACCAGCGGGTACAGCACTAACCACAACAGAAATCCATAAGCCACATCGTCGTCACTGGCGGGACTAAGCACAGACCGTGGCTCACTGTCCACCTTGCGTTGTGGCAAACGTCAGGCAATTTTATTAATCGCTGCTATAGGAAGGACCCAGGCTTGATCCACGTGCCGATCGACCGCGACCCCAGCTGGCGGTGACGTCACTTCCTTTAACTGGCTGTTAGTACAATGACCTTTACTTGCACTACTGCCAGGAAGAGTTAATAGTACGTTGGTTGCCTGGTTGCTTGCCAGCTCGAGTTCAAAGCACTGAACATGGCGTGTGAAGTATTACACGGACCGTGATGTAAAGATAAATAAATAAAATACAAAATAAACATATGAATCAAATAATAATAGTAATAATAATAATAATAATAATAATAATGATAATACGACAAAATAACTTAATCAAATAATATATAGCTAAAATAAATAAATAAATAAATAAAATTAGTCCACTGTTGAGCAAAAGCCTCCCTAAACTCTTCCATGAGAAAAAAAAGACCTAAAATATAGACTCACACACCACCTTTAGGAATCGTACTCGGGCCTTTGAAATCACGAGCGATGGCCAACGAGGCACACAAAGGACACTGGAAACTGGCTCGAGTGAGGCGGAGACTACAAAAGAGAAAACTAGAGACAAATCGTGACCTTGTCCGAGGAAGACCTGCTCAGGTCAAGACTGTCCAGACCTTTGCCAAGGTCAAGCACACTTCTCTCTCTCTCTCTCTCTCTCTCTCTCTCTCTCTAGCAGCGTCATAACCATGCAAGCGGCTCTTGTCATCCAATAACTTTATTTTTTTTTAAGTAAATCCTAAGATAAGGGAGGTGATAAGCAGGCAGAGGGATTTAGGGAAATCTGTAATCGAGAATCGGGGTGGAATGAGACGAGAATATCGCCGTCGCTACCACACCAATACGCCATTTTTTTTTTTATCAGTTTTGCAATCTATATGGTGGTATTTTGAAAATTCCAGCCAATATATGGCAACATTTTTCCTATTCTAACCCTATTAATAAAATAATTAAATAACTATAAAATAATGAAACTAAAAACATATTAAACAAAAACTACTGAAATACAAAATAACTATATAAACACAAAGTTGAATAAATACAAATTAAAACAACTAAAACAAAACACAAAAAATACACAAGAAAAAACTATAACATATTACAAAACTAGACTTCCAGACGACTCCAACTCAGCGAGTCAGCCCCTTTAACCGCCGACCCATCATCTCACTTCCCACAGCGACGCGACGCGACGCCTTGATCCGCTGCCACGGCGTTCGGCCAGATTGCAGCAAGTCACGTTTGGTGCGGACAATGCAGCGCTGACGCGTACGACGACGCGTCTCGTGTCGAAAGTGACACTCACGTGTCGTGTCCTCCTCGTCCTCCTCCTCGAGTGAAAAGGGGAAGGAAACAAAATATGGAGTGACTCAAGTCCAGCACCTTCGGCAAGCTAACACTCAGTAGTGTGTGTGTGTGTTTGTATGTGTGTGTGTGCGCGCGTCAAAGAGAGAAAGAGAGAGAGGGGGGGAGGTATGCTAAAAGACCATGTCCTTAAGCACTTCCCTAGTCACGTTTTCTACCAATTTAATTCTGGTTATCGCCAGACGATTTCATTCAAGTGTACAGACATTGTCACAAGAGTAGACCTACCCTGGGTGACACGTTCACATCTTATATACTACTCGGATGGTTTACTGAGTAAAAGATTTGGTGAAATGGAGACTGATTACATACACACTACGAGAGTTGATGTCAGGCAACTAAATGATGTGAATTCCTTCAGACATCCGTCACAGCGTAATTGACACTTTCGTAGTCTCATGATGCGTGGGCTAGGGTTCGAATCCTATAAGCAGAAACGTTTAATCACGGTCACAGCTTCTGCGTGACGCGACTTGTACATGACGTATTACTTCCATGACGCGCAGCATGTTATGCTTGAAGAGCAGCACATCGTAATCATGATAACTAACACTCACGCTCTGGGGTCACGTGTCCATGCCCTTAAAGCACAAATGCCCATGTTATTGAATAAGTGAAACGTCGCTCTGAGCAATTAGCTTGAATGATGAAGCACTTTCTTTGTGCGCTCCATCACTGAGATGCAAATGCATGAACTCTGTGAAAGATTCAGTGGTTTCGCAAAAGACTAAAACGCCAAGCAAAATTTCCTCTGCATAGGTCGCAAATACACGCGCGCACACACACACACACACACACATATATATATATATACACACACACACACACACACATATATATATATATAAGTCCACATATATAATAATGTCTTCTCCCAACCTCTTCCATCAGATCTCTAGACCACACCGACTTCTGCCAGATCACTCCTGCAATCTTCTCTATATCGTCTTTCCACTTATCTGGTCTTTCCATGTTTTCAATTGAAAGACTCCATGCCGCATAGTTTCTGGTGAGATATTTCTTTTGTGCCACATTATCCACTACATTCAGTGAAATCCTATACATCTGTAGAGTATCCAATGGACCACGTCCTTATGACGGTACCCCCATATATACATCTGAGGAATTTCCCTCTTCGCCACCAGGGTGTGCCAGTTAGCAGTGGCTCCTACACTCTGCGTGAAAGCTAACTTTTGTCTTATCTTTCGTACAAGACCTATTCAATAGGTCTAACGCTAGAGAGGCATTCCTCTCTTAAATGATACAGCTCCAGCAGTTGTCCAGATATTCAAGCTGACCTGCCAGTATCAAGGTGTTCGGCTAGGCTGATGAGAAGTTACGTTGTGTTAGGCTTAGTTAGGGTAAAGTTAATGTTAACTCCAAATGGAATCTCTCCCTAAATCTGAGATCTCAGATTTGTGTTTTCCCAAATTATGCGGTTTCTCTATATTTGCGACATCCCTAAATGTACAATCTACCCAGATTTACGATTTCCCTAGATTAGCTATTTCCATATTCAATAAATGACGGACACTTTTTGTCAGATCGTGGAAGGGCACCGGTGGTACATGACCAAATGTCCCGAACGCGTGCCAACGCCCAGCCGGACACTCCCGCTTAGCCGGCACTAGTGCCACGCTGAAGGGTTGAGCGTGGCACTGACCGACCGAGCCAACGACCGCGAGAGCACCGGCAGCCTCTGCATCACCGGGACAAGCGGGGCGTCCAGCATGAACAAACTTCTTCCTCAACGGGTCCCTTTCTCGAGTTCAGTACCAGAGTACAAAGTTCATCTAATCGTCTTAATACACGGTGCTCTGAGAAATGGAATGAATAACCACAACGTTAAAATATCCCGGGATGTGTGGGGGAACATGACGTTACCAGAAGTACAGTGGGAGGAAGGTTATCCGAAGTATCCGAAGTCGAGGAGGAAAGGACCAGCGAGGAAAGAACTAAAAATCTGCACGAGTCTATGCGTCGCAGTCACGTGTGGCGAGATCGCAGGAACGCAAGCGTCTGTCACGTGTGGTGGCTGGTGGCGGCAGCGGCGAGGATGACGTGTCCGCCACCCCACCCGGACGCGAAGACGCGGTCGTGGGACCCGGCGTCTCGAATTCCCGCGAAAGAAGAGTCGAACTGAGATCGACGAAGATCGAGCCGCATGGCACCGCGCATTCTTCGGAGGCTCTGCATGGAGAGGACTTGCATTCGTCCGAGTTTAATTCTCTGGCCCTTTCCCTTCCTTCTTTATATCAGAGGATTTTATTCATTTAAAAGCAACCCCCTAACTTCCTTGGGTTACACACATAGTAAAGACTACCTTCTTTAACTATTGAGTGCCTTTAATCATCCTTAACCTTTAAAACTGGATCTTCAAGTCGCTTGTGCTCCCTGTCTTGCTGTATGGCAGTGAGATATGGACACCGAATTCCAATATGAAGAGGTGTCTCGACGTCTTTAGTACCACGTGACTTTGTAGAACCTTGGAGTACTGCTGGTAAGATTATTGTGTATCAGACCAGCAGCCGTTCCGTGAGACCAAGTCTAGGCATGTTAGCAGCATAAATCGTGAAAGTCAACTCCGAATGTATGGGCAAGTAGCACGCTTCCCTGATGATGTTGATCCCATTCATAATGTCGACTCCACAAGAGACAGCCTTTGGTGAAAGAGACGAAGGAGGAGACGCCCACAGACATCATGCCAAGAGCAAGTCGACCAATTCTGCCCAGAGTTGTTTGGAATGGTAATGGTGGCGGCATGGGGGTTTGCTCAGGAAAGGGGAAGGGGCGTGGGAAACAGTTTCGGCGTGAGTAAAGCGACGCCTTCCGCGGCGTATATTACCTACTGATGAGGATGACAACATTCTTCACTAATTACGCATGCATATATACATACATGAAAAGCCCCTTTCCCCCTTATAAGGAGGGGTACCTGTGTCAAAACATACCCTCATTCTACACTAATCCAATCCAATCATTGTCTCTCGCATCTTCGCACCTCGTGCATTAAGGGTCATCCCTTACTTCCGCCACACCGCTCGGGTCAGGAGCAATACATCCAGACGCGTTTGACAAAACCCGTCCCTTACGTGACTGGTGGTTATTTTCGGTTGTCTGGCAAGCAAGTGCGTGCTTCCGTGAGTACCGCAGTAGTTCCGGAAGGCTTATCCTCTTCGCCAGAGCTTTCTATGGAAGAGGTGTGTCTTCCTTTATACGTCGGAGTGATCCTGAAGAGCGAAGGTCTTGGTAAGTACAGATACCTGCAGACCAACCCACCCACCAAAAACATGAATAAATAAAAACGCAATATATAATATAATAAATAAATAAATAAATACATAGATAAAATAAATAATAACAATAAATGGAAAACACAAAAGAATGAACAATAAATAAAATTTAATAAAAAAAAAAAGGTGACAGGGTGACTATGACCTCAAAACGTGACATGTGGGTTACCCACACACTCTCCCCTCCCCTACCACCGGTCCTCAATCAGCTCTGAAGTCCGAAATAAGAGTGATCACACGAGCATACTGACTAGATACTACATCAGAATACGTAACTGGTACACCGCACCTCATGGGAAATCGTGCAAGTGCGATTCGAACAACTGCCTGGCATGGGGGATCGAGCCTGGTACTCCAGTTTCAGAAGCAGAGACGTTACCCATTGTTCCTTGCAGCTTTGGATGTAATAACATGAAGACAAAATGCTAACTCACTCCACTCATACCCTCACATTCCTTATCCAGTGCCTTACTCGACCTACACGTTTTTTCCCTATCTGTCACCAGGAGATTCTATTTGGACAAGGGTTGGGAGGGGGAGAGGTCCGTGGACTCTTGTGGGGTGGGAAGTAGTGTCCACCGTGCGGCCAATTACCCGAAGCATACCAGGGGAATCCTCAACACCAAACCACTCGAGACGACAAGGGTCATTCCTCGAAAGCTTATGAGTCAGTCCACATGGAGTTAGACCTCATGTTCCACTCCTCCCTCTAACACGACCGCATGTGTCTAAGCCCCGGCCTCATGGATGCCAAGAAACGTTAGTATTTTGTCGCAGATTTACTTATTTGCTATTTATCTATATATTTCATAAGGTTAAGATAGGGCAAATATCGCCAAATTTTGGCTGTTATTTCTAAAATACCGCCACATTGATGGCGAAACTGGTCGGAAATAACCTCTTGTTGAGGTACCGACGGTGATAATCTCATCTCAATCCACCCCAATTCCTTGCAATTTCCCAAAATTCCTCTTCGTGCTTATCAACCTCTTATCTCAGAGAAAGAATTTACTTTTATCAAAAATGAAGGTTATTGATGACAAGTACACCTTTCACATGAACAGTCGTGACGTTACTTACCATAAAAAGGTAATAAAATAAAATAAATGAAAGAAAATTAGGAAAATGAAAAAATATCAAGAAGCTTATGACGAAGAGTGCGACAGCGAACAGGACGACGACGACCAGAGACGGAGGAGGAGAATGAAGTACAGAAGGAGCAAGAGAAGGGAAAGAAAGAGGAAGAGAGGGAAATGAAGCGAGCAAATGAAGAAGAATACGTGAGCAGAAGAATGACGATAAGGAAATGGAAGACGAAGAAAAGGTAGAGGAACAGGAAGCGAGAGGAACAATAAATAAATAAATAAATAAAATGTAATGAAATACAATAAAACAAAATAAAATAAGAATAATAACAATTAACAGTAGTAACGATAACAATAATACAGTTCTTCCCATTCCACACCAGACTATCGGCGCGACAAAAGCATGTCACCACGAGGACAGAAGCGCTGGTAAACTAGTCCATAACAACCAGAAGTGACGACGTGAGACGCAGCCATTCGACAGGCAGACAGACAGACGAACAGACAGACAGACAGAGGTCAGGTGCTTCTTTCCGAGCTGTTGGCTAAATCCCTCTGAGCTGTAACCTCAGACATGACCTTTCCCTATCTGCTTAACTCGACGGAGCTGCTGCCCTGGCCATTCTTTAACGGTTAGTCCCAAGGACTGAGGACAGAAGTGGCTTCCTACTGAGAGCAGAACTTTGCATAAATACATAAATAAATAAATAAATAAATAAATAAATATATCAGTCCCTCTCTATATATCAGTCCCTCTGTCTGTCTGTCTCTCTCTGTTGAGTAATTACCATGAACGACCCCATACCAATTTTACTATTTTGGATATGCCACTAACACTGGTTGACCTCGTATCTCTAATCATCTGGCAAATGAGCACACCAGTTTAATATACTGTACACAATATTCACACACACACACACACACACATACGCACACACGAACACGACGATAACTGAGTATGAAGGGTGACACTGAGACTTAATATATTCTTTTCTGTTGAACACCAAATTAGTTTAAGAAATTCTGAAAAGGCAACTGGATCCCGGTATGGTAAAAATGAATAAACAAGTAAATGAATAAAACACAATATTGATAATAATGATAATAATAATGATGAAAACATAATTATAATAATAATAACAACAATAATAATATAAATATAAATAAAAAGAAATAAATAAAATAGCATCGTCCAAGCTCAACAAAGAACGAGAACACCCACATTTACTGATGAACGAACAGGCGGTGGAACGCAGCACCCACCACAACTCCCTCCATCAACTATTCAACTCTCGATATGAACAAGAGCACCTGTTATTCCACAAGTGACAACAACGCCCTCCCCTTCCGTCCTCGAGTGAACAGATTGGACATTATGAACATTTCCCGGATCCTCCCGTTCTTTATGCAGTCAATACGTTATGGGAGTTTAGTGACACCCCTATGGCCCAGAGCTACGAAGCATCCGTTTGTGATGGGAAATTCGTCTCCACCCAAAGAAGAATGATTATCACTTTATCTACCATCCTTCCTTCAATCACTCTTTTACCAAAAATTTTACCCTATTTCTTCGGCTATGTTTCCTCCATGGATAGAAGCGCTGGTTATCAAACATATATCGATGAACCCCCTACATATGGAGCGGTACTTCATCCATTTCTTTTGGTTGCCGTCAGGACGCCATGGTCGTCGCTTTTATCTATTCAGTCTGTCTTTCACACACATTATAGCTTCTTCGACACCCCGGCCAGGTGTTCATATGGACTGAATGAACAGACCTATCCACCTTTTCCTTGGGAGATAAAGAGAAAGAGAGAGAGAGAGAGAAATGGTTATGTTAACCAAGATATATAATTTCCTCACTTACACGTCATCACTACCCACCTAACCTGCCTGAAGCACACAACCTACATGCGTGCAACTTAACACTATTGAAGTATCTTGGCACTGGAGGTGGAAAACAAGAGTGCTGTGCTATTATGGGTTCCTGCTGGCCCCGTGGGCGGCACCCAAAGGGCTTGGGTGCCACTTTATCGTCAAGGGACGATACCCAAAGTGCCTCTGCACTCCTGCTGGGGGCCACCGCAGATAGTGCCAACGTATAAAATGAAAGGTCCTCCGCTCGAAGAGTGAGAGGGAAGGGAGGAGGGGAAGGAGCAGGAGTAAGAAAATGAAGAGGAGGAAAAGGAGGAGGAGGAGAAAGAGGAGGAGAGGGGAGAGACCAAAGGCACAGACACAAGAACTATGTTTGCAGTTTTGGTAAAATTTGGATCAGATTCGGGTGTTCCCAATAGAAGTTACTTTGTCTCAGAGCGACATTACCACAACGGCAAGACAGAAAATGGTCGAACCGAAGGAGTGACTGGTGGAGGGGTAGGGAGGGAAGGGAGGTGGGATCAGTGGAGGGGTCGGGTGGAAAGAAGAGTGGCAAGACCAGGAGGGGTGGACAAGGATATCTGAAGAAAAGAAGAAAGAAGCGAATGAGAAAACGAAGGAAAAGGAGAAAAAAGGAAAAACAAACAGAATAGAACGAGTACAAAAAGGAGGAGGAGGAGGAGGAGGAAGAGAAGTGGGGAAGGAGGAAGTGGATATGGAAGAATTACTTTAAGACCACCTGGAGTTAACTTGGAGCAGGCGAGGTGGGGAAGCAAGAACCGGCTGCGGTTTGGATGAGCACCACAATGACGGCAGTGCCTAATGGGTGCCAGCTGAGTGCCACGTCAGAAGGGCCTAAGGTATCTGGTTGCTGTAAACACATACATACACATACTAAAAGTTTTTTTCTACCTTATATGGGAGGGGTGGTACAGTCAAAGCTCACCCACACACTACACCCATCCAGAACCCATTATCCCTCCCACCTCAGCACCTCATGGATAAAGGGTCATCCCTAACTCCCGCCACACTGTTCGGGTCAAGTACAATGCAGCAAGGCACAGCACCCCCGCACCATGGCTCAACAGACGAAGTTGGCTTATCCCCACCGATTCATTTACATGGTGACCCCTACCCAACATCATCCACATACCTAAAGTTTTAACTGAAGAGGGTGGGTGAGGCGTGGGGGGATTTCAGAACCAGCTTAAAAGGGGGTCACGACCAACAGAGACCTCATTCAATCCTAGGTCCTCCCGTCAGATGAAGTCTTCTATCATATAATAATCCGCTTTGCATAGTACAATACGATCAGGGGTTAATAACCATTTATCCAAGGATAATTATTTTCTTACTCCACCAGCACCTCATCCACCGCCTCCACCACTACCACCACCACTTTACGGATATGGCTAATAATACTCCGTTCAAATATGACATGCGCATGACGCAGACAAAGTCTTCTTCCTGCCCCCCTCTCCCCCCTCCCAACTCCTCCACCCCTTCACCTCCCACGACACACGTGACCTCCAACCCTCCTTGCCGGGGGAGAATCGATCACTGAATGATGAAATGAGGTGGAGAAGGAGGATGAGGGGAAGTGGGGAGGAGGAGGAGGAGGAGGAGGAGGAGGAGGAGGAGGAGGAGGAAGAGGAGGAGGAACGCGCGAGGTTGCGACGACGACGAAGACATAGAGCCACAACCATATGGTACTTCCAACAACTTGATGTCAGCATTAACCATGATGGAAGAAAAGGAGTTGGAGGAGGAAGACGATGATGATAAGGAAGGAAAAAGAACAAAAATAGGAAGGAGAAAAAGTAGAAAACAGGAAGAATAAGAAGAAAAAAGGAGGAGGAGGAGGAGATGAAGCAGATAATGGAGACGGAAATGAAGAAGAAGCAGACGAAGAAGGAGAAGGAGGAGGAAGAGATGGGTTTGTTCCCTAATAAACTAAAGACCTTCATCATGGACATATTAACCAATAATTCCATCACGGTACTACCTTGCATGAGCTACGGGCACCCCTACGGACCAGAGCCACACAACATTTTTTCAAAATCAGTAATTAATCTCCACTCAAAGAAGAATGTTAATCACTATTAACTTCTAGATTAACTCCTTTCTGTAACTGCCATCATCACACCTCCTCTATGACGCCATATTGTCCCCTATAGAAGAAGCACCGCTCTACTAGTGACGAAATGGAGCCTACATCACGGAAATACCAATATATCACGTTCGATAATCTCTTCATTCCTTGCACACATCACGATGCACGCCGGTCACGTGACACGCCGAACGCGTCACCTGGTCATCACCGTCACGTCACCAAGTCACGGATCATCACCGACCCACTTGGAAGATCATGCACACGCGTGACCCTCGTATCACTTCGCCAACCCATCAGCCAATCAGAGTCCACCGCTGAACGAAGACCTCTGACAACCTCTCCCATGAGCCGCACGACAGAGCCAACTTCCGTCATGCTACCCATGCAAACTTCTCTGCACCAACACATGAGGGTTTTTTTTTCTCGCAAAAACAGTTTCGTACTATGGACCATACGCACGTGAACTTTGATACTACTTCACTCCTACATAAAAACGATACCTACATACATATCCGGTACATAATACATCCATATGTGCACACATACGAATAAGTACGTACGGATGCATATACGCGCATGCATGCATACACACACACCATTATATACATACAAGTATATTGTAATATCTAGCAAGTTGGGCAGGGAAATCCTGTCGACAACAGATTCTACACTTGTACCAGACGGTGGGTGTGCGTGCGTGCGTGCGTGCGTGTGTGTGTGTGTGTGTGTGTGTGTGTGTGTGTGTGTGTGTGTGTGTGTGTGTGTGTGTGTGTGTGTGTCCGCGCGGGCACTGTCTCATCCGTGCGTGTGTGCCTGCCGAGTGCCTTGCATGCATGTGTGTGTGTGCGCGCGTGCATGCGTGCCTCTTGAAACTCAGCAGGAACATACAAATGCCGGTAGTGTCCCAGGCTTGAGCTCCAACTTACGCTTCACCACGTAATGTGTCGCCCAGGGAGATTAGTATTTCTTGTCAGGAATAACCAGCGTTTCTATCCCAGGCAGAGGTGAGAGAGGTCGACGTACCTGCAAGAAAGAAATCATATGTTAGAACAGTTTCAAGTCTTCCACAATATGATCAGAATAAATATAATGACCTTCTCACCTTTGTGACTGAGATGGCGCCACGGGGACGAATAATACAAGGAGAACCAGCCGGCTTGCAAAGGTTTAATGATAATGGCGGAGTGCCACAAGGATTAATAAAATAGCCCGGCGACATATATATTAAAAGATAATGTGCCACCCGGTACGGAAGGGGTTCATCCTGTCAGTAACACTATTGCACCATATGACCAACATCCTTACACCATCTGTTATCCTGTTTTCCCTCCACCTGCCCCGTCCAAGTCACCCCATAAACACCAAAACAATACAGACGACACTCAACCGTCACCCACAGCCAGCAGAATCAGGTCAGTGCCAACCCAGGTCACAGCCGAGGTGGCACCAATGCCAAACACAACCTGACCTCCGGACACAAACCAGGCACCCGGACCATACTGAGCGACACTGGCACTGGTCAGTGCCAAGATATATAAACAACTTCAGTGCCATATCCAGGTCACGAACCCCAGCCACGTGACTTGTGTTATAAGCCAGGTCACAATACCCTTACGACAACACAGGCACACCTCAGTGCCACGATAAGCAGGATCTTGGCCTCAGTGCCAGGTTACGTACCTCGGCCACGTGACTTTTATGCCAGAATATTTTTTACTAAACTCATGTACAACGGTAGTATTTGTTCTCAGCCTCAACGGATTAAAATGCAGGTACACACATACACATATACACACACAAAATGTTTGTGGGCCAACAAATACTTGTACACACACTAATGGCATACACACATAATCGAGTATACATTCACCATAGATTCCCACGGGGCCATTATCCAATATCTGTCCCACATCCAACACCGAAACCGCCAACTTAACAAGATGAATCTTGCACAACTCTAACAACCCAATTAAAGAGAACCAACCCGCACTCTTAACCTTTTCGCCGAGTTTTGAAATATGTCTCTATCCGAGTTCTTCCATGAGTTGTGCAACTGTGCCAGCTTTTGCCGCGTCACTCCTGCAAGCTTCTCAATCTCGTCTCTCCACATTCTGCCTGGTTTCGCCTCTTCCACACTTGCCATTTCGCCATGTCCAGTCAGCAGCACGTTTGCTCCATCTTGCCATCCTTCCTTTGCCCTCCCCAATTCCACTTCCAATAAACTGACGTTTCTACAATGTCCCGAGTGGTGTGGCGAAGGACAGGGGTGGCCCATCATCGACAAGGAACTAATATGAAAGGGACAACAAATGGGTGTTGGATGGGTAAAGGGTGGGTGTATATCCTGGCTGATCCACCCCTTTAAAGGGGGAAAGGGCTTTTGGTATATCTAGGTGCGCATGTACAGTGTCTTTGGCATAAGATCTTCATGAGAAATATACATACCAAAAGGAATGGGAGGAGGAGGGGGGTCACCCTACCGAAGTAACTATGGTCACAGAACATTCTTACATTAAACAGTGTAAGAATCTATTCAGCTCCAGGGTTCTATAACATACTGAAAGATTCAATTCCTTATGGCAGCATACGTTCCTCTCCTTATACCATCCTTCCCTTAACGCCTTCAGCCTTCCTTCTCCTTCGATTGCCTTAATCACTTCCCTCCTATACATCGCCTGATCTCCTTTCAACCCTCCATCCAATTCACCTTCTTTCAATTTAATTTTCCCAGAACATTCCAAAAATCATTTTAACTTGTCTAAATACTTTCTAGAACATCTTTCCTTATATCCACAAAGATAATCCCTATCCATCTATTCTAACCTTAACAATTACTTTTCCTGTGTATCACTTTACCGTTGATAAATCTCTAGACCAGTCTACTCGATCAATAAGCAATTTAGGCCCACGGCTCATGCAAGGGAGATACAGCCAATGAACTGACTGGTTGATTAATCAATCAATCATTCTTCTAAGTTAATCTTCATCAATTGTACCTCTTCCTTCTTTTTGGATTCCTATGTCCTCATTTCTATTTATTTTCCTATTCTTCTTTGCTTACATCTCTCCAACCTTCATTAACCCTCACTTATCTGAAACATCTTAACCTTATCTAATGTTTCCCTCTCTCAGCCCCTTCCACTCCAGCCTCCATAAATATATTTCTGACCGCCCCACACACACTCATCTCTACAATGACGTCACAAAAGGCTAATGAAGGCACAAAAGAGTCGCTTAAGGCACAATGGTCCGTTAAAGACACCAAGATAATATCGTGGAGGGCACCAACAGTATACCGATGAAAACACGAACAGAGTTTTCAACGCATTTTAACGGAGAACTGAAGAGCGTCTTCTCAGGAGAGGTACTCCTCAAGACGACCAAGAAGGTTTTCGGCTTCTTGAAGAAGTCCCGAAATAGCTCTAAGATATCCTGAAGGCGCCTCGAGGAGCACCTCGACAACATCCTTGGGGGGACATACGAGGATCCATCGTAACTCAGACAACACTTGAAGACCTCCCGCACCACTATAAAATGCTTTTGACTACCAGAGAAAAGGGACAGAGGAATAAATCTGTCCGGGTACACCACACCGATATACATACATGAAAAGTCCTTTTCCATCTTGTTTGGGGGAAGGCCGAGTCAAAGCATATTCCCATCCACTATCCCCTCTTGGCACCTCGTGGATGAAGGGTCATCCCTCTGCCCCGCCGCACTGCCAGAGTCAAAGTGCAATGCAGTTTGGCAGAGGCTTCCCATAGTCGGACTCAACAAGGGTTACGATTGACAGGGGCAAAACACTGACTATGGCTTGGATGCGAATACCAAGTGATCTGAAAAGTTCGAAGAGGCAGGACTTCGAAAAGAACTTTAAGGAAGAAAAGGCAGAACTTTGAAGACGAAGAAAGAAAAAATGAGAGAGAGAGAGAGAGAGAGAGAGAGAGATAGATAGAAAAGTGAGCGTCAGCGACAAGTCTGCGGAGGACAACGAGCGGACACTCGTCAACTGGCTCGTGACCCCTTCAATACGGTGACACGTTACAGCTCGAAATGACACCAACCAACCAACCAGTCAGCGCGTTCTATTCACCTTGGTCTTTGAGGTGTCTCCATCGATTCCCTGTTCCGTCCAGGGAGCCTCCCTCAACACAAGAATAAAGTGAGCATGCATCCGACAAAAGATATGAAAGAGAATTACTGTGTTGAAGAAGTAAATTGCGCAAAAAGAGAGAAAATGGGGACACAAGATGAATCTTCTAGGATGAGAGACTACGAGTGGGAGCGTGGTTGGAAAGGCAAGTTGGCAAGATGACGATGAGGACGAGGAGGAAGATGAGGAAGAAGAGGAAGAAAAAAAAAGAAAAGGAAGGAGAAGAAGAAAATTATACGGAGAATAAGACAGAAGAAGAGGAGAAGGAGGACGAGGAGAATGAGGTGAAGGAAAACAGGTGGACGAGGACGAGAAGGAGGAAAAAAGGAGGACGAGGACGAGGATGAGGACAAGGAGGGGGGGGGTATAGACGAGGAAATAGAGACAGTTAACCAAGAGCGCAACTGGCGAGAGAGGAAGTGTTCCGAAACCAAGAGGGAGAGAAGAAAAGGCCCAAAGGACGGCCATGAAACTGACCCACGTCCGTCCCATTCCAAGTGCATCCG
>NC_134799.1:31477564-31485064 GCF_046742065.1 Oratosquilla oratoria | reverse complement strand
CTATGCGTACAATGCTATTACCACACGAGGAAAACCCTTCCTAACAAGGTCATTTTTTCTTTTACTATTATATATTTTTTCCTAATTTTATGTCACTGGGGATATGAGTCACGACTGTTCTTGTGACAGGTGCAAAGCATCAAACTATAATTACTATTTTTTTAAGTGCAATATTTATCTTTACTATGATGTTTTCAGTCAAGAGTGGATTTCTTGTACATGATAAAATTTATGGGAGAAGAATTTGAACGTAAATAAACCAATCAATCCGCTTACCCATTGAACCACTAAACAGCAGAAAACATCAGTTAACTCTTGACATATCACCATAACCCAATCAATATAGAGTCCACTACTAAACAAAGACCTCTCCTATCCTCTTCCACGACTTGCACAATTGTGCAAACTGTGCCACGTAACCCTTGGAAACTTTTCTCACTTGTCACTGTGGCCGTTGGATAAATCCTTATAAGGCAGTCAACAACAACAACAACAACAATAATAATAATAATATAAAATAATAAATAATGATAATACATAATAATAATAATAATAATAATGATAACAATGATAATCATAATGATAATAATAATAATAATAATGATAATAAAAAGTTGAGTGAGAGCTGTGTTCCAACTTGAGCCTCATCCTGGTCCCCGTGCACTCCGTCCCTTCCCTCCACGCAGGCCCTGAACGCGGGCTCCATTGTCGTGGCTTTTGTATGCAAAACAGGCATGCGTGACACATCATCATAATTACGTTTTTGGATTTTTCACTCGGACCACATCACTTGTTCAAATGAATTGAATGTAGACTTTCCCAACACTAAACAATAGTCGGATTGTAATTTTTAAATCGTTGTATATTTTTGTACTTCTTAAGTTATATGCATGTTGATCTATTTATATTTATTGTGGCACCATGCATATTCACTGAAATGTTAAAAAAAAATATTATTATTAATTCTCCTTTTCGAGGCCCATCTGAGTATTAGCGTCCTGAAATTTTCGGCAAAATATATCAGTGCCAGCGAAGATGACAATGATGATGATAATGGTGGTAATGATGATGGTGATGATGATAATGACAATGATGATGATGATGATGATGATGATGTTGATAGTAACCTTGACAAGTATAATGATAATATAATCCTTCTCTTCCCTCCTCCTCCTCTTCTTCCTCCTCTCCTCTACCACCATCACCAAGCCCAAAATCACGAACCTATTCGTTGGCTCCTTTCCTGTTCCAATAAATCCACCAATCAACCAATCAATCCATCAACTCGTGGCTCACTCCAATCTTAACCCAAACGAACATCTCTGAATATTTTATCCTGGCCAACACCAGTCCATTTTATTCAATTAGGGAAGGTTGGGGAAACTCCATGTCCCACAGGAGTTATGCTCCCTAAGATCTGCTCCATCCCTAAGAGTCAGTGGGGAACCCACATCTCATCCTTTATTCACAGCGCCATCACCCGATCCCTACAAGCTGCCCATCATCCTCTGGCTCCCCATAAACCCACGTCACCTTCCACCTCAAAATATCAAATATTTATTATTAAAGATTATATGACCATCAAAGCTTTGTCCTTTCTACATTCCCTGTATGGGGTACTGGCTGCATATGTTTTTTTAGGGTGTCAATATTTCAAGGACCTTTGTGACACCCCTGCGGACCAGAGTCACACAATATTACTCTATGATTGGAGGATAATCTCTTCTGCCCTTTAGCAGTCCTCATCATCATACCCCAATCTCCAATCTCCTTCCTTTGTTTGGTGACTGTTTACTAAGGGCGAGAAGGGACACGGCCCCCCCACCCCACACACCCAAAAGAGGGGTTGGGAGTTTCGTCGCAGAGTCCCCCAGGGACTGGTGTAGGGGACTGACATAGGTCCCGGTTTCAAACCCGTATGGGTCTGACTCACAAGCGCCTGGAATTTGTCCGGACCAAGACAAAGTCGTGCATGGGTCAAGAAACTAAATACGCATACACGCGCGCACACACACACGCACACACACACACACACTATAAGATCGAAGAGGATGAGATAGTTTCATTACAATAATCAGATCAGTGAAAGGAGATGGACAAAGTTGACAGATTTAGGGTGAAAGGGTATCATGAGGTAATAAGAAGAAGTTGAAAAAGACCACATGTCTCAAGGATGTGAAAAAAAGATAAAATAAAATTATTTCCCCATCCAGACGCGTGAATTCCAGGAATAGGGAACTATACATGAATTCAAAACGTGGTATAGTAACAGAATAATCAAAGACAGGTCCCAAAACTCTTCGGGCCGACGAAGTTTCCCTTTCCATCTCCCCGCCCCCCGTTCTCCATGTTTGTTTAGACATCCACTCCCCCCATCGTCACTTAGCCCAACATCCGCTTCTCTTCTGTTCCCCCAAGCCACACCTACTGCGCCTGTCAGTCATATCTGTTTGTCCAAAACGTGAAGCTTCTCCTTCGAGGGGAAGGATGAAGAGGGACGTCTAAGGTCGACCTCTCAACAAACTCCTTCGAAATAGTTCATAAAGAGGGTGACACAGTCGTGAGGCTCCTGGAAGAAGTTGGAATATGCCTTTATTCAGCAGTAGACTCCGAGTGAATGAATAAATGAATAACTTACGCAACTCCAGGTTATTTCATTCAGCAGGTCAATGAACTAGCTTACCAGCGCTTCTATCCTTGTGAAGGTAAAATGATTTGACCAGTTACGTACTGCAATCCGATCAATTTCAAACAAGTGGTACTCGTAACGATATCGCGGACGGAGAAGACAAGACAACCAGTTTAGATGGGTTTACAATGGCCACCCAAGAGGTCGTCCTCAGGAGACTTTTTAGTCCATAAATGACAAGATGGAGAAAGATACACACACACACATATACAAACACGCACACACACACACACACACACACATATGTATATATATATATATATATATATATATATATATATATATATAGAGAGAGAGAGAGAGAGACAGACAGAGAGAGAGTGAGGGAGAAAGTGTTTTATGTTGGCCTAGTTACTCAATAAATCTACTACAAGGATCATTTAAGAACTGAATTATAAATAAGATTTTGAAGTAAACATTGAATGTTTACCAAATGAGAGTTGTTGACGGCGTGGACCTTGAAAAGTCGAACGCTGGCCCCTGTGGGACCAGGCGTGCCACAAAGCGACGACCACCGCTACCTTTCGATTCTATTTCATTTCCATTCGATTTATTTATTGTTCCAGATGAAATGGGTCGGGTCGGTGATGGGGAGAGGGCTGTGAAAAGAGGCTGTCCAAGAAGTTGGAGGGGAGGAACGGTGAAAGAGACGAAGGAGGAGGGAAGGGAGGGGAAGCGAAGGGAGAAAGGGAGAGACCGTGAGGGTCTACAATCAACCAATGGAACTATTAGTATTTTGTCAACGATAAACAGCGCTTATATCCCTGGAGACAACATCACGCCGAAGAGGTGGAATCACAAGAGGCGTTAAAGAAGAAATTTAATGAGGGCAGCTAAAAAGAGGGAGATAGTACAAGTCAAAAGTGATCAGTATATATATATATATTTTGAAGTGGAGATCAGCCTTCAATCAAAAGAGTATGCTGAGTGACTCTGGTCCGTAGGGATGTGAGTAAAACCCCTACAATACTGACAAAATAAAGCTTATGCTGTAGCACCCCAAACGGGGGGAATATGAAAGGAAGGAACCGCAATCAATAAACAGGAACTTACAGTTTTCACCAAAGTATTATGGACAAAACACTCGGTTTGTACACTTATTCTTTGGTGTCGCCACTTGATTTTATTCGGACGAAGGAAACACCCCCACCCCGAGGAGAGAACGGGTGAAAGCCTACGATTTTATACATTTGTTCTGGCTGCCGCCATGCGATTTTATTCACCCTTGAGAGGGCGTGGGTGGGTGGGAGTACTACGAGTGAGGGGAAACCGAAGTAAAGGGACCCAGTGGGGCGTGGCGGAGCCACGAACAAAAGAGATTGTGTTTGCGCAAGAAGTACGATGAAGGGACAAGGGAGCCGCGGTGGGGGAGGAGGAGGAAGAGGAGGAGAAGGAGGAGGGGGAGGTCGTCCGTTGACAACGGGGTACTGTTGTCAGGCGTGGTTCTGAGAAGCAACAGGAGGACGAAGGGGGGAGGGGGAAGGGAGGTGGGGGAGGAGAAGAAAAAGGAGGAGGAGGGGGTAGGGGAAAAGGGTACGGGGAGTAGGAGGGAGAAGGAGAGGGGAGAAGGAAGGGGTTGGGGAGAGATGTGAGGATATAATTTGGAGGAAGAGGAGGCCGGTGGGAGCATAAGCAGAAAGAGGAGGAGGAGGAGGAGGAGGAGGAGGAGGAAGAATAGGAGGAGACGACGTGTAAGTGGAAAACGTGGATGATGATGCTGAGTGTCAATAGAGAAGGAGGGCGTGCGTGTCTGTGCCAATGCAAAACGCCCCTCCGAAGTCGCATAAATAGCAAGAGTCTGCCCTGCGAGGCTCCTCATGTGTTTCGACGAAGAGAGGAAGAGCTAACGAGTTCTGAGTATGGCGGGCTCGTACCGAAGGGGATCCAGTGTCACAGGGAATGCCGGAAGCGGGAGTTTTCTTGCGCTCAAATACTCCGAAGGTTGTCAACTTGCATCCTGAAGAAGGGAAGAACTATAAACACCTTCCGATTTAGTGGTGTGGAGAAAGTGGGAAGAGGAGGAGGGGGAGGAGGAGGAGGGGGAAAAGGAGGAGGAGGAGGAGGAGAAGGGGAGGAGGAGGAGAAGGGGAGGAGGAGGAGAAGGGGAGGAGGAGGAGGAGGAAGAGAAAGAAGAGGTAGGAGGAGGAGAAGGGGAGGAGGAGGAGGAGAAGGGGAGGAGGAGGAGGAAGAGGAAGAAGAGGGGAGGAGGAGGAGGAGGAGGATAGGAGTAAGAGTAAGAAGGAGGAAGAGAATAAGGGGAAGAAAGAGGAGGAGGAAAATGAGGAAGAAAAGGAACGGGGAGAAGAGAATGCAAGCAAGGGTAAAGGGGAAAGAAGAGAAGGAAAGAGGAAAAGAGTAAGTGGAGTAGGATAAGGAAGAGGAGGATGAGAAAGAAAAGTAGGATAAGGAAGAGGAGGAGGAGAATGAAAAGTAGGAGAAAAGAGAAATACGGGGAGGAAGAATAGGGTGAAAGAGAAGAAGGAAAGAAGGGGAAGAGGAAGAAGACTAAGAGGAGGAAGGGGAGAGTAAAGGGGAATAATGATTCCATGGATGCGTGCTAATGTCTAGCGACACGGCAAACAAATGAAGACTATCTTCAGACTTTTCCTTTTGTCTGAAAGACAAAAGGAAAGCAAAGGTATTTCGTGTCAAATGAGAACCGTGAGGTCTTGTGTCACATACACACACATACAAAGAGAAAAAGAAAAAGTAAGAAGAAAAGAAAAAATTCTTGCTGCAAAGACAGATTAAGTCTCAAAAATTTTATTCTTCCTGGCTACAATGGCGCCTGAGATTCCCCTTGACAACACTGAGGGCACAGGTGACATTCAATTAGCCATTCGAGAATCCCCTGCTGAACAAAGGACTCTCCCAAACCACCCCACGACTCGCACGACCGTGTCAACCTCTGTCACACTTCTCCTGCAAACTTCTCTATCTCGTCTCTCCTCCTGTCTGGTCTCCCTTTTAAACGCTTCACATCTCGCGGCGTCCAGTCAGAAACACACTTGTTTCATCGCCCACCAGCTATCGCCAGACGGTTTCTTCATCTGTAAAGAACTCTTTTACTTCTTAAATGGATTGTTAGGAGTACGGTCCACTGTAATTCAAATGTACTACTGTAATTTGTGTTTACAGCATCCAGCTGCATCTATTATCGCTCGTGCAAGGTTTATTTTAATTGAAATAATATTTTCCGATCGTAAATAAGAAAATATACTCATATAACTGTTGGGTAATTCTCCTTCACTTACAAAGGTATGTTTATTTGAATTGGAAATGTAAATGTAATTGCTAGACTTTCAACAAAATACACCTGTAGTTGCAAATCAATTGCATATTACTGACGTAGTTGTATTTTCACATATATGCAACCCTGGTAGAGTAACATTACTGGCAAAAAAAGAATAATAAATGAAAATAAAAAATCGGTAAAACGGTAACCGTGACCACTAACTTCACTAGACTAGACTCTCGACACTAAATGCGTATTATCCCCGCAGCGAATATCCAACTACGCCTTGCTGCACAGCATAACTACAACGATCACATCTAAGGGCAAATATTCGATTTTTTTTTTTTTTTTTTTTTTTACTGAATTTTCCTTTGTATTTTTTCAGACACAGGACTGGACTGTAATTTACCAGCGCTTCTATCCCTCTAGACAACTTCCCACAGAGTTCAGACATAGAAATGTTCTTTCCTTGCATGGATATGGACATCAAATGAATAAACTACAGCTCATCTTACAATCGCTAAACAAACAAAAACAAACAAATACATGAATAAATAAACAAAAAATAAACATGCAAACAAATAAAATGCGGACCTATACACACGACGTTGTGAGGATAACATTTACAATACAAAAATAAATTAATTAACCTGAATAAACAAGTAAATATATTAATAAATCTAAAGATTTGGCGAAGTGAGGCTAAATATTTGGCGAAGTGAAGCTAGCCCACATCAAACTTTACAGAACGATTTTGCCCTAGTAAACCACTGGTACCTGCTATCCTCATTACACAGCTACGGTGTAAGAAAATTATCATCGTATCAAATATATCAATAACATATCAATAATTACATTTTTTCTTGTTGGGAAATAATCTACTACAAGTGTTTACACCGAAAACCTGAAGATATACAATGATAAGATTAGGCAATTAACCTAGTTCTGGATGGTTAGGGACCAGATGATCAACATAAAACTCGAAAGCGACAGTCACCGTCTTTTATTTATTTGTTAATTTATTTAATCGATTATATTCATTTAACTCTATTTTTTTCTTTACATTCTATTGTTTTATTGTTCTTGTTTTATCTGTTTTTGTTGTTAATTCATTTACTGTATAATCTAATGAAGAGAAACCTATCGAAGGTTTGCTACAATAACCCTAAGATATTTCGTTCTGTTGTACAAACCAGGTTATTCTACTGAGCTGAGGTCAAACACTGAGCTCTGATTATACTTTCTGGAAACATTGTACTGATTAGCTTGGCGATATTACAGAGAAGTTTGCAGGAGTAACGTGGCAGAGCTTGGCGCAGTCGTACGACTCATGGAAGAGGCCTTTGTTCAACTGTGGTTGATTGACTGATTGAGGGCATAGACTTCGTGCTGGAAGAATTAATGCTCAATCTGTTCCTTATGATCTGAACTTGGCATAATTCTTAGACCACTTTCACACAAGGCCACCAGATGTGGCAACATTGCCTCATATAATTTTGAACTGGAGTCTCAGGAAGAACCGCAATGGCGTGGTGTGAAGGGCTCCATTGAAAATAATATGAACATTTTTAGAAGC
>NC_134799.1:31457564-31470064 GCF_046742065.1 Oratosquilla oratoria | reverse complement strand
CTTGCGTTTACATTTTATTTTTAACCTTTATACCATTACTTATTGCATGTATATGAAAATATATTAAGAGCAAACATTACAAATACAGGTGTAAATACAGAAGTGTTGTGTATCCTAAATGCGGTATGTAAAAATCAACAACACAAGTGTTTGTCGTCCCAAGTCTGACGGCTCCAGTGAAAGAAAACCTGCATTAACCACAATTGATTTCGTATTTTTACGAGGTTAATCCCTAATTAGTTAATCTACTGACCACTATGAAAGGAAGAAGAAAAAAAAGAGAAAGAAAGAAGAAGAAAAAATTGAATATAATAAAATCGCTCCGGATGATATTCTACCAGCTTATTCTCTTCTGCCGCCAGCCCCTCTCATTCATCACTGCGGCACTCCTTCGGTAAGGGCGGACTGTATGCACCAATCAAAATCCAAGTTCCAAATTCACTGCTAAACAAAGTCCTACCCAAATCTCTCCCATGGATCGCAACGATTGCAACAACCTCTGCCATGTCACTCCTGCAAATTTCTCCATCTCGTCCCTCTCCACCTTTTCTCTGGTCTCCCTCTTCTACGCTTTCCATCTCTCTGCGTCCAGTCACTAACATGTTTACTTCATTCTCCATCACCCTTTCTGGTTAGCTTCTGTCTCCTCTCTTCCCCAACTTACCTTCCTCTTGCCCTTCAGCGTTATTCGCAACATTGACCTCTCCACTGACCTTTGTGCATTCCTGAGCTTTGTCTCCACCGCCTTCCCCAACTACCGGGCAATAACAGCTGCCAAAACCAGGAGTGGATTGCCAGCAGCTAAGCAGTTTAGTTTACGACTGACAAGATCTGCTGTTGTCGCCAGCAGCCATCGGAAGCTGCTACCGTTTGCGGTCCAGGCTGGGGTGTCTGAGGTCACGTTAGGTCACGGAGGAAGGGCTGGGGCTGAGGGCCGGGGATGGGAATGGGAGGTTCTGTGGAAGAATGCCTGGGAGGGAGAGTACAGGAAATGGAAACAACGAGAGCGAGAAGGACGATGAGGATTGTTCGCATACGGGGGAAATGGTATTTTGTCAGTAATAACCAGTACTTCTATCCTTGGGGACATTACAGCGCCGAAGAAATGGAGTTACGGAGGTGGTAAAGGAGAGCAGGAGAAAGGAGGAATGGTAGATAATAAAACTGATCAGCATTCTTCTTTCGAGAGGAGATTAGTCTCTAATCCTAAAGGAATGCCGAGCGACTCTGGACTGTAAGGATGTCACTCGAGTCTCTAAAATGTTAAATACATAAAACATGCAGTCAATAGCCCCATACGGAGCAGGGAGTGAGTGACTGTGGTGGTGGAGGTTACAAGGAGGAGAAAGAGGAGTATTGAGGTATGGGAAAGGGTCACGAGGACACCTCGTGCCCGTTGAGGAGGAGGAGGAGGAGGAGGAGGAGGAGGGTGAGAGGACGTGCTCCGAGGGGGAGCGAAAGGGAGAAGGGATCTAGGGAGGATGTCTGCACTTAGGGAGAAGAATGTACCTTGGGGAGGGTGTCCTGCGTGGACAGGAGTGTTGTGGTTTGTGTACTACGTGGGGTGATGGTCCGAGTGCGGTGACTCCCTCTCCTATTTCGTCAGAATGCGTTTTGCCAAATTTAATTTTCGCCAAATTGTATTCTAATTCGCCAAATTACGCTTTGCCAAACTGCATTGCGCCAAATACATAACGTTTTGCTAATTTATGTTTTCGCCAAATTATGCTTTGCCAAACTAGATTTACAACTCATGGGAGAGGCCTTTGTTTAGCGGTGGACTCCAATGAGTTGAATGCTGATTGACTAATTGCTGGTTAGATTGACTCGTGTCTACGAGATCAGTCACAATGTAACCTAAGTCACATGTACAATAAATTGAAGAATAAGAAACAGAACCCCCCGAGCGTTGCTCCTCCTCTGTATATTACAATTAGGTAGATAAGACAGCCTTCTTCTGGAATACATATATGGGGAGAAAGACCTCGCCCTTCAGCAGGGCAACCCACGAATCACGTGACCGTCCACGAGGAAAAAAAATAGCCCCTTCACTTCCAAGCGAGCGGGCACCCCACAACTCATCTTAGGCTATTACCTTAGTGCGACGGCAGCGTCGTCACCGTTCTTGTGAAGAGTGTAACTACTTGATACGCGACTATGGTTACACCCACCCATATATGTGTGTATATATATATATACATATATATATATATATATATATATATATATATATATATACATATATACAATTGGATTTTTTATTCGCTGTGAATAAAAAGCCCAACTGTTCTGTGTTTACCTTACCACTTTTCCGCTCATTTGCTTTCCATACTTCAATATATATATATATATATATATATATATATATATATATATATATATATATATATATAGACACACACACACGCATATGCTGGAATTATATTTGACACCTGCATTTTACAACAGGCGCTAGGGATGACTGCAAGGAAATTAGCCAAACGTGCACGCACGTGCGCACGCGTGAGCACGCTTGAGTGTGCGCTCATGTGCCTGAGTGCATACAAGGATAGACTGAAAAAGTCGTTTAACGTAATTACAAAGCTCGACAAACGAGATTAAACGAGAAGAAGAAAAGTGGGACATTAGAGAAGCAAAAAAATAAGAAACAGGATAAGACTTGCAGCGAAGGTCAAGCACCACGGGGGAGGAGTATGGACAGGAAAGAGGGAGGGAGGGGAAAGAGGAGGAGCAAGAGGATGAGAAGGAAGAGAAGAAGGAAGAGGAAAGGGAGGAGGAGGAGGAGGAGGAGGAGGAGGAGGAGGACTACGCCTTATGTAAGTAGACGGACGACTTCACGACTTCGCAAGGCATTCCGAGATGAAGGCGAAAGTGTCGAAGACGAAGACGACAACGACAAGACAACAATTTTGATGACCGGACGCTCCTCTGACGACGGGGGACCTCGAGGTCGACGTTGCGGTCGATGGGCGAGAGGATGAGGGTGGGAAGGGAGGTGGAGGATGAGGGTGGAAGGGAGGTGTAGGATGAGAGTGGGAAGGAGGTGGAAGAAGGAGGTGGAGGAGACTGGTGGTCGTCGTCACAGCTGAAGCCCTACCACCCATCCTGATCTTAACCCTTTCCATACGACGGTGTTGTGTATAGGCTTTAGTAAAAAATAAAATAAATGGGACGAGAAATATTGTACCAACGTATAAAGAGCGGAAAACCGTTGTTTCTAACATGATCAGATTCTATCTATGCCCTAAGCCACATATATATCATGGCTGCTTGATGTAACATATCTTCATATCCTGAACTCGGGCCTAATCAATTTGTCAATCAGCTATTCTAAGTCCAATGCAGAACAAAGGCCTCTCTCATATCATTCCCATGATTAGCATAACCACATCAACCTCCGCCACGCCACTCCTGTAAACATCTCTATCTCGCCTCTCCAAATTTTGCCCGGTCTTCCTCTTCCACGCTTCCCTTCTCGCAGCTTCCAGTCAGTAACACACTTGCTCAATCGTCCAACGTTCTTTCGCGCTAACTTCCCTGCCCAATTCCACTTCCTCAACATTAACATGGGCCTAAAGGAGTTTCAAAGTGCACATCAAGGAGCTAAGATAAAAGGGACAGTAAATGGGTGTTGGATGGGAAAGGGATAGATGACTGGTGGGCTATGACTTGTCTAGGCCACCCCCCTTATAAGGGGGGAAAGGGCGTTTTGATACAAGTAGGTACATGTTAATGTGCGTACTTTTTTGAGATATTGCCTGAATATTCCACTGAACCTAATCTTATGTTGGAGAGGAGGGAGAGGGAACGGAAACGATGGCCTAATCACCTGATTCCAATCACCTATTTGTAGCCCACAACTAAACGATGGCCTCTCCCAACTTCTACGAGTTGTACGACTGCGTTAAATCCTGCCACGTCACCCCTGCAGACTTCTCTATCTTATATCTCCGCCCTCTATCTGGAGGTCACCTATTCTTTATTATATATATATATATATATATATATATATATATATATATATATATATATATATATATATATCTTTTCTGATTTTGCTCTTGGCTTCCTTTACTGGTTACAACGAAGACGTGTACACGTGCGAAGGCGTGGCCTAAGAACGCTCCGCCCTCCTTCACGTCACGTCTCTATCTATTTATCTCTCTCTCATTAGATAACGCATGATAGCAGCCCGAGATTTTTCACAAGGATAGAAGCGCTGGAGAACTATAGACCATATTAATACTAACACTCCCTCTCTTCCATTCTCTCTCTCTCTCTCTTTCTCTTAAGTTGGCAACCGCAGCGCGCTCTGTGTGACTTTCAGGACCCGCCTTCTCTCCACATCCTTAAGAGTGAAAATACGAGGAGCAGCTATGGAACAAACGCCCTTGTCGACACGAACGAACGAAGGTGGATCTCATGAATATTCAGAAATAACCCCAACCGTCAGACAAAACTCTATCCCCCCCGCAAACTCACGATCCGAGCGCGCAGGTCCCTTAGCACATGTGTACAAGTGGCAGCAATAGTACATACGCACGTTTAAAGTACATAGGTATGTGTACACATTTGCGTATTTACGTGCCTAGAACCTCATGTGATATCACACACACGCGCGCGCGCACACACACACACAGGTACGGCTCGACGGCGCAGTGGTAGCGCTCGCAACCGCTACTCCAACGGTCCTAGTTTGATTCCCGCCTAGGGTTGAAATTATTTCAGGATCACTGAGCTGCGAGCCGGCACTCCAACTCTAGTGGGTGGGGAGTTGTGTGTGTGTGTGTGTGTGTGTGTGTGTGTGTGTGTGTGTGTGTGTGTGTGTGTGTGTGTGTGTGTGTGTGTGTGTAAGGTCACAGCATTACCCATAGATCGCTCATATATGAGCTCTAAGTTCTTATTCGGGAGGGTAATTGCTGTCGATCACGACTCAAACACGTGATCTAAGATAATAGTGAATCACACACATGCACAAACACACACATACGCACACACACACACACACACACACACACACACACACGCACACATACAAATCCGACTTAACACTACAGTACTCAACCAGTTGAACACAATTTCATAAATTCATACATACACAAACATGTATACATAGGCCTATGGCAGCTAACACAGTAATCCATGTATTCACTGTATGTATACGTTTATACATTATATACATACATATGTATGTAATGTATGTACGTATGCATTACATACCAAATAAAAATCCCAAGCCGATTAGCCCTTTACACAAGAGCACGGAAGTTAATAATTCACTGACATACCACTTATACAAACGAAAATTATGCATTACATCGAGGTCATGCAAGCATCATGACGGGGTCATACATCCTGTCCCACCGGTGCCATGCAATCGTCATGCTATATCCGTTACCGAGTACGACTGGGTCATATGACACTGTCAATACAGAATTACTGGATCCGCCATGCACGCCTGTAATTCATGCAAACATGACACCGTGTGCGATACTGTTTTTTTTTTCTTCTTTTTTTTTCTTTCTTTTTTTTTTAATAGTCGATGTTTCAGGAATTTTTGGGACATCACTATGGCCAGAGTCACACCTTATTCTTTAATGATAGGAAATGAATCTACTCATAAAAGGAAACTGATCACTTTTAACTTTCTCTCTCTCTCTCTCTCTCTCTCTCTCTCCGTTCAGCTACCCTCCTTAAATCTCTCTCCTTCACCACTTCTATGGCTCCAACTCCTCGGTGGGATTCTGTCCCCAAGGATAGAAGCTCTAGAAGCTCAAGTTCTTACTGGAAAAAATGCTGTGCATGTGACCACGTTGCATCAGAGAACGTCATGCAAAGGTTACAACACACAAGTCACGACCATGATCAGGTCATAACACCCGTCAAAATGAGGTCACATACTGATCAAGATTACTGTTACTAGGTCAAGCACCTGTGTAGACCAATCACAGATCAGTCAAGGAAATGTCATAAAATCGATCACACACGTCATGGATGTCATGCACAACAAACTCATTTCATGCACGGAGCATGAGGATCCCAAGATGAGGGTGCTCTTCAATGGCGTCATGAGAAAGTGAACTCTTACACTACTTTACTTGGTTGCGATCCTTCATCTTTCTCAAAAGCATTTTGTTAAATTGAGAGAAACCTCTGGAAGCAAGTTAAAGGAGGCATCCAGAAGTGAAAGGATTAAACAGATGAAAGTATTATAGTATGATTGTTAACATTATAGTTATAGTCTACATTTCCCTGAAAGCCATCATATAACTCTATTCGTCAAAAACAAAACAAAAAAAAAACAATAATAATAATAATAATAATAATAATAATAATAATCAGCATTGAAAGAGGATTATGTCTACCTCAATCAACCAATGCCTCACTAGATGTATGTACATTATTCTGTCTGCCGCCAGGCTATTTTATTCAGTATATTTAACAGAGAGCCAACGCTGGTGAAAGGGTCAAATGCTCCGGTGCTCACGGTGAGGTTATCCCTCTTACAAAGGTCTTCCCATCCGTCAAGCAAAAATCATGCACCCTGTCAACCAGAAGCTATGTTTACTCCCTCAACAAGTCCCAGTCACGTAAAAAGTCATGCACACTTCATAAGGGCATGACCGCGTCATCCAAAGGTCATGAGAGCATTCGTCATGACAACTCCCGTTACCGTGAGACCCGCCAAACGTCATGCACTTCATGACCGGAGCGAGGGAATACGAAATGCATGACAAATTTTCTGGGGTTGCAGTGAAGAAATATCAGCGAGTCCACTGCTGAACAAGGGCCTCTCCCAAACTATTCCACGAGTCACATGACTGCGCCGACCTCTGCCATGTTACTCTTACCAACTTCTCTATCTCGTCTCTCCACCTTCTGCCTGGTCTCCCCCTTCCACGTTTCCCATTTCGCGACGTCCAATCAGTAACATATTTGCTCCATCGCCCATCCTCCTTCCTGACTTCTTTGTCCAACTTCATTTCCTCTCTTTTATCGTCTCCACATTATCTTTCACTCGTCTGGCTATAAATCTTATGGATAAGAGGCATTTTATCAAGAATGGGGAGGTCATGGAGTGGAGGAAAAGCCAAAGCTACTTGAGAGAGAGAGAGAGAGGGGGGAGAAAGAAAGAGAGAGAGAGGGGAGAGAGAGAGAGAGGAGAGAGAGAGAGAGAGAGAGAGAGAGAGAGAGAGAGAGAGAGAGAGAGAGAGAGAGAGGGGAGAGAGAGAGAGAGAGAGACAAAAATATTGTACCACTGTTTAGCTGAATATAACTAAGGTTACACCCAAAACATTAAAAGTAATGTGTGATTTAGTATGTTTCAAAGTAACTGATTATTTTTGGTAGCAGTGTTTTCATCAATTCTGTTCTCTCATCACAGAAAAATACTATAAATGACAACTTCGCTGTGTTAATTTGCAGAACATACACAATCAAACGTGTGTGTGTGTGTGTGTGTGTGTGTGTGTGTGTGTGTGTGTGTGTGTGTGTGTGTGTGTGTGCGCGTGCGTTATACATCTATTCCTTCTGCGTCCATTGCTCCCTACTCCACTATCTACCCATCCTTCCAACTTAAAAGCCTTCTAAACTCAAAAGCCAATAGATGACCCCATTAACCCCACCACCCCACCCCACCCCACCCGACCCCAACTCCCCCAAGTCATCCGTGGTCCCCACACCACCCCCCAGGTCAGGTTCCCCAGTCCCTAAGATATGAGGCCACGGGGAAGACACCCGACACAGCATCAAGACACCCGACCTAATGTCGAAGTATATAGATGTACCCAGGGCACAGGTGGCGCCAGAGTCCGGAGACGAGACGTAGTCGTTACGGATTCGATCGCCATCAGCGACTTCACGGCGCCCTGGCCGAAAAGGGAATCCTTTCCCAAACGGTCCCTTCTCACGGACTTAGGGGACTCCGGGTCCCTTTCCCGAACTCCACTTCGGGGACTCCGGGTCCCTTCCCCGAACTGCACTTCGGGTGACGTCATGCTCTCCCCCGGTCTACGTGACATTTGGATGCCATGGCTGTCTGTCCATTCAACGTGCCATGGTGAGTTTTACATGAAGTGAAGAAAGATAGATTAGGCCAGATTAGGTTAAATTAGTCTAGTACAACGGTTTCGAAGTCGGGGAATGGACCCATTTAGAAAGATTTGTCTTCAACACAAAAGGATATGATCAATCAATCCACCATTTATTCTAAGTCCACTGCTGAATAAAGTCCTCTCCAATACCATCTTTCGGCTCGCAAAACAGCGCTAACCTCTGCCACCTACCCCTGCAAACTTCTCTATCTCGTCCCTCCACCTTCGGCCTGGCAAGAATATAACGAATATATAAATGTTAGCCAAGGGAATGAAGTAAAAAGCCGATGGTGTGGACGCAAGCGCAGGGGCTAAAAGGGGAGGGAAATATTTGAGGTTACCGATAAGGAAGGGCCGACAAAAAAGACGAGAGAGAGAGAGAGAGAGAGAGAGAGAGAGAGAGAGAGAGAGAGAGAGAGAAATGAAAAGGGGGAGAGAAAGATAAAGAGAAAGCCGGAGTCTTTGATGTCCTACAAGGAAAACAAGAAAATAACACTGAACTATCATAATTTTCTTATTAAGATCAGTACTACTACTACAACTACAATTACTACTACTTCTACCATTACTGTTACTACGACAATTATCACTACCATCATCACTGTTACTGCAACTACTATTATCATTACCGCTACTACGACTACTATTACCACCACCCTTACTGTTACTATAATAATACTACTACCAATACAACTACTACTACCACCATTACTGGTACTACTACTACTACTACTGCTGCTAGTGCTGTACCTAACACTGAGTTGAACACAAAGCAAATCGATGCTGAGGGATTACAGGAAACGAAGCGGCAGACCCCAGAGTTAAGACGGAAGTAACGACGACCGAAGGTTGAAGTACTGAACATGAAGGGGCAAGGGTAACGAAATGGGGAATGGGAAAGAGGGGGAATGGAAGCGATCTGAGGGGGGAGAAACGTGGGGATCTGGGCTGGGGGGATGGAGACTAATGGAAGGGGAAAGTGAGTTGAGGGAAATGTGAAATGAAGATGCTACATGGAGAGGAGAATGTGGAAGTTGAGGATGCGAATGAAGATGATGATGATGATGATGAGGAGGAGGAGGAGGAGGAGGAGTAGGAGGACGAAATGGAAGGAATAGGAGGAAGAAGAGGATAAGGGGAAAGAGGAGAATGTTATGGAGGAGACGGTAGTAATTCGACCGCTACATACGACAAGCGCCACCATCGTCGCCACCAGCACCATACATTAGGGCCGTTCCAGTAAATTCCCTCCCCCTCGACGCCCCAAGAACTCCGTTTTAGGGTGCAGAGTTACAATGACAAGTCATATTTGCGCGCCCGAGGGCGACCCTACGGGGATCCTGGCGAAGTGTCTTGGGTGGGTATCGGATTGCCACGAGCTAATGTCCTCGGCGGAAGACCTGGATGGGCATTAGGGAGACTCCGACGGGGCTCGCCTTTCCTAGACCTCCGAAGGGGAGATTCGAGGAAAAAGAAGAGGAAGAAGAAGAAGAAGAAGAGAAAGAAAGAGCGAGAGAGAGAAGGAGGGGGCTATTATCAAATGCTATCATTATTATATTCTTATACCTGATTTTCTCATGGAATTACGAATTTTCATCTGATGTGTCTGTGTTATATTTAGAAATCGGTCTTGATGCGCATGTCTCTTCTAAACCGAGAGAGACAGAGACAGAGGGAAAGAGAGAAAGGGGGTGGGAGAGAGAGAGAGAGAGAGAGAGAGAAAGAGAGAGAGAGAAAGAGAAAGAGAGAGAGAAAGAGAGAGAGAGAGAGGTGCTACACCCAAATCCTGAGGTCTTAACTATTCCATGATTTCCATTACATAATCATCATATTCGTTTCCCAGCTCTTTTATACTTCCAAAACAAAACACTTTCTTGCTCGGGGAAAAAAAAGTGAACATTCAAGGTATCACGAACGTTACATTTGAACAATGAACACCTTCGGGCGGTTCCTGGCTTCAGGAGGGCGTGAGGCAAGGCCCCGGGCGATAAGGGAACACGCATGACTGATTCCACATGCCTGAAGGCGTAGCTCCTTGGGCCCTTTCACACACGAACGCCTCCTTCAAGCCCCCCCCACCCACCTCCCCCCCGACCTCTTCCTCCAAGTGTCCCCCTCTCCCCCACCCCAAGCGCCTTCTTCGTCCATGCTCCCCTCCCCCGCCTCCGATCCCGAAGTCTTCTGAAAAATAATTGTTTTGTGACGTGTCTGTCCAAGAACCTCCAAGATTCGGAGATGCAGAGTCCAAGACTCGGAGGCGCTCAGCGTTCTTCCTCGTGGTAATCCCTATTGTACTTTTACTGTCCTTCCGTTCTGCTACCCTCCCATGTCCCCACCTCTTCAGCGAGATGATGGTGTCCGCAAGGACAGAAGCGATGGATACTGACGACGAAATACTCCATGTTCGCCGCCCCTTGTCCCTCGAACTCAAGGCAATCACTCCAATGCACTCCCCCTCGAATCCTCTTCCTCCATCTCCTCAATAAACTCCCCTAAGTCCCAACTTCATGTGATGACGTCAACACGACCCACCTTCTCCCCATCAGACCTTCCCTCCCCTCCCCTTCTTTACTTCCCACCCTCCCTACCTTAATCAAGGCTTACCCATCCCTCCCCATCCACCCCTCCCCCACCCTCCACTCTATCGATTTCGTGACCTTGCCCCCCCTCCCTACACCCTCCTCCACCACGGCTTGCTGATCCAGTGGTTAGCGTCGTGGACTGTCCACTGCAGAAACAAGGAGGTCCCGAACAAAAGAGTAAAATCGTCTGGCGGTGGCCGAGGTAAGAGGAAAAGTATCATTCCGTATGGAAAGGGTCACTATGAAGGACATTATAAATAAATAAACAATTATAAAAGAAATTAATAATAATAATAATAATAATAATAATAATAATAATAATAATAACAATAATAATAATCAAATAAATAAATGAAGGAGAGGGGGAGAAAGAGGTCGAGATGCGATCTGCATGATCCAAGGAGGAGATAGTACGAAGAATTGGGAAAATCGTGAATTTTACGAAAAATTATTTTGTGGCTCGTGGAACGAAGACACGAGCGCGTGATGGTGGAGGAAGGGGAAAAGGTGGAGGGGGTGGAGGAGGAAGGGGGGGGAGGATGAAAGAGAAGAGGAGGAAGACATTAGGGTGTTCGAGACAGAAGAGGAAGAGGGAGAAGAAATGATAAAGGAGGAAAAAAAATGAGGGTAAAAATGAGGGTTATGATAAGGAAAAGGGAGAAGAAGAGGAGGAAGACACGAAGAAAAAGTGAGGGAGAGAAGAAGGAAGAAGAGGTAGTGGTGGTAGAGGAGAAGGAGTGGGAGGAGGGGGAAGGAGGAGGAAGTTGAATTCGAGGAAATATAGGAAGAAAAGGATGTTGATTACCGTTACTGAAAGGATTAGACAACTTATATAATTGAAAACAAGGCGGCGTGGGAGGAGGAGGAGGAGGAGGAGGAGGAGGAGGAGGAGGAGGAGGAGGAGGAGGAGGAGGAGGAGGAGGAGGAGGAGGAGGAGGAGGAGGAGGAGGAGGAGGAGGAAGAGGTGAGAGTTCTCTAGGAGAAAAAAGTGTCTGAAAGAGAACGACGGGATAAAAAAAAGAGATAGAGATAGAGATAGAGAGAGAGAGAGAAAGAGAGAGAGAATGATGAAGAAGCTTTCAATTCATTTCCCGTTAATTTGAGGTTCTACTTACCCCCACACAATGGTCCTTTCTTCCTGACAGAGAACACACATAAAAAGGAAGATTTATCCTCTCACACAATTCAAACCAACATAAAGAAGGAAGAATAAGATGCAAGATTTATTTTCTCACACAACATGGACAGTTCCTGGTATAATCCACCTCAAATATACATAAAGAAGGACTATTATGGTGCAAGATTTATATTTTCACACAATATGGACCGTTTCTGTTATGCTATACAACTCAAATCATTCATGGTATACATACATACATACATATATATACATATATATGTGTATATATATATATATCATATATATATATATCATATATATATATATATAATATATATATATATATATATATATATATATATATATATATATATATATACACATACATACACACACACACACGCACCCCTGGGAGTCTTCAGATAGCAAGGTCATTACCAAAGAAATCGTTAGTTCTTTTGTTGTGTACAAACTAAAGGTTACAAAGCGTGGGTAAGTTAAATCGCTGCTGTATGGGTTAGGAGCTGCTACGTGCCCGGAGGATACTCTTCAGAGCTCCTGAGGGCAGCCACAGAGGAGGAGGAGGAGGAGGAAGAGGAGGAGGAGGAGGAGGAGGAGGAGGAGGAGGAGGAGGAGGAGCCTGGATGCTGGGGTCATCGTGTGGTTGACAGGGGTGGGGCCCGCGGGCAGGGCTGCCAACAGATG
>NC_134799.1:31405064-31452564 GCF_046742065.1 Oratosquilla oratoria | reverse complement strand
CATTCCACAACTGCGCCAGCTTCCGCAAAGCTACTCCTGCAAACTTCTCTAATTGCAAAATTACCAATATTTCCAACGTCAGGAGACGATCTCGTGCCAACGAAGAGGAATGGTGCGGTCAACAACGACGCCCGAGGGGATGAATAAAATAGCCTGGCGGCTGCTAAAACAAATGGAAAAGTACCATCCCCTATGGAAGGGGTTAATCGATATGAACATGCGTCAAACGTTGTATTTACATTTACCGTGTGCATGTGTGTGTGTGTGTGTGTGTGTGTGTGTTTGTGTGTGTATGTGTGTGTGTTTGGGTATATATATATATAAAACCTTACACAAACGTAGGTATAAGGTATGCATTTATATCTATATATATGCACTTTATATGCTCGTATGTACGTGTGTATATGTATGTATGTATGTAAATGTGTGTAAAACAATTATATAAACGTATGTATTAGGTTTGCATTCATATATACATGTGCACAAACAGTACATTTGTTCGCACGAACGTAAACAAGTGAACACGCACGAATGAATACACACAAAAACACCTGGAGAGAGAGAGAGGGGGGGGGGTGTTCGCTGAGGTCCCAACGTAATATTACGAGTCCAACAGCAATAACAACAATGGCGGAAGCAGATGACGTCAGGATGCTACGGAGCAGGACGGGGACAACAGAAGTTTAGCAGTCATGGGTGGGTGGGGGGATGGAGGAAGAGGGTGGGGGGAGAGAGGAAGGAGGGAAAGAGGGAAAGAGGGAAGGAGGGAGGGGAGGGAGGGAAGGAACGAGGGAGGGAAGGGAGGGAGGGAACTAGGGAGGGAAGGGAGGGAGGAAGGAGGGAGAGAAGGAAGCGAGGAGGGAGGGAGGGAGGGATGAAGGGAAGGAGGGAGGGAAGGAGGGAGGGGGGAAGGAGGGAGGGAAGAGGGGAGGGAGGGAAGGGAGGAGGGAGGGAAGGGAGGAGGGAGGATGGAGGAAGGAGGGAGGGAGGGAAGGAAGGGAAGGGAGGAGGGAGGGAAGGGAGGAGGAAGGGAGGAGAGGGAGACTGAAAACGAAGGAAGGAAGAGTGAGGAAAGAGAATGGAAGATGGAGTTGGGGGTGTAGGGATGAGGAAAATACACAAAGAACGAGGAGGAGGAAGAGGAAGAGGAGGATATATGATATAGCAGCTCTGTGTGTGTGCATGTGTGCGTGTTTCACCATGGTCTTGGATCACGTGTTGGACACGTGATCGACAGCTGTCTACCTCCCAGAAGAGAGCTCAGAGCTCATATATGATCGATCTATGGGTAATGCTGTGACCTTACACGCACACACACACACAACTTCCCGCCCACAAGAGTTGGAGTAACGACTCGCAGCGCAGCAATACTGAAATTATTTCAACCCTGGGCAGGATTCGAACCCGGACCGCCGTAGTGGAGGCCGTGAACGCTACCACTGCACCGTCAAGTGTGTGTGTGTGTGTGTGTGTGTGTGTGTGTGTGTGTGTGTGTGTGTGTGTGTGTGTGTGTGTGTAGGGAGTACGCACTCACGGGAGCCGCCCCACGGCTTGGTGTCCAGCTTCGTCCGCCAGGGGAGAACCAACTAAGGTCACGACAGCTACTACCTTTAATAATGATCGACCAATTAGACCCACGACATCCTAACCAGAGAGAGAGCACCCTCGAACGTTAATGACAAAAAATAAATAAATAAATAGATAAATAATTAAATAATAAAGAATAAATAAAATAAAATCAATAAAAAATAAACAAAATCAAACAAAATAAAAAGTCATAAATACACAAAAATAAAATAAATCAAACAATGATTAAGCGAATAACATAAACAAATAAAAATAGCAAAATCACATGCGACTACTGTAGTTTCAATCTCAAACCAATTCTACAAATACAATAGCGCCTTTCCCTGATTGCCAACAGCCAACATCCCTGACCTAAGTCGTGACAACTGGAGCCTCGGAAACAAACGACCAAGAACACCCCTCGAGAGGACACCAGAACTCTTCCAGCGCAGAACAAAGAACAGAGAACACACAGACATCCGGACCAAAGTCCGGATTCCTGGCAAAATGGGGAGGGGGCCGGGGGTGGGGACGGCATAGGAGTAACAATAGAACAAGGACAAGATGGGATGCTGAGAAAGAAGGGCAGGGTGGAGGGAAAGGGAGAGAAGGAGGGGGAAAAGTAGAGGTGGAAGGAAAGGGAGGAGGAAGGAGAGGGGAGGTGGAAGAAGAGAGGAGGGAGAGGAGGAGAGGGGAGGTGGAAGAAGAGAGGAGGAGGAGGAGGAAGGAGATGGGGAAGAGGAAGGTGGAGGAAGGATAGTGGAAGAGAAAGGAGAGGGGAGGGGAAGGAGAAAGAAGAAGGGGAGGGAACGATGAAGGAGAGAGAAAAGGAAGGAGAGAGAAAAGGAAGGAGAGGGAAAGAGTAAGAATAGGGTGGAGGACAGAAAGGGGAGTAAGACAGAGGGAAGGGGAGAGAGAGGGGAAGAGGGAGAAGAGAGGAGGAGTAAAGAGAGGAGGAGAGGAAAGAGAATAGGAAGGGGAGGGAAGGAGAGAGAAGGCATGAGTAGGTAAGGGGAAGAAAGAAGAGGGTGGGGATGTAATGCGGAGGAAGTAGAAAGTGAAAAAAGGCAGAAAGGGGAAGTGTAGACGGGATAGATGGCAAAAAAGCAAGAGGATTAGGAGGAGACGGAGGAGGAGGGAGTGGGGGGAGGAGGGGGGGAAGGGTAGAAGCCAACAAATACCCGAATCAAATGTTGACATTATGTGCCTTTGCTTCAACGGTTCACATTAACAAAGAAATACCAAATCTTCCTACAAGCATACCCATCTAGTCATTTATAAACATTAACTAGTCATTCTCTGCAGCCCTTTTAAGTCCACAGCTGAACAAAGGCCTCCCCCAACATCATTCACGATTCACAAAACAGCACCAACTTTTGCCACGTCACTCTTGCACACTTCCACAAACACTTCACGTGCGTTCAAGTACGTCCATGTCACAGCTGCCCTTCGTCAAGTTTCAAGACCTGCAAACTCATCCAAATCTACACACATACAAACAGACACGTACACACACGCACACGCACGTACACGTCCTCATAACGCACATGAACCCATGTTCACATCTAGAAATAACTTGCACACAAACCCACTTACATTTCTTACATAATACAAAATCCACACAGACACTCAAGGAGTCCACAAAACAAAGACACCTGCATTCAACCTACCACCTTGGTCAGCTCCTACATTCACCTAATACATCTCTTCGTAATTGTATGCACGCACTAGGCGATCACGCAGACATCTGCAATGACC
This sequence comes from Oratosquilla oratoria, assembly GCF_046742065.1. NCBI lineage: Eukaryota > Metazoa > Arthropoda > Malacostraca > Stomatopoda > Squillidae > Oratosquilla > Oratosquilla oratoria. The sequence continues at coordinate 31,449,240 of NC_134799.1, read as the reverse complement.
GACCAAATACAGCATAATAAACCTGTAATAACTTACACCTACCACCCTCACGCTGACACCTGTCACCACAATGACACTTCACCCTCCTGTTACCTTACAACACACTTATTCGCCTATTACTAGACACCTACACCTACACACACGCGTGCGCGCACACACACACACACACATTTGCAAAAGACACCTGCACTAGCGACTATTTATGGCCAAACACCTGCACACACCTAGGATCACAACGCAAACACCTGCACACAGGTACATACATCCACATCAGCGAACAATAATATAAACCCGTGAGAGTGAGTTGCGAGAGTGGATGATGATGAGAGCGAGCTGGCGTGGCCTGCAGAGAGAGAGAAGACGTGCAGGCTGAAAGTGACCACCCACACCTGCCTCCCCCTTCCCCTCCCCCTCCCCCTCCCCGCCTCCCACCTGGTGTACGGTTACCTCGACACCCTTCCCTCCAGTAGCCAACCCCCGCTCACTACTACCAACAACAACAACAACAACAGAAGGCAACCCGCAGACAGGCGGTGACGTCGTGGCGTGGGTGTATGTGGAGTGACTACGAGTATTACTACTATTACTACTACTATTACAACTATTTAAATCCTTATTATTATCTGTAGTAATAGCAGTAGCTTATTTAGCAGTAATAGTAACAGCAACAACAACAGAAGCAGCAGCAAAAGCAGCGGTCGTGTTACTTCTACATTTATACGACCTACATCTACAAGGAACTGAATGGACACAAATGTCAAGTTCAGTGGCATAAGGCTTAATACAGCAACGACAACCACTGTTGTAGTGTGGTGGTGATGATGCATTTAGTGACGATAACAGTGATGTCATCAATATTGCTTGCTTTGTCAGTGGCATTGAAAACCATTAAATGCTCAACGAACCAACACGCATGCGCGCTCACACACGCAACATCCCCTATTAACAATCCCAACAACTTTAAAACATTTTTTGTCATATCTTCATCCTGACCAGAGCTCCCCATTTTCCATTTTCTCTTTGGAAACCATTCTCGTAAGACTCAATCTGCTTTGGTCCTTTTAACTCCCTTCTACGGCACCAACACTATCATAAGCTTTAACAAAATCCATCAACAGCCCAACCAGGAGCTTAGAGTGATACTAACATTCCTTGTAAACAATATCATTACCCTCTCCTGTGCCACTCTACAATCAATAAAATAAAAAATTTGAGTCCGCTGCTGAACGAAAGCCTCTCGCAGTCCATAATTATACAATAAATAAATAAATAAATAAATAAAATAAAATAAAAATAAATAAATAAAATTCTCCATCTGTACTAAGGACCACCTCGTACCTGATGCGGAAGACGCCGCCTATTTCTCGCGGGTCACCGCATACCAAGGGCAACTCGACTCACCTGAAATTTAAAAATATAAGATTAGGATAACATCGAAGATGAAACATTACCGTAATGAAGAGTTTAGAAAAATAAGTATGAATACACAAGTTTATATTTTTTCACATCCCCAGATATCATAGACCCCTAAACAATTTAATAAAAAAAATAACAAATAATAATAATAACAATAATAGTAGTGGCAATAACAATAACAATAACAGTATTATAAATAGTAACAACAGCAATAATAATGGTAATAATATTAGTGTTTGTAGTAGTAGTGATAACAATAACTGTATTAGTAATAGTAATAACAACAATAATAACAACATGACACTAATAATGAATGTTATGAACTAACACAACCCCCAATATATATATATATATATATATATATATATATATATATATATATATATATATATACATACATATATTCTTTAGAAAGTAAACACTGGACTCGTTATAAGTTTATTCCTACGTTTTGAACCCTGTCCGGGGTTCGTCTTCAGGGATATACTGAGATAGCATGACTGGAAGGATAACTTAGCTATGTATTTTCATTTTTGTGGGTTGCCTATGTCTGGTAATTTATTTCAATGACGTGGGTATTTTGTGAAGTGGTGTCCTACCTGGTGACGAATGCATAGTCTGGAGTGTAACTGTTGCTTATACTGTTTCCCTCTGCTATCTCTGTATATCCCTGAAGATGAACCCCGGACAGGCTTCGAAACGTAGGAATAAACTTATAACGATGAGTCCAGTGTTTACTTTCTTCTAAACAATAGTTCCTGGACTCCAGCCCTACACGCAAATATATACAAATACACTCTTCACAATACAACGGCAGATTTGTCATCTTTACCACAATAAATCCACAAACCTTTGCTTACCCAGCCAACCTCATCCTTCTCTACCGGGAGTCAGTACTTTTCATTCTGGATGCCGCCAAACGATTTTTATTCAATCCCATGACACTCCGTCGGTAGCAGCGAAGTTAAAATTTATCTTTACTATCGCCTTCTTTACTGGGTGGGACTTTTTTTGTGTTAATGCTGCCGCCACATTAACTAATTAATTTCCATGACCCCTCCTCAATAGCGAAAGGAATATGGAATAAAAAATATGCACACGAACCAACACACACGGCTCGACGGTGCAGTGATAGCGTTCGCAACCACTACACCGTCTGTCCGAGTTCGAATCCAATCTAGGGCTCAAATATTTCTAGTACCACTCCGCTGCGAGCCGTTACTCCGACTCTCGAGGGCGGGGAGATTTTGTGTGTGTGTGTGTGTGTGTGTGTGTGTGTGTGTGTGTGTGTGTTTGTGTGTGTGTGTGTGTGTTTGTGTGTGCGCGCGCGCGCGCATTACCAATAGATCGGTCATATACGAGCTCTGAGCTCTCATCTAGAAGGTAATAGCTGTCGATCACGAGTCCAACACGTGATCCAAGACCATGGTGAATCACACACACACGCTCACACAGAATCCCAACATCCGTTCCTTATCGCTCGATGTGCTTCTGGAGCAGGGGAGTGGGTTGGGTGCAAGTCCACCATCTTCACAGGAGTGAAGAACAACTACAGATGGACTGAGCACATCCTGTTTACTTACTTTCGGGAGAAATACCAACGGGGGGCGGGTGGCAGAGGTAGGCTGTGATCGTATAGCCTGGGTTAGTACACACGTACACTCAAAATATCAAAACAATGAGTTGGGTTGTATTAAGAAGAGAGAAACACACACACACACACACACACACACACACACACACAAACGTACACACGTACGCACATCACTTGTAGAAATCTCTGACCTTGTAACGTCATAACTTTCCCCGTGAGTTGAGAATTGCCTGTCAGTTACTACTGCAACACAAACATACACACGTACACACACGCGCATGCTGTCATCCAACCTGACACTGATCTTGGATCACGTGCTGGACTCGTGGTCGACGGCTATTACCCTCTCCAATGAGAGCGCAATCTCATATAATCTGATCAAGGATACTGTGACCTTTAACAAACACGCATCAAATAACTACCCCATTCATCAACGGAGACAGTAACGGCCTGGAATATTAATAGAAGCTTTTCATGCCGTGGGCGGGGCGCGAACACTACCGCAGTGTGGGAACCCCGTAACGCTAACGACTATACCAACAACCCGTGTGTGTGTGTGTGTGTGTGTGTGTGTGTGTGTGTGTGTGTGTGTGTGTGTGTGCATGTGTGTGTGTGCGCGCGCGCTAGAACGCGTAACTAATGCGTCTACACTTACAAACATAAAATACATTATACACGCCATTATAACAATCGCTACCTTCCTGGCAGCACCTAAGCCCTCTAAAAGGTACTTGAGTCCGCTGCATATAAAGAAATAGCGGTAATTAAATTTACTTAGGGCTTAATACGTCCAGAGGAAGACAATAAATCTCTGAGGAGACCTTAATCATCGACATCCCATCGCGTTAACCTTGGGGGGAAGAGAAACCACTAGTCTTCAGCGAGGAGTCGGAAAAAAAGAAAATAATAAAAAGGAATTAAGTCTCATAAGCTACCTCCTGCAAGGGCGTGGGGAAACAGGAGGAAAACGAGAGACAAAAATAAAAGAGAGGAGGGGGTGGAAGAGGGGGAGGTGGAAGAGGGGGTGGAGGTGGAGGAAGAGGGAAAGGAGGATTAGGACGAAGAGGAACAGAAATTAGAGGGGGATGAGGACGAGCAGAAAGAGAAGGAAGAAGAGGTGGGAGGTGGTGGAGGAGGAGAAAGAAGGAGATAGGTAGGATGAGGAACATAAGGAGAGGAGGAGGAGGAGGAGGAGTAGGGTGAAGAAGAGGAGTAGGGTGAAGAAGAGGTGGTAGAGGAGGAGGAGGGGGGAGGTGAAACAGAAGAAAATGGAAGAGAAGTAGGAGGACAAAATAACACCCACCCCAACCCCACTCCCACCTCGCTAAGGTGACCTTCCTTCATCTAGATAACGAGTCTGTCATTAGCCACAATGAAGACATCATCGTAACCAAGACACCATCGACCTGATAGCTTGACATCTGACACACACATAAAAACATGGTCTTCCTCTATCCCCAATCTCCCACGAACATAAAATTCAACAGCTGCCACTCTTTTGTGTGTGGAGCTACTGGGTGACATCAGAATGACCAAAAATCTATTGTTGGTAAAGCAAGAGGTGCTCCACTGGTGATAATCGAAGGTGATGATGAAAATAAACTGACGAAGGGTATGTCACCAGGAATGGATGAAGCAAATGGATCGAAGGAGACGGCACTTACTGGAAGCATCGGCAGATCCAAGATATTTCAAAGCGAACAACGGAGATGTAGGTGCTGAAGGAGCCTCAGACCTGAAGATGGTGCCTGGGAACAGGTAGGCAGTTATGGTAACTGTAAGCACGGGGAGGTGTAGTGGTCTATTGGTTAGTCTACACAACCAACTTAGCGCTCTCGGTACGAGAAAATATTCAACGAATTCCCATTTTTCACTTCTAAGAGGTCAATTCCACTTGCTCAGAATCCTTCCTCGTGACTGTTTTCATGAAGGAATAAACTTTTCGAAAGGTGGACAGTAAACAGAGTGAAAAAAAATATCTTCATCAACGAAGCCATTTCAAGTCCACTGACGAACGAAGACTTCTCCCATGACACGCATGGCTGCCAACCTTTACCACGTCATTACAAACTCCTAAATGCACCCTTCAAAGGAACGGTTGCGAAGTCAATGAGGAGCCAAAGAGCAGACTTACACGTAGTCACACTAGTCCACCGCTAACTGGGACGCCCTTGATAGCGGACAAGGAAATTCCCCCCAGAACGTACAGTCATAATGACGGCATAGACCAATACACATCCTCTACTGTACTGAAGAAAAAAAAATATATATATATATATATACATATATATATACAGTATATATATATATATATATATATATATATATATATATATATACATATATATATACACACACACATATAATAATAATAATAATCAAAATAAAAGAAAGTAATCATTCTTTGGAATGTTTCATAACGTTGAAACCACAAGTCCACATCAGTATCTGCAGTTTTGAGAAAATAGTGGTCCCCATTTGATATTAAAGGAAACTTTAGTCTTTCCCTAGCCTAGTCTAATCCCTTCTGCGTGTTGTTAAATGTTCAAATTGATGACCACCATTTTCTAGACACAGCTGATAACTTGGACCAATGGCTTTGGCAACGGTACGAAACATTATATATATATATATATATATATATATATATATATATATATATATATATATATATATATATATATACATATATATATATATATATATATATATATATACACACACACATATATATATATATATATATAAATAAATATATATATGTGTGTGTGTGTGTGTGTGTGTGTGTGTGTGTGTGTGTGTGTGTGTGTGTGTGTGTGTGTGTGTGTGTGTAATAAAACAGAAGAAACGTGTGTTCACAAATGCAGGAGTGACCACCAGGGAAAATAAACTAACGAAGCAGAACGCTTTCGTGTATTTGCATCTTCAATGCTTCTAGTACAAAGAAGAGGCTGGAGATGTAAATACACGTAAGCGTTCCACTTCGTTAGTTTATCTTTTCTGGTGAGTCCTGCACATATACATACATATACATATAAACATACTAGTGTGGTTGGAGGAAAATCATCACTGAATATATATATATATATATATAAATATCGAATATGCGGAATAAAATAGCATCAGTAAAGCACCTCGCCGAAACTACATGACAGAGATGACCTACTAATCATGATGACGAGGAGAAAATATGACGTCACCAATTCAACCAGAGACAGATGACGTCATCATTAACACAGCGTCGTTAACCCCACCCCACCCCCAACCTATGCTGCCGAAGTTCAAGGTCTCACTTGAAGTGTCAAGGAGGAGGAGGAGGTGTTCAAGTGTTCGACGTGGGAACAGTCGTGAGCTCACTCCCTTCATCATTCGTGGACCCGACAAACAAGATACTTTATTTGATTCGTTCCTACATTTTTTTCTATTTTTTCATTACTGTATGAAGGACGATGCAATCATTATCAAGGGCACTTAAATCTGATACATTATGTATGTGAACCACAAAGAATACTTATTACGTTCTTAATGCATTGGTATGATTCTATTTAAAATAAAATAAAAGAATCAAACCTCTCTCTCTCTCTCTCTCACACACACACACACACAAACACATACACACATCTCTTGGGTCACTTTCGTGTGTCCGCAAGCGTACAAATGATGACGTAAGGATTTGCGTTTCTTACAAAACGTCATATACCGCTGTGGGGCGTGTGTTTCAACTCGCGTCTCATCAAGTAGGACCAGGCTTGATTTTAACTTCTGTTGATGACTGTTAACTGCCTGAGCAGTCCGAGCACATAAGGCAAAGGTGACGGCGTCGGTCGTTTATAATTATTCATTTATTAATATTATTATTATAATTATCATTAATATTCTTTTTTCAGTAAGCGGTCATTGGGAACACAGAAACCGGCAACACCGGTGGGAACGATACAACCGGCAGTACCGGACCGGTGTGCCGAACGAGTAAACACGTGGTGAAGCGTGTTTCCGAAAGTGGTACATGGAGTTGTAGAACTCCATAGTATCAAGACAAGTACAAGTTCTCAGCCACAAAGCCCACAACACGATTTCTACATTAAATAGTTCGGTGACCGGGGGGCGAGGTTTGGTAATTGTATGGATGATTTTTTTCCCCTCGTTTGGAGGCCTCAATAAATGGGCCACATCAATTTATCTGCCTGGTGTGAGAAATAATAATTTTCTTAATGTTGCTATAAACACTTCCATTGCAGCACATGCATACATAACATACACAACATACATACACATACAACTTACATGTATACATACATTTTCTTCTAATAATGGCTACGTGGAGGGAGCCTCACATACATAAATAGACAATCAGGTAAAATAAAATGATAGTAAATAAAATGAAGTCTATATACTTAACTATACATGTAAAGCAAAATCAGTATCAATACCAGTGCCAGCGTCAACCCTTTGGTACAATGTTAAACTCGTTTACCCGCACGGGTAACTTCATTTAATTTGTTCTTGCCAACGCCAGGCAATATTTCTCAGCTGAAAGGAACCTCACAGCTAAGAAGATAAAGAGGACGAGGAGGAGCAGGAAGTGCAAGAGGACGAGGATAGGGAGGAATGAGGCGAATGATGAAAGTGAGGAATGAAGCGAATGAGGGAGAGGAAGAAGAGGAAGAAGAAGAAGAGGAAGAAGAAGAAGAAGAAGAAGAAGAAGAAGAAGAGGCCAATGATAGGTAGAAATGAGGAAAGAGAGTAGGAAGTGTTGAGGAGGGAGAGAAGATGAGAGGGAAAGAAGGAGAGGGAGGAGAAGAAGGAAGCGGAGTTAGAAGTACAGAAACTATGGGAAGATGGACGAGGTATGGTGGGGGGGTGGGGAGAGTTGCAAAGACATTCCAGCAGAGATTAGTCAAGCTCCAATACTCTTGCGGTCAGGTGGATGGGTGGGGTGGCAGGAGGAGGAGATGGAGGAGGTGGGTAGTTGGGGTGGGTGAGAGGTGGGTTTTGGTGGACCTCGACCAAGACAACTTCGCAGACACCGCCGTCGACGCAGGAGCCTTCGTGTTCCTTCCGGCGAGAAAAAAAAAAAAAAAAAAAAAAAAAAAAAAAAAAAACGCAATTCTCTGGTTCATCCAGAACTCATTAGGCCTTCCGGTGTTCGTTCGTTGTTACTCTTGAACGAATATTCTGCGACTGAAAATGTACACTTTAGACGTCATCACGTTGGCTTGTTTAGATTTTGTATATTACGAAAAAGCCTTTGAATAGGTTAAATAAACGGTAATACTAAACCTTGTACCTAAATATGGGTCAAACGTGCGTATCATATAGGTTCTTGAGAACATTTATGCAAAAGGTATTGTTGTAATTCGACAACATACAGATGCAGAAAAGAAGACTGAGGAGGGAGTACGACAAAAAGATCCAATTTCACCCAATCTATTTAAATATAGTTTGCCCGGAAGAGCTTTTCAGCGAGTTGACCTGGGATGGGGAAGGTTTGAATATTTTAATCACCTTAGATTTGTGGATGTCATTATTCTCATTTCAGATACAACGGAAAGACTTACAACATATGCTGAGAGATCTTAACAGTTTGCAGATAAATAAGAACAAACCCAAAGTACTATTCAATTCTTAAGTTCAAAACAGGAAGTTATAATCGATGATGAAAAATCCTGAAGATGTTGAATAGCATAATTACTTCGGTCAGTTGCTAAAACTGACTGGAGAAAACGAAAAGTGAAATAAAAACATGCATCACTGTGGGACAATTTTTAGTACATACAAGAACACAGTGAAAAGACCTCAATCGTCTCAAACGTTAACTTTACAACCAGCTATGGTCTAAAGATGACACTAGGAAAATGAAAAAGGGACGTTGACAAAGCTTAGGCGTGCACAGAGAGAAATATTAGGAATCAATTCTAGGAATAACGCTGAACGACAAGAAGAGGGCAAATTGGGTGAGAGAGCAGACTAAGCTGTAAGATAATGTGGTGGCGATAAAAGAACCGAAGAGGAACTTGGAAGGGAAGTTAACGCGAAAGAATGATGGGCGATGGACCAAATGTAGCTGACTCGAAGCCTCAAAATGGTAACCATGGGAAAGAGACATCAAACACAAAGTATTCTATGGAATTAGCAAATCTCAAGTGATTAAAATATTCCTCATTCTTGTTCAGACTATTTCCTCCCTTCCTCAACTTTCTACAAATACCTTCCATACAAGCTGTAAATAGTTTGGGTGAAACGGTATCGTCTTGCCGTACTCTTTTCTCGATCTTTATTTTTTTCTGTACCTTTGTGTAGGCGAATTGCAGCAGTACCTTTCGCATAAATCTTCTCGAGAACCCTTACAATGTGTTCGTTTGCACTCTGTTTACGTACAGATATTGCCGTGTATTCTGTTGGAAAAATTCAGCTATCTCCTCATTTTTCTATATTTACCTGGAGTTAAAATTTAAACAAGCTAAGAAATGGATAGCCAGGTTGACATGGAGCTGAGCCTGAGGAACTCAAGACCAGAAAATTAATGAACCACTTGACTAAATCCATGAAATTCAACTATCTATTATCCTACATGCACTAAGTTTTAAGTTCGTATCTATTTCATTACCTTTACAACATTCTCTCTATGAATGTGTATACATAATTATGTATATTTACATGTATTATGGAACGAATTATCAAATTTTACACACACACACACACACACACACACACACATATATATATATATATATATGTGTGTGTGTGTGTGTGTGTGTGTGTGTTTGTGTGTGTGTGTGTACTAAGTATATCTTTATATATTAGGTCGTCTCCGATAAAATGAACTCTTAAGCTTTTTGCTTAATTCAGAAAGTTAGTTTTATGCCCATTATGTTTTGCTTGAAATTGCAGCGACATGGCCGAGGTCAACTTTGTATTTGGCGCTCGTTTAATGACGTCACAACATTTTTATTTAATTACTCATTCACTTATTTATTAATCTATTAATTCATTTGTTTTTCATTAATCTATCTACTTTATTTATGCAATATATGTTTTTTGCCTACTGCCAACTGTGAAGTCAATGAAAGGCTTAATGTAGATAATATCTTAACAATAATTTAATACTGTATCAGACAACTACCCCAACTGAATAAGATCGGATGACGGGAGTCCCAATTTAATCATAATATATATTTGGAAAGAATTAATGCATACTGGATACTGTTGACGACTCCCCATATATTATATGAAAGTCAATGTCTGTCTGTTTGTGTGTTACCTATAGACTCAAAAACCATTGAATCAATCTTAATGAAATTTGGAACATAGATTCTAGGCGTACGGGCGGGTGTAATGAGGTATGTTTACTTTTATTTTGTGGGGGCGTAAAGGGGGGCCCAACCCCCCCGTGGAAACTTATATATCAAAAATTCATCTTCTTTGCACTATTTAAAGACTTCCTAATGGGGAGCTTAACCCCCTAGTTTTAGACATAAAAATCGTTGCATCATTGCAACTGTCGTAACTCAAAAATTTCAAGTATAGAGTTACAATGGTTTATAAGAATGCCGAATAATTCTGCGTCTTTTGGTAATAAAGTCGTAAGTCAAGTGGAGCCCTATTTATCTAATCAAGATGGTAAGTTTTGTTGCTTAGGGTAAATCTGTTAAAGTTATAGGACTTAGATACTTTAAAATGCTTCTCCTGAAAAATCACGAAATTTGAGTTACGACAGTCTTGCAATGATGCAGCGATATGAGCCAAACCATTCTATGGATTTTCATGAATTGGATGATTCTAAGACTCCCTACTGGAGGGCTTAAGTCCCTTATTTTAGACATTTCTCAGCTGCCACCACCATTATGGATATTCATGAAAACTAGAATTTTGATTCTAGCCATAAGGATTATGGGATATGTATATGTCTTGATTTTGATTTCTATACGAGGAAGAAGGGAGCACCTCTTATCTAAAATTGTACTTAGTTAATTTGTAAGAATGAAACAAAATGTGTACTTGATCAAATATCGGTAGGATTTGAACCGGGTAAAATACAATGATAGAAAATTAGAGACCAAATCTGAATACATACACACACACACACACACACACACACACACACACACACACACATATATTGTGAAATAACACACTTGTAAATAAATATTAAACTAAATAAAAACCAAATAATAATAATCTACACATGCATGAAATTAAATCAATTCTAATGCCATTTCTCCTCATTATGCGAAGACTAATAACGAGATGATTAAATCCAAGGAGGGCAGCCAAGCGTAAGCACCGGTTCTTCGTGCCTCGGCAGTGTCATTCACCTTTTAGCCTTTATTCTGGTTGCCGCCGGCCGATTTTATTCAAAGGAGTAGCTCAAGAATATTTCCTAAACAACAACCAGCGCTTCTATCCTTAGGAGTCACAGGCGTGGTAAGGGGAACAGAACGAAGGGATGGTACAATTTAGTAGAAAAGGAATTAAACTGATCTCAATCTTTAGCTGTTAATGAAATATTGTGATTTTATTCTGCCTGACATCAAGCCAGAAATGAGATTGTTGAAGTCTCCATGCGAACAAACTTCCGACCCCCAGAACCGTACAAGGAATTTTTTATTTATTTATTTATTACGCAATAGCGTCATACAGTGGGGGAGGTTTTCATAATGAATGTAGGAAGGCAACTGGGATGCACATGCTTCACACGTACACATACACTTATAATACACAAACAATACATGAGTTGCGGACATTTTCTTGGACCTCAAAGTTTGTATACAGCCTTTCATTTTTTTAAATATAGTTATTCATTTACTTATCTATTCCTAGTTATCATTATCATCATCATCATCATTATTATTATTACTATTATATTTATTATCATTACTATTATTATTGTTGCTCTAGGCAGACAACTTCATTCATGTGAGGGTTGGATGGGTGGGTGGGAGTAGCACCTAGGCAGCAGGAATAGGGTATCTAATCTAAACCCTACTTCTCCTAAACCTGCTCCCTCAGCTGAATAAAATCTGCTAACATCAACCAGCACAAAATCTACAAAGGTCCATCAAGCCAAAGAACTTTACGCCCAGCATTTGGTAACAAGTAACTCAAACACTGAAAATGTATCTTCTATCTCTTGTATCTCCTGAGCAACATTAACTCATCTCCACTTCAGGGAAGACCCGCCCCTAGGGACCGGTCGCTTCGGTGCCCCTGAGACTCCCGAGCAACACGACATATCCGGTCATACCGGTGCCGGCCGGCTGTCAATAACACCTCTGACCCTGAAATCGATACAACGCTTCCGGTTGCTCTGACCTCCTCTGGCCACCTCCCGGTACTCACCCCATTAGCCAGCTTGTACGAGTATCACTATATTACCAGTAATATGATGATTATTATTAACATAATTACCACAGGGTTCTCAACCTGGGCCCCTAGGGAACCGTGGAGTTTCCTAAAGGGGCCCACGCACCGAAATCTAGTGGGAGTTAGTGGATGCAAAGGGATTCAATTTTGTGTTGAAATGTGGTTTTCTCGAGGAGGCGAGAGAAGAACAGCAATACAGTACATACGTATGGGGTACGCGACGAAAGAAGACAGGTTGGGTGCCCTTGCTGGAGACTTTTGTTTTTATAAGATAGGCTCTCTGACTCGTACAGCCAGAAAACCCGGTCCTTATCTATTAATTTATTTTATTGTATCTTTTATTTATTTATTTTTTATAATAACCGATCCTGTAGATTCTCAATAATATTATTTTATAGTATTTTTTTTTTATTATAATCGATCATGTAGATTCTCAATAATATTATTTTATTGTATCTTTCGTTCATTTATATCATGTAGTTCCCAATAATATTACTTTATTGTATCTTTCATTTATTTATAACAATCGATTCTGTAGAATAGATTCTCAATAAGATTTTCTCAATACATCAAAACTGCCTCAATAATTGATCAGGTAATAAGAGGAAGAAGAGAAGAGAGGATTATGGATGGACAGATAGTCTGATTATTGTTAGTGTTTTTTTCTTTGTCAATCACGTGAAAATTCGATTACACAAAGTATTGAGATCTCACACTGATATTTGAAAGAAGAAGACACAGAGAAAGGAAGTGGAAAAAGAAGAAAATGAGGAGGAAGAGGGAAAGGAGGAACAAGAGGAAGAGGAGGGAGACAAAGCAAAAGACGAAGACGAAGAATAAGGTGAAGAAATGGGAGAATAAGAAATATGTAAATGTATCATCTCAATATAAAAATGACTATACATGACAATTGAAGGAAATGTCTTTTAGTGCGAGATGCCCTTCTGACCCAAAAATCCAAAAACAAAAGTGACCTCACGATCTATGACGTATTGAAGTCCCAAACAAACAATTCCTCCATAAATCTCAAATTTTATCAGGTGTCCCACCAAGGACGACATGTTTTGTGTGTGTGTGTGTGTGTGTGTGTGTGTGTGTGTGTGTGTGTGTGTGTGTGTGTGTGTGTGTGTGTGAGAGAGAGAGAAAGAGAGATTCAACATGGTCTTAGATCATGTGTTGGACTCGTAATCGACAGCTATTTCCCTCCGATCCTCACGCGCACACACACCCAACTCCCCGCCCACAAGTTGGAGTAACGACTCGCAGCGCTATTGACATTATTTCAGCCCTAGGCGGGATTCGAACTCCGACCACTGTAGTGGCGGCCGGGAACTCTACCAACTACGCCATCGAGTCGTGTGTGTGTGTGCGTGTGTGTGTGTGTGTGTGTGTGTGTGTGTACGCGTGCGCCGGCTATGTTTGTTCCTGCCCAAGCAGCACGTGATCGATCTTCCCGTCCTTCATTCATCTTCCCCTCCCTTCCTCTCAACCACCCCCTCCTGGGAGCCGTAAAAGGTGGCGGCATACTAGGGATTTCTCGCTAGCATGCTATTTGCTCTTGCTACTCACTATAATTCTGGGTATCCAAAGTGAGTTGCATGCTACTGACTCTTGCTGCTGGGAAAAAGTGGGATAACTTGCAAGGAAGACCCAAAGGTAAATTTTGCTACTCAATTGAGTGCTCAAATGAACCATCATTTCTGGGTTTTATATATAAAATATAAATAGAATTTAGCATCCATATCATTATTTATACGTGACTTTTTTATTCTCTTTGTCACTATACAATTAAAGGATTACAAACATGATTTTTTTTTTTTTTTACTATCGCAGTAATGGGCTCGTTTGTACACACAGCAGAACACTTGACGGGAAGCTCTGCTACTGTTTTCACTAGCAGCTACCCAAAAAGTAATCAGCAAAACATTCCGTGTGTGTTGAAAGCTCAAAAGTTTGCAAGCAAAGTACTAAAAACGAGTAGCATGCTAGCGAGAAATGATTAGCAAGTGTGCCGACACCTTAACATAGCTGTGCTGTGTCGCGACTAAGTTACCTCTGCTTTAAACGCGATGAAAAACTTCAATCAGTTTGTTCTGGCGAAGGAAAGTCGATTTTTATTTTATACTGTTGTGGGAAAAAGTTCAAGCCTGGATGGGGTCTCGATTGATTAAGGCCATGTTCAGGCCGAAGTCCGCCGGGCCCAGCTGGAACAAGATCTGTGAGATAAAACACACACACACACACACATGCACCGAAAGAGAATGAGAGAATGAGAGAGAGAGAGAGAGAGGGAGGGAGAGAGAGAGAGAGAGAGAGAGAGAGAGAGAGAGAGATCCAATCGAAATCTACAGCTGTGCAAATGTTATCTCTAACCTTTGCCACGTCACTCCTGCCAACTTTTCTCTTTCAATATCATACCTACCTAACCTCCCTTTCTTCCAGCTACCATCTCAGTGTAAAGCTCATTGTCACTAAACGAAAAGAATATTCACTTATCCCCCGGAGTTCGACCACTTCCAGTGCATACCAAGTCTGAAACCACTACAGTAAGAGTTCTTCCACCAAAGACAACACAAAACGAGCTCCAACAATAAAGCAATCAATTATCTATCAGCCTCTCGCCAACCTTTGCTACAGCACTCCAACAAGCTTTTCCATCCCATTTCTCTACCTACTGGTACTATTCTCCTAACGTACAACTGGAAAAGTAAGTATAAGCTTGACTTCAATCGTGGGAAAATGATAGAAACTATCATCAGAGATGCTATCGAACATCATTAAGAATGTAACTGTTTAATAAATGATAGCCAGCATGTATTCAGACGGAAACATTCTTCCGTGACTTACTTGAATTCTACAACAGTCATCTTAAATTATGACAAAAGAAACAATATAGATTTAATATATCTCGACTGCAAAAGCTTTTGATACCGCCCCCCACGAAAGACTACTTACTAAATTAGCTTCACACGGAGTATGTGGTAGCCTATTAAGGTGAACTGGTAATTGATTGAATGATCGAAAAACAGAGTTGTTTTAAATGGCAAAAATTCTAGATGGAAAAATGTTACGAGTGGAGTTCCTCAGGGTCCTGTTCATGGGCCACTTCTATTCATTGTATATATAAATGATACAGACCACGGACTAAAATCTATTGTTTCCAAATTTGCTGATGATACAAAAATGTGCGGAATGGCAAATGATCACTTAAATCAATTAGATATTCAAGAAGATTTAGATAAATTACAGCAATGGTCTGAAAAGTGGCTAATAAAATTTAACACAAGTAAATGCAAGGTAATGCACACAGGTAAAAATAACAGTAAGTACGATTACAAGTTATTTGGAAATTCGTTAACAAAAGTGGATAGTGAAAAGGATCTCGGCGTAATTACCAGTAACGATCTCAAATCATCTAAGCAGTGTATTTCAGCCTCTGAGAAAGCAAATAAGATTCTAGGACTGATTGCGCGATAACATTAACAAGCTATGTAAATCGTTAGTTCGTCCACATTTGGAATATGCTGTTTCCGTATAGTTACCGATACTCATTAAAGACATTGACAGATTGGAAAAAGTACAACGGCGAGCCACAAGACTGATTCCAAATATCAAAAATAAATCGTACGAAAATCGACTAAAACATCAGTCTGTTTTCCCTAAAAAAGCGTAGACTCAGAGGTGACTTGATACAGGTTTTTAAGATTCTAAAGGGAATTGACATCGAAAGTGACAAAGTTTTCAAACTGAATGAGAATCCGACAAGAAACAATGGTCTCAAATTGTCAGGAAATAGATTTGATTTGGAAGTGGGTAGAAACAATTTCGCCAACCGTGTTGCAGAGGCAATGGAATGTAGTTCAGTTCGAAGCTTTAAGAATCATTTAGATAAGCACCTAAGCAAGATGCTGTAATGACTATCATTTATCTTATATTGTTTATTTGTTTTGTTATCATTCGTCTGTTTGTTTATTATTATTGTCATGATTCACATTTATTATTGGTTAAATTAGTTATTATTTGCTATCTACCTTTTGTTTATTAACTATACCTATGCATATTTATTTTATTTACCATTATTTATATTATTATATTTTCATTTATTTATTTATTTATTTATTTATTTATCATTATTTTTTTTTTGGCATCCTACCTAGTTATGGACCAAAAGGTCTCCTGTCGGCATGCTCTGCCTTTGTAATCCTTTATAAGTTTGTGGTGTATACTCTTGGTGCTGAGTGACAGACATTAGTGTAGTATTAATTTGACATGATTGAAGAAACTAAGTATATTGTCTAATTATAATATTACCACTACATATTTGATGCCCTATTAAAATCAATATACATGGGATATTTACTGCATAACTTTTCATCCAGCTAATATTATTTTGAAGTATTTCTTTTATCAGTGGAGAAAAGTCTTCACTGATCCATAGGGGTCGCTTAATTACCTAAACATGGAACTAAATGCCAATTTCACACCAACGTTCGATTTGTATTTTTATTTTGGTTGCTCACAGGTGATTTTGCTTCACTCGTGTGTGTGTGTGTGTGTGTGTGTGTGTGTGTGTGTGTGTGTGTGTGTGTGTGTGTGTGTGTGCTCAATGAGGTCAAATGAAACTGACCACACCAAAACTGTCGTCCACGCCTTTTCTTCCACAACTTCCTCTTCCTTGGAAGAAGAAGAAGAAGAAGAAAAAAATCTTACAATTGTTTCCTTTCCCTTTTGAAGTATAAGAAAAGAATTTCCCCCGGGGGCAAGACTACCTTGAGTGCTTTATTCCGATTCTAGATTTCACTAGTTTCTCTTTTTCTATTCCATTAAACTTTCGTTTGACAAGAGAAATCTGTGAGCCAAGATAAACACAGGAAGTGCATACAACAGCGTTCAGAGAGGTCAATTATCTCCCAAAGCCGTATAAAAAAATGTTGACAAGCTATCAAATCTGTTCATCCATTCTGTGTTCACGACACGCGAACTTGAAAGTGCGTGACTAATCAACATGCATACACGCACGCACACGCACGAACATATACGCACACGCACACACACATACACTCATTTAACATAATGAGAATACAAATTCAAATCAATCTAATTTTTAATTCAAAAGAACAATACACACGCAAATACAAACACATACATACGCAGAGAGAGAGAGAGAGAGAGAGAGAGAGAGAGAGAGAGAGAGAGAGAGAGAGAGAGAGAGAGAGAGACACTCAACACTTGTATTCGTATCATGCGGTCTGTTCCCAAAATCCTACTCCCACTAAAGACGAATTCTTAATTCCCTTCAGGGAAACGCTGCATCTTCCTCCTCTTCCTCTTCCTCCCCGTCCTTCTTCCTCCTCCAAAATTGATTACCAGGATCCAGTTATAAGCAGATCCCGCTCCTACTTGACTTCCACCTTCCTCCTCCACCACCTCTTCCACCACCACCACTTCTCTTCAGATGATTTTATTCACCTCAGCCACGCCCTATGCTCTCTCATCTCACCTCACCAACCCATAGTACCCGGTTCGGTCCCCATAGCGGCACCAGGCCTCGGGCTATCCTAACACAACGGGGAAAGGTGGCGATCGCAACCATACAATACCTGTTATAAGTCTCTTTATCTAATTATTTAAGATCAGCTCGTTTACGCTCCTGGCGTCAGCGAGCGTAATCCCTTTAGCCGAAGCCAAAGAAGGCAAAGACAGAATGTTACCTCAAGTACTTGATTCTTATCTAGACAGAGGCGGGGTTTCCCTAGATTTAGATTTAGAGGGAGAGAGAGAGAGAAAGAGAGAGAGGGGAGAGAGAAAGAGAGAGGGGGAAGGAGGGAGGGAGAGAGGGGAGAGAGAGAGAGAGAGAGAGAGAGAGAGAGAGAGAGAGAGAGAGAGAGAGGGGAGAGAGGTAGATAAAGAGAGAACGTGAGAGAAAGAGAGAACGCTTATGTGGGCTTTAAGACTTGCAACAATAGAAATCTGGGGGTTATCTATCTCTCCAATACGTTCACAATGGCTTCCAAATCCGACACCTTTGCCCATAGTACCCGGAGGGCCAAGGTGGTAGTCATCTGTAGCCGTATTTAGGAGGCGGGATCGATGCCAAACGCGCCAAAGCCTCTCATGGCTGATGACAGTGATGTTACTCTCACGAGCGAAATATCCACCGTTCTATCCAAAAAACAGAACAAGAACAAATTGTTTGACCGCAAACAGACACGTGTGCGGTTAAGTAAAACTATTCCCGTTTCCTCTGAAGAATTATATTTTCACTTTTTTTCTTTGGGGCTAAGGAGGGAATGAGGGGGGGGAGGGGATGGACTGAAAAGCAAATTACAGACAATCTTGCTAACAACATCCGGGGTACAAGTCCGTTTATCATCTGAAAATGAGACCAACATTGAAACCGTGTGAACACATTCATCGCATTTCATTTCTGTCGTCCTCCGACTTCTCAAAAGATCTAACGAAGGACAAGGAAGACTCGAGGAACAACCAACCACCTCGAGGAGGAGGAGCTCTTCCTTCAAATGCTCACCTCGAGTGTGAAAAACACTCCCACTTTTCGCACGCATACTTACTTTCTCTCTCTCTCTCTCTCTCTCTCTCTATCACGCTTCCTGGTGAAGTGGTAGTGACTTGACTTCTCACATGGGATATCCGAGTTCGAGCCTTACTCAATTCCCGAAAGCTCAGCTAACGATCCAACTTGTTACTGTCCCCTTTAACCAAGATGATGATGATGATTGTGTGTGTGTGTGTGTGTGTGTGTGTGTGTGTGTGTGTGTGTGTGTGTGTGTGTGTGCGTGCGTGCACTGTAAGGTCACAACACTGCTTACTGATCAGTTATACGAGGTCTAAAGTCTCCTCCGGAAGGTAATAACTGTCCATCACGAGTCCGACATATGATCCAAGAAAATATTGAATCACATAGCTAAAGAAAGCCCAAAACTCTCAGGAAGGAGAGAGAGAGAGAGAGAGAGAGAGAGAGAGAGAGAGAAATCTAGCAAACGAGCCAAGACAAAAACGCACCACGAACTGGCAGCGCCCCCAGCCCTTTTTTCTCCTCCCCTCTCTCCCCCCTGCAGCCTCCCCCCCCCCCCGCGATAATAAAAGACGGACTATGGTCCGTAAGCGCCTTACGCCAAGTAAGACCTCTTGGCTGAGCCCGAGCTCAGTACGACCATCTCGACCTCTTGGACCCAAATCCGTTAACGCCGGAACAGGCGGGGCTTCTCGGCATCATAGGAACGCAAAGGGAGCGGCGACCCCTCCACCCATCTCCATACAAAATACTTGAAATGTTGTCCCTATTTTTCTACTGAGTCTACTGAGTTATAATAACTGATACCCAAAACTGGAAGGAAGCTCCTTCCTTGAAGCCGAGTGACGTCACAACAGTCCGAGTATCGGTTCCAGGGATCAGCAGCAATCCCACCGCAGGCAGGACCGGTTCCCCGAAGTAGGTATCCTGACGAAGTCGTGGACGCAGCCAAGATTACGCAGTTAGGACACCTACGCCAATGACACGTCTTAAGAGTCATCTCCGCCGGTGCCTCTTGCCAATGAGGTTCGCCAGGAGGCACCTCCGGTTTTACAAAGTGCCTGACAAAGAGGATAATCACTTGATATCCCTGACCACACATGACGAGAGAACTGATCACCCATGGTCTTCCCCGTCAGTGCCAGGCACTCCAAGCACTGTGGCACTTCTTTGATATGCAACACCGGGTTGACCAAATTGCTTCAGGTAATCATTTAGGATCCTTGGCCACACAAGACGAGAGAACTGGCATGCCAAGATCTCCTGATGCTGTGGGGTTTATTTCCGACACCTGAAGGACTCTGTATACAGGTCAGGGCCCACAGGGGCAGATTTAGTCCTTTGTCCTCCAGGGAGAATTCGTCCTCACAGGTGAAAGAGAAAGTACCAATGGTCGAAAAGGATAAAGGAAAAAGAGGAAGTGAGACAAGTGAATACAAAAGACAGAAAAGGTTATGTGAAATATAGGGAATGCATCTACACATACAACGAGAGAGAGAGGGGGGGAGGGAGAGAGAAAATACTGAGAGAAGGGAGCAGAGAACGCTAAGACGAAACTGTCTGGGAGACATAAGGCGACCTTCAATATTGATCGAGAAATTTAGTGAAAATGGAAAAAATTGAGCTAACACGTACCTGCTTGTAAAAAAAAAGCATATGGTTATAAATGCACTATGAAAAAGCATGTTCTCATCTTTAATTAATTACAATTTTCATGTGAAATTTCAAGTGATGGACAGATTCCTTTGCTATTGTAACTCATCATTCACCACCCAAACTGTATCCTCCCGCGTGCGCCCGTGGGCGTGTAGAACAGTGGGCGTAAGCTCACGCGTCCTCTCCTTCCTTCAAATCCTCATCATCTCAAAAGTAACAATCAGTCATTTGAAATACACTTCTGAACAGAGGCCAAAGCTAACATAAAGAAGAAGAAGAAAAAAAGAAGAAATGTTGAAAATTATTAACCTAACTCACATTTCCTACCCAAAATCATTACCATTAATATATCTTTTTCATATTTCCTGTTATTCGCGGGGAGGAACAGCCAAACACGAGTTGATACCTTCCTCCCTTGTTATTCGCGGGGAAGGATGAACACTCGACCTCCACTTCTACCCTGTGGCGAGTCCCTCCCTCCCCCGAGGGAGTCCAGAAGACACCTCCCGACTCTCAACTCCCATCCAAAACTCTCATTTCTCTTCCAAACTCTCACTCCCAAAGGATCCCGTCCCTCCACCTCCAGAAATTATCATCACCGCAATTGAAGTAATGAGTGTAAAGCGTTGTAATTATGACAATCGCTTCCCGATTGTTATTCATTATGTTCGTGGGCTCCGTCTCGTCACGTGTTCATAATCCCTTTCACTAGCTAGACAACGTACTAGTGCTAGTGTTAGGCTAGTACTTCGGCAAGGCGAGGTCAAGGTGGGTATTCCAGGTAACTATGAATACCTTGGGGGCAATTATCAAACAATTTAAGGTGCGCGTGTCCCGACTTTCGTGGTGACAATGATGATGATGATGATGATGATGATGATGATGATGACGATGTGTTGATTATGATGGTGATCATGACGACGATGATAATGACGGTGTTGGTATTGGTAGTGGTGGTGAAAAATGATGATGATGATGATGATGATGATGATGATGATGATGATGATGCTGTTGATGGTGATGACGACGACGGTGATGGTGATGTCATCGATGACGATGGTTTCTTGCGTTATTTACAATTTCAAGTTCTTAATAACAACACGCCTCCAATCTTGCCAAGGCCTTGGGTGTGATGATTGGCAGAATGCTAAGGGCTTCGTTGGCGGTAACCAGCGTTTCTATCCTTGAGGACACCAACGTGCCGAAGAAGTGGAGTCAGAGGTGGTAAAGGAGAGACTGGAGGCGGGGCAGCAGCGAGGAGGGATCGTACAAATTCAATGTGATCATAATTCTTTTTTGAGTGAAGGTGCATTTCCGATCACAATAGAACGCTGCGTGACTCCGGTCTGTAGGGACGTCACATTAAAGTTCCTAAAATACTGAAAAAAAAAAAAACATTGACGAGACCCCCAGACTGTCCGTATACTCTATAGAGGGTGTTCAACAACGAGCCAGAGATTTTGTTTTTGGTGTCTTCTGTATGTGATTGATGGGATTCCATGTATGTGTGTGAGTGGGGTGTCTGGGAGGTTCAAGGGGCTTGTCCTTACAGGGCACAGTGTGTCCTTATGAAGAAACAAAGGACAAAGATGTATGTATTGTCTCCCTTCCTAAGGTTCAATGCGGTCAATGTCATTCACATTTATCATCAAAACGAATGTTTCGACTCAACATCGTGGGCCAGTAAGGAATTTTTAACTTACGGTTAATTTACCACTTACAGATAACCCTTTCAGCACGGTGTCGTTATTTACAAGTATTTATCATGTTTAGCGCCAGTGACTTACTTTCATGAGTTTATTCTGGTTAACGGTAAACTAATTTATTCGCTTGTGATGCGATGGTGGTGGTGGTTGGGGGTGGGGGTAACCCTGCACAGACTACGAAATGCAAAATTAAGAACATAAGAATATACAAATTAAGGAGACTGCAAGAGACCATAAGACCTACACTAGGAAGTTCTATGTCCATTACCACCTGTCATTCCCATCCATAAGAACATAAAAATGAAGGAGACTGCAGGAGACCATAAGACCTACACTAGGAAGTTCCATGTCCATTACCACTTATCATCCCCGTCCATAAGAACATAAGAATGAAAGAGACTGCAAGAGACCATAAGACCTACACTAGGAAGTTCCATGTCTATTACCACCTGTCATCCCCATCTATAAGAACATAAGAATGAAGGAGACTGCAAGAGACCATAAGGCCTACACTAGGCAGTTCCGTGTCTATTACCACCTGTCACCCCCATCCATAAGAACATAAGAATGAAGGAGACTGCAAGAGACCATAAGGCCTACACTAGGCAGTTCCATTTCCATTATCATCTATCATTCCCATCAATAAGAACATAAGAATGAAGGAGACTGCAAGAGACCATAAGGCCTACACTAGGCAGTTCCATATCCAAGAACATAAGAATGAAGGAGACTGCAAGAGACCATAAGGCCTACACTAGGCAGTTCCATATCCAAGAACATAAGAATGAAGGAGACTGCAAGAGACCATAAGGCCTATACTAGGCAGTTCCATGTCCCTTACCACCTGTCATCACTATTCTCTTAAAACAACCGATAGTTTCAGCGCTCACTAACTAAATGGTTACTAAGTCTATTCCATTCGTTGACCATTCTGTTGGTAAACTAGGTCTTGCCTATTTCTTTCTTAAGCATAATTTTCTCCGATTACATACATCCCAAGGAATATCCCCCAAAGAATTCCAACATTTAAACGAGCGGGAGACAGGATAGAGAAGTTTGCAGGAGTGACATGGCAGAGGTAGGTGCCGTCGTGCGACTTAACTAAACTCTTCCGCACGGGTGGCGTCCTCAATAGTTTTTATTCTGGTCAGAGGGGTCCCAACTCTACTCGCCCCTCCACAAGCCTTCAGCTGAATAAAATCTACGACCAGACAGAATAATATATGTAGAGTGACACTGTGCATGTTCGGGGCTCATTCAACCCTAACATCATCCATTCCACCCCCCAACCCTGCCAAAAGGTTTCTGAAATAAGCACGCCTACACGCCCTCAAACCCCCCACCCCACGCCACCCCCCACCACCCTTAAGACGCTTTCATCGCTAGTAACAAGGGTCCTCCACATTTCACCCATGACCTAAGTCTGACCCCTAGGGCACCTCTCTCGTTCACCACGTTCTCCACCACCACCGCAGCAATCACCACTTATCGTACAAACACCCACACATCACCCAATTCTTTCTCCATTCACCATTAACACCGACACCCCTATTACCCCCTGGGTTCACACACAACCTCTCATAACAGACGGTAAAGTACAATAATCATTCTAATCCCATTCCCTTTCTGGACGGGGAGTCTGTTTATAGCCATGAACAAGTGCCTTGCGGAGTTACGATTATCCCTTTTCGCAAGGAGAAAGCGTTATTAGTCGTTACCGCTCATCACTAAGATCTTATAATTAATGACTCGCCACCAATCTCCATCGGGATAAGTGAGATTCACTAAACCTTAGTTACACCACTCTCGCTCCAAGTTGACATCACAGACACTATTCTGTGTGCTAACTTCTTCATTTTCAGTCTTTCACCCTTGCCACCCTTCGTCAACTTCCTCACCCTACGTATAGGTCACCTAAATCACCCTAGTTACACCAAACGTCTCTTTCCTCACCTTACCTGTCTTCGTCACCCTACACCTATCATTCTTGCCACCCTACATATAGTATGTGTGTCACCTTATCACTATACATGTATCCTATGCATTACCTTAGCTGTCACCACTTGTCTACTTCTAGTTCAATTTGGCTGCCGTCATGTGATTTTATTATTTTCGTTGTACTCCCACAGGAGCGAAGGATTTGGTTGATGCACAACGCAGCCGTATTAAAATATCACTTGTTCTTCGGCATCGAGCGATTCCATTCAGTTTGGGAATAAGCCCACACTCTCATAAGGTTTAACATACTATGCTACACAGCGAAGCTTTCGCTTTAAAGAATTTGAAAGTTCAACGGAGCTTCTCTTCGCATCTTCGTTCTACCGACTAATCCAACCAGAACATCGAAATCACCCACTACAGCAGACTACACATCTTGACATAGAAATAACTCGAGACCACAACACAATGTGGATATACGATGGTCACTCATCCAAGAAGATTGCAAGAGTGAACACGGCTAAGGAAATGCACAAGTATACATGGACGTACATGACATGACTGTGTGCGCGTGCGTGCGTGCGTGTGTGTGATTGTTTAAGGAAATACCGTACACACTAACATCGACACAGCCTCATCCTGTGTATATACTAAAAGAGAGGATGATGGATAGGTTTACCAGACGCTGGCTTGCAAGCAGACTGGAGGGCTGTCCCTGACCTGGGTTGTTTGGGGTCAGTCTAGGTCAGACAGGTGGAGGAGAACCACTGGTTTCCCGATCTGCTGCAGGGTGATGACGTAAGACCTTTGGCTCTGGGTGGCGTGTGGGTGAAGGTAAAAAGCGCGAGTGCACGTTTGAGGACTGGTATAGGAGACGGGAGAAGAGAAATGGGGGTGGGGCTCAAGCAGGATGTGAATATGTAAAGTTACCCTCCTTATGGTCTACTGTTGACTCTACCGAAGGATATCAGGTATCTCGCTTCAAGAAAGGGGTGGGTATTCTTCCTTCGTCTGCTCGCCTTTTCGTTTACCCCATACTTATGCACTGGTATTCTTTACCTTCCTCAGGAACAACTCAACACTGAAATAAATCGCTACGCATCCACTATCTACAATTAGTTTTCGGTTTGTGGGCCCCCTTTGTGAAACTCTCTGGTACCCAAGGAATCCACCAACCTAATGATGAAGATCCACTCAAAGGGAGTCTTCACAAGGAAGGAAAAGGTGTATATTTTCTCCTTCAATATAACTTCTTGTCGACTCGTGGGAAGGCAAAACGGCTGAATGTATTA
Source organism: Oratosquilla oratoria (assembly GCF_046742065.1). NCBI lineage: Eukaryota > Metazoa > Arthropoda > Malacostraca > Stomatopoda > Squillidae > Oratosquilla > Oratosquilla oratoria. Next base: position 31,423,740 of record NC_134799.1, on the reverse strand, counting down.
TTATCATGTCGTAGACGTAATTCAACGACTTCTACCCACCTCTCCCCTACCCCCTGTGCGCGTATATCATATACAGCGAAACAAACAAGGTCCCTGGCCTTTTCTGGAGAACATTCTTTGACATCCAGAAACAGATATCAAAACCTGTCTCAGGAACCCACCACGAAAAAAATAAACACAATCATCTTCTATAGTATTTAATACCATCACTACTGAACGTCCTTCCAACCATACCAGAATCAGAACTCTTTCTACACACTGCTTCAAAGAACTTATTTCTCCAAGTGTACATGCATACAGACGCTCCAAGCCAAGCCAAAGGGTGCTTCTGGTTCCTTTATAAACATGAAGAGGAGATATCCTTCAAACATAAACACGCCTTTGTGTAAACGGGGCTGGGGTACGATGAAGGTCCAGCTGTAGTCAGCTGGTGGGTGCAGTACATGGTACATGACCTGGTGTTGATAGTGGCAGTAATGGTGATAATGGTGATTGTGGTGGTTAAATCGTAAGAGCCGAAAGCTATCTGGAGACCAACAACACACTCGAAATGCTCACAGAGATCGAAATTTCAAGAAGAACGGGCATTTCTTCGAACTCAAAAATCCTCTAGCAAGACGATGGACTAGAAGTGAAAGTGGAACAAAGTAGTGCAGCGTAATATGTGACACCGGATACAGGAGGTCGGGGGGGGGGAGGGAAGAAGGGGAGAAGGGAAAAGAAGGAGAAGGGGGAAGGATAAAACTGGAGGTGAAGCAGAATTGGGGGAGGAGAGGGGGGTTGGAGGGGGAAACGGGGAGGAGGTAAAGAAAGGGGGGAGAGGGGAAGAGAAGAAGAGAGGGAGAACGAATGTAAAGTGGATAAGGAAGGGGAGGAGGGGAGTATGGGGAAGGGATGAGGGTGAAGACTGGAGGCAAAGGGGAAGAGAGGAAGAAGGGAGTGGAGGACGGAGTGGAGAGGAAGGGGGAAGAGAGCAGGAGGGTTGTGAAAGAGAGGAGGGGAAAGGGGAAGGATGAGGGAGAAAATGAGAGAGATGGAGAGTCCAAGGGGATAGAGTGAGTGAGGGGAGGAAGGAAGAGAGAGAGAGGAAATTGGAGAAAGGATGAGGGAGTGGGGGAGGGGAATGGGAGGAAGAGGGGAGAGATTGACATGAGCCCTGATAGGGATCGTTGAGAGAGAGGGAGAGGGGAGTGGGGAAGGGGATGAGAGGAAGGGGAAGTGTCAGGGAGTTCCAGGAGGTAAGAAGGAAGATGAAGATAAGCCAAACATGGAGTCCCCTTCTGAACAAAGGCCTCATCCAACCTCCTCCATGAGTCGCACGACTACTAACTTCTGTCATGTTACTCCTGCAAAACTCTCTAAATCGTGTCCTGAACGGGGTATTTGATTATTTAAAAGAGAGAGAGAGAGAGAGAGAGAGAGAGAGAGAGAGAGAGAGAGAAGTGGCGCATAATATTGGTCTGTGGGGTTCTCGCCAACATAATTAATTTAAACAACAACAACAATAATAACAAAATAAATAATAATGAAATTTAAATTCTATTACCTCTGTTAACACCCACTCCCTCAACCTATCCTTAGAAAATAACAATAACAATAAATAAACAAATAAAATAAATGAAATAAAAATAAATAAAAAGTTAAAAATAAAAAGAGGGCGCCACGGTGTTCAACCCACGGGCCACTCGACTGTCTTTCGTCCTTCGTCTTGATTTCGAAACGAATGGGAAGACCGTGACGTTTAACAAATGGAGTCTTGGGCGGAGCGGGCCACAGCAAGACTACGCTTATGGTTGGAGCCCTCGAGGGGTCATCCCCCCACCCCAGACAGGAGAAAAGCGTTTTTCAGCTGGCGCATGATCGTGAGAAATCTGTCTTTCTAGCTCTCTTACACAAACACACACACACACACACACACACACACATCACACGCGCGCACACACGGACAATGTCCCATTTATCATTTTCGGATTATGAATTTGTTTTCTTGAAAGTAATGCTGTACAATATAATACTATTGCTTGGGTGCATCGTATAACAATATACTTACATATGTATGAAATTACAGTAGTACAGACTCACACACTATCTTTTCCTCTCTCTCTCTCTAAAAAAAAAAAAAAAAAAAAAATCTCTCACTCTGCGGTTGCCAACTCTCGCCTTTGCGGAGTGACTCCCAGCAGGAGCTGACCGCTGTGACGTACCTGCGGGCCACGCAGTCACTGGAGAGCAGGAAAATGTTTCCCAATGTTGCTACATACCTGAAAAGAGAAGAATATTCTTCGTTAGAAGTCACAAATCACAATAACGAAGAAATGTATAATAAATAAATACTTGAAATAAAAGCACTAATAAAAATATAACATGTATACATACAAAAATAAAAAATAAATCAAATACTCGGCCATCCCCCCTTAATTAAAAGGGGGAATGGCCGAGTCAAAACACATATTCATTTCACACAAATGGATCCTAAATATTGCTTAACATATGTGAGCATGTTTTCTTTCCCTCTCCCCCACATACACAACGGCGACGACAACGGTTATTACGTAAATCATCAGACCGTTTGCGGTCTGTCGTTTTCAGAGTCGGTCTCCAAACACTCGGCCTCCAAGGCCCGTGGACCGTTTAAGAACAATACCATCCAGATCCATACAAAATGGGTCGAGGATAGGCAGAGGGGTTGCTGTCGTTATGCACTAGAATTGACCGGCGCCTCCATCTTTGTGGGTCATATTGTGTCGTTGTCGTGTGTGTGGGGGGGGGGAGGTGGTGGAGGGAGGTGCGGGTGAGGGTGAAGGAGGTATGAAGGGCAGTGGTGAAGGGGCGAGGTGACCAGAAGGGTCTGGGGTGTGGGGGTGGGGTAGGTAAGGAAAGGAGGAGGCGAAGAAAAAAGATACATTCAGAACGAAGGAATTTACGGAATGGAGACTAAAAGAATTAAGTGAAACTTGAAAAATAATAATAATAAACAAATATATAAGTAAAAAGAATGAACAGGGGAGCCATGAAAAAATCGTTAACTTAGGCAAAATGGATCGCGATATGTAAACATATAAGGAAACGTGTAATAAAACCACTTGGAAAATAAAATGAAAAGGGACCGAACGTTTTCGTCTATTTAAGCCATTTTTAAAGGTGAAAATGTCTTAAATAGACGAAAACGTTCTGTCACCTTTCATTTTATTTTCCAAGTGGTTTTATTACACATTTCGTGACTCACGTGTTTTTGTGATTTATTCGCATATAAAGAAACACAGGTTTAAAATAAATAAATAAATAAATAAATCGGCCACACAAATGAAAGAAAAAGAAAATCCCCGAGCCTTGAAAAAAGGAGGTTCCCTGCTCCTCAAACGCCGCTTGCGTGCGTCACGGCTCCTGACGCCGACGAAGGCGTTGCCGAAGAAGAAAAAGAAGAATTATGTGATGGTCTGTGGGTTACCGGCGCTTCTACCCTTGTGGACAACCTCGCGCCGCTTGCCGAAGTAGGAGAGGAAGACGAAGATGAGGAATAAGACAAAGAACAACAAGAGGAAGAAAAAAAAGTAGATAAAATAGACACTGACGAAGAAGACAAAAAAGACAAAGACGAAGGAGACAAATAAGACAGAGAAGACGAAAAAGAAAACAAAGAAGACGAAGACAAAGAGGAGAACGAAGAAGAAGAAGAAGAAGAAGAAGAAGAAGAAGAAGAAATTATGATCTCGAGGCGATAACGAGAGCAAAAGTCCAGAGAGTCAGGCAGGTCCCACGTCAACGTCACCACCACATCAAGTGGTGAGTGGGTAGATGGGTGCAAGAGCACCGATTTCCGAGCAAGCTGGTGGTAGTGGTGGGAAGTGGTGATGGTGGTAGTGGTGGGAAGTGGTGATGGTGGTAGTGGTGGGAAGTGGTGATGGTGGTAGTGGTGGGAAGTGGTGATGGTGCGAATATAAATACGTCCTAATGGCAAGCCACAGAAAGGAACATGTGTACGTAGGTGGTAATGGATCTCCAGTAACGACGGAGACAGACAGGCAAATAAAGACGGACAGAGAGATATCAACGTCCACCCAGTCCAGTAACATATAATCAGGACACGTGAAAATATGGACAACGCATGTATAACACGCAATTTCATATAAACACACACACACACACACACACACACACACACACACACACACACACACACGGACGTACACGCTCGTGATCCTGACAACAGGAGCCACATGAGAAACCAAACATGTCTCAGCACGAGGTTCTGAGCCTCTCCAGCACCTTGAATATAGATGAGAGGAGGAGGAGGAGAGAGGAGGAGGGGAGAGGAGAAAGAGGAGTGGAGGAGGGAGAGGGGAAAAAGGAGGAAGAGGAAGAAAATGGAGGAGGAGGTTGAGGAGAGAACGAAGGAAGATGAGAGGAGGAGGTTGAGGAGAGAACGAAGGAAGATGAGAGGAGGAGGAAGAGGAAAAGGGGAAGAGAAGGAGAAAGAGAAAGAGGTGAAGGGAGGAGGATGAGAAGTGAGGAGATGGGAAGAGAATGAAGAAGAGAGGAAGGGTAAAGGGGAGGAATTAGAGGAGCAAAGAAGTCGGAGGAGCAGGAAGAGGGGTGGAAGTACAGGATCGAAGAAGAGGGAGAAGAGGAAGATGAAGAAGAGGGGGAGGAGGAGGAAGAGGAGGAACAGCAATTTCAATCGCAACAAAGTTAGCAAAACGCGCAAGAATGTTCAATCAATTTCAACGCTCCAGCCGACCAATTTGGTGGAGGAGGAGGAGGAGGAGGGGGGAGAAAAAAGAAAAGAACATGAAGAATAGGAGGAAGAAGAAATAGCGCCTCCGGCAGGAGACGCTGACGAGGGATCGGACGACCGATTTCCTGAGCGACGCGGAGGAACAATTTGCGGTCAGGTCATTTGGGACGACCTACCTTTGTGGTGATTGGTTTGATGACAAAACATCACCACGATGTACTGGCGATGATACTAGAAGAATGATACTAGTTGATATTAGATACTACCATCGCATGCTGGTGTGCACGCCAGCGTCGCGCGCGTAGGCCCCTGACTTAGTCAGTCCATAACACCATTAATTAATTTCCTGTTGGGGTAAGGCTTTTCTTGTCGGGAACTAATGTATAGCATGACTCCGCTGACCTTCAATGAACAAGGGCCTATTCAGTGAGGGCCAGATGTCTCAAAGAGGGCGTCTCTGAGTCCTAATGCTATTGGTCAGCACTCAGCAGATGTTAAACAGAGATGAACTTAGCCAATCATAGATGATTGGAGGAGCCTTACCCTTTCAGAGGTTTCGTCTTAGCTATCAAACAGAGTAAAATCGGTTGAAGTCTCAAGCAGAGAGAAATCAGTCTGAGTCCAGTGGCCAAATGTGCCTATCAAAGTTAAGACAGCTGCCCGGAGAACCATATATAAGGTCTGTATCTAAATATCTAAGTCAAGCCTCCCACAGCCCGTACACTAACACTACTCAAATTCAAGTGCCATTAAAGTAAAAGCATAAATAAAGCCCATATATAAGGAGATGGTCTCATTCAAAACCACCTTTCCTGAGATATGCAAAAAGGCTATTCATACAGTGTTCGTAACTTGCCCTGTTCTGGCCACTCTACCACTCTACTTTAGAAGTTAAACAAGGGAATGCGACACCTTCAGAGGCTTCAGGAAGACAACTCTGGGCTCTCAGTCTCTCTCTTTGTGTGTGTGTGTGTGTGTGTGTGTGTGTGTGTGTGTGTGTGCGTGTGTGTGTGTGTGCGTGTCTGTGATAAGAGCTAAATGGAACTGACGGTGTGTGGAAAGCCATCGATAGACGGGTGAGACTGACGAATGAGCGAGTGAGGGAGGGGAAGGCTGGATCGAACCCTGCCAATGTACCACCAGGCGAGGCGATGTATGTAAAGTATGGATTCCCACATACACCACACTTATGTACTGCTGTTCCTTCGCCTTCTGGAGGTCACCGTAATACTGAATAAAATCGCTATGCATCCACTAATTCCTACAAGGTTTCGGGTTGTGGACATCTTGCAAACATTTGTGGGGAGTCATGGTTCACATGTAGTGGACCACTGGCACCCCACAGGCAAAGGTGTATGAGATGGACGCGTCCTTGGGGAATAGCACGAAAATCAGGACAAAATAGAAAGATACTTTTGGGAGACCTGCAAGCAAGAACGTAAGACAGGCAAACTGGTTCAAAACCACTGTCAGTGTTTGGGTAGTCAGGCAAGCGTAGGATCATGAGGGAAGTGAGGGAGGTGAAGGAGGTGAGGGAGGGACAGACAGACAAGTCGAGCAGGGAGACGAGCATGGCGGGAGGGAGGGAGTGAGGAAGGAGACAAGGCAGACATGAAGGTAGACGAGTACAGGAGTACAGTGTCAGGGAAACAAAGAAGGAAAACAGGCTGGCAGACGGACATAAAGGAGGGAAAGGACAGCAAGATGAACCTGGATCATGAAAAGGAGGGAAGGCAGGCGGGCACGATGCATGATGGGTCAGACACGTGTGCCCGAACGTGCCGGGGGACGGGCTTTGCGGGCGCAAGGGGACCCTCTCCTCCACTCCCTCCTTCGCCACTCCAGACTCGCCCCGCCACTCCTACACGCCCCACCCCTTCTCTCCTTATCCTTCGTCTTGACCGACGCGTTCCTCCGCGTTCTGTTGCCTCTTTCTTTCCTCTTTGTTTACGCATGTGACCTCTTCTGACCTGATCTTCTATCCTCTTGAGATTCTGACTTCACTTTTACTCCCCCTCTGTTGTATTTAACGCTCTCCTTCATTTGTGTTTCAATTTTCGCGGCGTTATAAAATCGCAAAGGCAGTCTCGTACTAATTTAAACTCGTTGTTGGTCCCCTAAAGGTTACATCTGACTGCCACTTGCCCAGGCTACAGCAGCATACGGGACAAAGGACGGTTGTGACTACAGCGAAGCTCTGTTTGACGCGAACTTGTTGACAATGACATCGATTTTTTTTAATGAGTGGTCTTTTTTTTTGGGGGGGGGAGGGAGAAGGTAATTGACAAGGTGACATCGCAAAATTGGTGATTAATCCATCTACCTGGCAACTGGCATCATCTGCTGCCTGAGGCTTTCCTCGGGTTTTCCGAGAGAGAGAGAGAAAGAGAGAGAGGGAGAAAGAGAGACAGAAAGAAAGAAAGAGAGAGAGAGAGAGCTGCCTGAGGCTTTCCTCGGGTTTTCCGAGAGAGAGAGAGAGAAAGAAAGAGAGAGAGGGAGAAAGAGAGACAGAAAGAAAGAAAGAGAGAGAGAAGGAGGAAGTGAGGGAGAAAGAGAGAGAGAGAGAGAGAGAGAGAGAGAGAGAGAGAGAGAGAGAGAGAGAGAGAGAGAGAGAGAGAGAGAGAGAGAGAGAGAGAGAGAGAGAGAGAGAGAGAGAGAGGAGACTACATAACTGATAAGGATCATTATGGTACCCTTACCACTTTAAATTAACTGAATGTCGAATTACGATGATTAAAACTCGTCTTTCGAGCCCTAACCACACCTAGGAATACGCTGTGCAGTAACTGTTCCTCACTCGAATTTGTCTCTAAACCCTCAGACTCAAATTCTGACCCTTTGGTACTTTTTTTTTTTTTTTTAATTCCTGGTTAACTGGTGACCATTCATATTCAAACAAAAATAACTCATATCCACACTTTCATATAGGCGTAAAAATATATATTTTAAAGAAATGGGGGTAATTTAGGAACATCTTTGTAATAAACACTGGGGTCAAGTTTCTGTAACTGAGTGGAGAGACCAAACTAAGGCGATGTAACACTCTGGAATCCACATTTGGACAGTCAGTTTATCCTGCAGCTGATTCAGTGCTGGTGGTGAGGTGGGCTGGGTGGCGGTGGAGGAACAGCTGCTGGAAGAGGAGGAGGGGGAGGGGGAGGGGAGAGGAGGGGGAGAGGAGGAGAGGGGGAAGGGCACGAGTACAGGAGGAAGAGGAGGGTGAGTAGGAGGAAAGATAACGATGAGGATGAGGAGGCACTGGCACGGGAGGAAGAGGAAGAGGAGGAAGAGGAGGGAGGCATTGTCACAGAAGGAAGCGGAAGAGGAGGTGAAGAGAAGGAAGAGAAAGAGAAGGAGGAGGAGGTGGAAGAGGAGAGGAGGAAGAAGAGGAGGGGAGGAGGAAGAAGAGATGGAAGAGGAGGAGGATGAGGATAAGGAGAGGGAGGAGGAGGAGGAGGAGGCACTGCACGGTATTGGGGTAATGGGTGCATCGATGGCACAAGGCCATTTCGGCCACACATGGTCGAGATCACGTGTCGGGTCTGCCGAAGTGGTCACGTGTCACTCCTCCCTCCCTCCCTCCCTCACCCTTCCTCGCAAGCAGAGCCCCTCCTCCCATCCCCCTCCTCCCTCATCACCTCCCCTCCACCCTCAACTACCCAAACACCTTTGCATCGAGCAGCATACCGCACCTCCAGTCCTCCACCAACTTCTTCGTCTTCTTTCTTCTTTTCCTCGCAAGACGTGCACCCACATCCTTCCATAGGATGGGCCATTTTGTATTTGTTATTGTGCACTGTGTGGGGCACAGACTTGGAACTTAGGGGAAATAAAAAGGGAACACAACCCAACTAAGGACACAGTAACATTATTCCATGTAAATCCCAGACACATTCTTAGTCTCCATGTAGACGTGCGTTTGTTTGTGTGTGTGTGTGTGTGTGTGTGTGTGTGTGTGCGTGTGTGTGTGTGTGTGTGTGTGTGTATACGCATCCTGGCGTTAAATACAGTTGGAAAAAACACATTTTTCGTATGTTTTGGTCTCAAAAGTCTTCATTGACACGTTATTGAAAAAAAAACTGCCAGTGATAATCTAGGTATTAGAAACCTGACTTCATAAATTCATTCATTCATTAATAAATAAATAAAATAAAATAAATAAAATAATAGATAAATAAAGAAATGAGATTCATTTCCCCGACTGCCCCCTGGCCTGAACGGCCTCTCGTTTGATCGAGACCCACTCCAGTCTGGCGCTTGACTGAATAAAATCGGGTGGCGCCGACACCGTCACGCCCATCCCACAATCTTCAAGGAGGACACCACCATCTGGCTCGCCTCTAAGTCCATCAATGAAAGAGGCCCTTCCAACCCACCCCCCTCCTACCCTTATACTAATCCCTCCTCGATCATCCACCCCTGGCGAGGGCCCGACCTTCCACCCCTTATGGGCCCCCCTACCATCCACCCACTGTGGGCCTCCAGCCAACCCCATGTGGGCTCCCTTTCCAAGGCTCACTCGAATCTCAAGGAGGACACGTCTTTCCGCCCTTTCACTCGTCTCCCTATACACACGTGCACACAATATATTACATACATATGTGTGGTGAGGAGTGTACGCCTGGAGGCGCTGAGTAGTTGCGTCCGAAACCGCCACTGCTGGCAATCGGAGAGAAATGCGGGACTCGAACCCGCGTTTAGAAAGATGCGAGAACAAGATCGGGGTTCATGAAATCTGTCTTGAAACAGAATTTCGTCCCCCTCCCCCACGGCATTACATGAGAACATAAGAATGAAGAAGATTGCAAATGACTATAGGGCCTACACTATGTAGTTCCATATCCATTACCACCTGCCATCCCCATCCATAAAGTTGTCCAACAGTTTCTTAAAACAACCGATAGTTTAAGCGCTCACTACATGGTTACTACGTCTATTCCATTCGTTGACCACCCTATTAGTAAACCCATTTTTGCCCATTTCGTTCTTAAATCTAAATTTGTCCGGTTATCCATTACTACGAGTCCTGCCCCGTTGTCTTAATATGATGACCTTGTTTACGTTACCAGTTAAAGCCTTTGAACCACTTGAACACCTCTATTTGATCACCCCGCATTGCGTCTTTCCATTCCAGAGAGTGTAAGATAAGGTGGCTAAACCTCTCCTCAAAGTAATTTATGAGCCCATGTATCATTTTGGTCATTCTCCTTTGTACTGATTCTAGTGATTTTATGTCCATTCTATAGGACTAATATCCATTGAAATTGGTACTAAGAACGCATACGCTCTCAGTTCTTTGTCCTTTCTGCTAGGAAAGTTTTCCAAGCTATCGCAGTAATGGACTCACATTGGACAAAATTAGACTTAAGAAGGAAATATGCAAGAACTGGTTTACTTAGTAAACATGTAGTGAGCGCTGAAACTATCGGTTGTTTTAAATAAAAGGTTAGACAACTTTGTGGATGGGGATGACAGGTGGTAATGGACATGGAACTGCCTAGTGTAGGCCTTATGGCCTCTTGCAGTCTCCTTCATTCTTATGTTCTTAACAGAGAAGCGTGAGGTCACTGTGTTGAAAACATCCAGTCCAATCTACTCATTCCTGACCTCCACTTCACTAACAGCATCTACAACCCATCCTTCTTCTCCTCCTCCTCCTCCCTTCAACGGTCCTCCTTCACATCCCCATTACCTCAACCACGTCGTGGCCACTTCAACACGTTATAGTCACCCTCGAAGGCTCAACACAGCTCCTCGACCGTGCATCCTCCACAACCTGCACGTGTTCCCCATTCTCTATACTTCGTGATTAATTCAAAACATGACCAAGTATTTATAACTAGAAGAACGTACGCAACATTATATATATATATATATATATATATATATATATATATATATATATATATATATATATGTGTGTGTGTGTGTGTGTGTGTGTGTGTGTGCGTGTGTGTGTGTAATCAAAGAAAGTTACATGCATAGGAGTCTGCAGCAACATTTGGAAACACGAAGCCTGCATAGTAACTGGATCATGGAAAAGGTGACACTGGTCATAAGGAATACCATTTATAAACACATAAATAATGCATCATTTTATTTTGTCCTTTCGTAAGGAGAGAGAGAGAGAGAGAGAGAGAGAGAGAGAGAGAAGGGAGATCCCCGGAACTCAATCGTGCACAGTCCGAAGTAGAGGTTCCTGACCCCTATGTCTGAGCTCCTCCGAGTTCGTCTTGCGTCCGGGTATCACCACCAGAATCATAGTCATCAAGAGGAGATCCTCCTACTTCCCCCGCCCATCGGGCACCAAGTGCAATTCGCACGTACGGAACCCGTTCACGGATGTATGAGGTCCTCCCCACACCCCCTTAGTGCTGAAGTGTCCGGGACTTCCTCCAGATTGACTGTCCGGAGGAACGGTGATCTTCGGCGGGGCACCCGGAAGTAGACTGGCACGCATTGGTAGGTAATTATATAGGTAGACTGATAGGTAGTTTGTGTGTGTGTGTGTGTGTGTGTGTGTGTGTGTGTGTGTGTGTGTGTGTGTGTGTGTGTGTGTATTATCGTTCTAGTCCTTCCTATATTAAAAGTGCTGACAAAGCACGTTTATTAGCTCCTTCAGTGGTCAATAAACCAATAAAAAATTAATAAAAATATAACGATAAATGACAGAAAAGAATTCCAAAGTTCCCTTCCCAGAGTCCAAGGAAGATGTGTGACCGTAGAAGTCCGACCCAAGAGGTAAGAGGTAAAACTTGACTCCGCCTTCCGCGTGTCATCCCACCCCTCCACCCACTCGACCTCGACTTCCTCCGAAGGATCGAAGACCTCGTCGAAGCCCCCCCCCCCCCGGCAGGTGGGTCGTCCCACCCGGTCCCCCACGGGACATCACTTTTCCCTGGCAATAATTGTTTACGACAGGAGTAATTGAGATGAGGGCTGGGCACGTTCCTGGTCTTCCTTTCCTCTATGTCACGCACACACACAGTGTGTAAGGTCACGGCTTTACTACATTGGGTTTTTACGAGTTATTAAGCTCCATCCGGGAGAATAATAGTTGTCGATCACAAGTCCAGCATGTGATCCAAGACTATGGTGAATCACACATTCTCACACACATCGAGATTACTGACCATAAGGTCAAACGAAGTTTTGGATCTGATATATATATATATATATATATATATATATATATATACATTTGCGCACTCTCCTACTCCATCCTGTAGATATGCCTCCTATACCCCTAAAACTTCATTCAAGAATACGTCTAAATTATTACCTAAGGAGCCCCATCGACAGTATATATTACCCCTCTACCAAGGAAACACTCAATACATTCAAGTTTTCAAGTCCATTACGTCCTTATTGACGCCACGCGTTGACTAGCTAGAGGGATTCGAACATCCTACTTCTCGCCTCCAGAGGCTGGCGCAATAGTCCGCTCGGCCACAACATTAGAACTATTTGACAATCTATTCCAGTTTTGCCCCCAATCCTAACCTCTATGGCGTGGCCATACCATTCCCCCTAACCTTATAAACTTCCCCCACGATGAGCCCATAAGCACCATACCATAAATCCCCCCACCCCATTCACCCAGGGTTTACTACCGCCTAAAGGGGGGGATGGGTACCCTGCGTTTACTACCTGGGGTGAGCTTACCCCTAAGGGTTGCGTCATTTGGTGACGTGGGTAATGGGCTGGAGCTCCTACATGTTGTAAAGTAATTTTTTTTAACAAAGTCTCCTTCTGTTTGTTGTGTGTGTGTGTGTGTGTGTGTGTGTGTGTGTGTGTGTGTGTGTGTGTGTGTGTGTGTGCGTGTTTCTGTGCGATCGTGTGTGTGTGTATGTGTGAGTGTGTTTGTGTGCGCGCGCGTGTGTGTGCGTGTGTTCACCCCGGAAATTCCTCTTCGTCGCCTTATACGCCATACTGGTCCATTTCCTTCCTGTCATCTACAGCGTACACCCCTCGTTCTCTCCCTATCCCTCCACACTCGTCCACTCCCAACACTTTTTCATGTATTCAACACACCGAAAAATGAGAGGCAACACTTTAAGAAAGAGCTAAGATTTCTGTCAGCGAAAATCCAACTCTTACAAAACTGTTATTTTCAATCCTCAAAAAGACTATTCCATAACATGGGTACAATGGATTCATCTGTCTCTCAGAGAGCCCAGGTTCCAAAATCGCCCCTTTTCATCCCTGCAAAAACAACACTCGAGTATTTCTGACCCCTAGATTGTGTAATTTGTATCTGCATAAACAATAAACATTGTATCATTTCTGGTTGTCTGAAAACAGTTTTTACCAAAGTGTCACTTCAACAATGACGAACTTTGTAGTTTTTATAATGGTTAAAACAAGACGAAGGGGAGTACTGAAGGGGTGTTTAGTGAAGGGACTTACTCCGCAGTGAAGGGCAGATTAACTTCTGTAACAAACCCGACGCCCTTCGAAAACCCGATTCTGGTTAAATCAAAGCAATTCTATTCAGCTTAGGGAGGCGTCGCAATTTACGGGTTGTGCACTTTCTCTTAACGTTAGCAACCCACGGATCGCTCTCACTGTCTGCCTGTCCTTGAACGCACATCCATTTCACGGCGTTTTTTTTTTCTTTATCTGAACGTATTTTCTAGCATTTTTTTTACTGGCACCACGTGATATCATACACACACATACATATATACAGTAATATATATATATATATATATAAATATATATATATATATATATATATATATATATATACGCATGCGCGCGCGGTCAATATTCTATGGACTTTAATGACGTTCTGACCCGAGTTACACATCATTCATATATGATGAGACTCATCTCCACACACACACACACACACACACACAATATATATATATATATATATATATATATATATATATATATATATATATATATATATATATATATATATATATATATATATTGCCCACAAGTATACAAGCGCTGGTTATTTCTGACATCATACTAAACACCGATCAGCCATGTGGAATCCACTGCTGCGCAAAGGCCAATATCTGCCAAAATTCTCCTACAAACTTCTCTATCACCTCTAAATGTACTTACATGTAAACTACCTGGCCAGTTCACAGAACACCTTCAGAACCCAAAAGACTACCTAACAACCGTGGATAGGACGTGACACAGCAATTCAACATCAACAACAACAAGTAAACAACAGCTTGGAAAAACAACATTCTTCACACGACACGACCCAAGGCCGCTTCAACACGGCCACAGTGGAAGCCGACATAGCCCTTCCGTACAGGGTGGCACTTTCCCTTCTATTCTCACTGCCGCCAGGCTATTCTATTCACCTCTGTGACATCCCCGCCGTGTAAGTACACCAGAACAGCAGTACAGTCTACAGGGAACCTATAATTAGATTATATGTTCTAAAAACCCACAAGATAATTGTGTTCGTTTTCCTTCGTAAAAAAAAGTGGAAACCCCTTTGCCAATGACATGTTATCAACTTTGATTTTGCCCGCAAGCAATTGTAAATAACTGACACTGAAGACCCACACTGTAACCCCCAACCCAAGCCCTACATCCAAAATCAAATGTTTGAACGTTTCGATAGAGTAAAGTGCGCTGAGGACAACTGGAAGCGTACTAGAACCCTATCCTCCTAGTCGTGGGGTCGAGTATTACATTCCTTTCGATTCCCAGCATTTTGTTTGTTACCTGCCTCCTGGCGTATACTCCTCAACTAGGGAATAACGATTTCTATACCTCTAAGCCCCCATAACCGCATAAAGAATATGATTTGCGGGTTCAGTAAAAACACCCTCAGGAGCCGCAAGAAGAACTAACTCCCCCTGAGGTCGTGGTTTCCAACCCTGAGGTCCTGGTATCCCCAGAAGTCCTCAGGAGCTTCCGAGAAGATCCCGACCGAAAACCAGGAGTTCGTGGATGGCTGACAATGTCATCAAGTTCCCAGAAGCTTCCAAGAGGGTTCCCTGATCAAAACCCGAAGTGGTTCGTGAGTGCTTAACGAAGTCATTAAGTACAAGTCCCCCAGGAAACTGATTCCCCAACCTTGAGGTCCTGAGTTCCGTAGAAGTTCCCAGAACCTCCCGAGACGGTCCTCATATCGAAAGCCTAAAGGAGTTTGTGGACGCCTAACGACATCGTTAGGTAACGAGCAAGACTTCCGGGAGGGTAAGAAACAGCGTTACATAAGTGTCGAGGGATCTACGAGGAAAGTGTATGGGAACCACCTCGCTAAGGGATCATAAAACCAGAGATGTCTCCTACATAAGCCGTCCCATCCCTCCTCTACCACCACCCTTACCCCCGGTTCCCTCATCATAATACGAGTATACCAAATGTTACCAGAAGCCCTGCAGAGGGCTCCCTCTCCCTTACGTCCATTTCACAACATCATCGTCGTCGTCTTCCTCCTCCTCCTCCCCCTGCTCTCCAGTTCCCTCGCCCATTCCAACCTCAACGCTAAACTCAGGTTCCGACGTTCCACATGAGAATCCGTAGCTGCCGTCGGACAATTTTATTCAGCAAAGGGGGGAGGAATGGAGGGAGGAAGAGAGGGAAAGGAGTATCTCTCCCACACTCCAAGGTTACTCATCCCGGGTAACCATCTTCGGGTATCCGTAGTATTAGTTCCCGTGCGATCTCCAAAGGCTATCTATGCATGTAACTTGACCTGGCTGTCCAAACACATGGGGCAAAGGTGGCAGCTTATGCCAGTGTTAAGTGCCTCATGTCGTGTAAGCTCCTCTTGATTTACCTTCTCACTCACCCCCCTTTTTCTCATACTCCCTTCCACCTTCCCCCCACACTTATCCTTCATCCCTCAACCCCACCACACCTTAAAAATCTCAATGTTGTTGTGGGCTGTCGTCTATCCGCGTTTCTATCCTAACCCTCAATGATCTCAATGATATGCACGACTCATCACAGTTCTTTGGGAGGACAATATCCCTCCACTGGCGGGGGGAATCTACGATCATTTGTTTGGTCCTATTGGAGGCTAGGAGGGCCAATTTTGTTCTGGGCTCGGGACACGAGATCGACCCAAAGAAACACCCTTCTGCCAATTATTTTTCTTTTTCTAACATATACACACTTAAACACGCTTATCTATACACCCATAGGGGGGGAACAGTTACATACACAAACAATTTTACATTGTTTATAATAAACACAAATCCCTCTCAACACCCCTCCAACTTTCTCTTACACCCAATCCCTCCTTTTGTTAACACTCCACAAAACACAACATTATCAAACATCGCAAACTACTGCCCAATTACATCCTTCTTAGGAACTGATGGACACAATCGCACTCAAAAGTTTACATATGGATACCCAAATATGGTTAAACCATGGATAGTTTTCACACATTTTCCATGCACTGAACTCCGCGTATTCAAGTCTTCTTTCGTTCTAGCATCTAGAGCCTAAGGGTGTCCCAACACAATCATTCTATTGAGTAATATATATTCCGAATTACATAATACCATTGACAGAGTAAGAATATTACTGATGGAGCCATATTGGGGTGGGTGAATATACCATGGAATGAATATATTATGTTACGAATAATGATCGTGTAGTGTCCCTATTTTACTTATCTATCTATTTATCAATTCTTTTTGTGTTGCGTGAAGAATTGGCGCGTCAGGACGATACAGACAACGAGGTCCATGAAGAAAAAAGAAAGAAAATTCTTCCCCTGCAGGTCCCTTCCCCGACTTCGAATAATACTTCAGTTCCCTTCCTCCCACTGCTGCGCTTCGGGTGAGGTCATGTTCTCCCACCCACACCACCACCATGTTTGGACCTTGTGATTTCTAACAGTAGGTTAGATTAAGTTAGGTTTGGTTGATGCCGTGGTTCCGAGTACGGGGTAAAGAATCATATTTTTGCTTAGATATGACGCGGACGTCCACGAGAAAGGTCACCTAGGCCTCAACGCGATTTCATCATCGTCTTCATATTACAACACTTTCCCCGGTCAGCTCTGCCACATTTCTGTTGCAACAATGGACACGCGCGCACACGCACGCACACACACGTACAGACACCAAAGGTCCTCTCCTCCTCTTCTCAAAGGAGGCAACCTCGTCAAGGCAAACATCCATCCTTCACTTATCCCACACCCGTTTATTCTCTCTTCAACATGAAACACAGGCTGAAAAGAGCTGCTCCTCTGATCAACAGACTAAGAAAAAAAGTTCCAGCATAGAGTATACTCTGAATATTCTGGGCGGAAACGTGAAACCAAAGGATAGTCCAAACATATACTTATCAAATACAATAGTCCTGTTGCAATATAAATAATTCTTACAAGAAAAATGTATGAATGTAACAATAATGAAAAATAAATTTGCAGTATGATACGGCATGGGACAGGTTGAAATGTCCGTAAAACCACACACATAATAAAAATAAGTCAATAAAGAAATAATTAAATAAACCGAACAAAACAAAATAAATATACACACAAGCAATTCGTATAATTAGCTAGGAATATAGAGTATACCTGCATATACAATACAGGTACTCTACGGCAGTCATCACAACACTCCCTTGAGTTCAGGACCATTCTAAGGTATAAAGAAAATACCTTGAAAAAATTAATAAACGCTGTGCAAACCATCACATTCAATGAGACATGCATTAGAGAGAATCTCCTGCCCATACATACTGCATATACAGTATATATATATATATATATATATATATATATATATATATATATATATATATATATATAATGCCATGATATACAGCACATAGGTTGACCACAAATTTGCCTCCCATGCCACAGACACCCGACAACCCCACTGAACCAGATCCCCCTTGTCCTCTCCTCATACTACTCCCTTCCCCCCCTCCCCTTTTACACACAGTTGTTTACCACAATTGCACACCTGTATACCTGCTGGGAATAGTAAATGCCCACACAAGGAATAGATGTCTCTTTGAGGATGAGACAAGCAAACACACACACACACCTATACATATGTATGCTGCAACTACGGGTCTATACGTGTGTGTGTGTGTGTGTGTGTGTGTGTGTGTGTGTGTGTGTGTGTGTGTGTTTGTGTGTGCGCGCGCGCACGCTTACCTTACCGAAGTTTCCATTAACCATATTTAGATTTGACTTCATATATCGTTCCAGCGCGCGCATGTGTAGATATGCAAATGAGGTAAAATGAGGCTGTGTATATTTGTGCTTTATGTTAAGTGCGCATATAGGTGTCAGATTAGTTATTACTCGTTCTGCATCTTCAGGTCATCAACAACAATCTACATGTAATTAGAAGGCTAAATATGCACTAAAATATTTTGATATACACGGATCCTATAAAACGTTAACAGTTTTGCTTAGATACAAAGTTATCAAATATATCGTGTACAACTAGTAGTGACAGTCATAATAGTAGTAATATTTCTAAAAGTAGTAACAACAGTAGCAATTGTGGCAATAGTCATTTTAGTAGTATGGGTAGAAGTGGCAGTAGTACTAGTAGTGATATGAATAGTGCTAACAGTAGTAGTGGTAGCATTGGTAGTATTAATAGTAAAACTAGAAGTATAATAGTAGCAGCAGCGGCGACAGTAGTAGTGGTACTTGTCGTGGTAGTAATAGTGTCAACAGTGGCAGCAATGAGAGTGGCATTAGTAATAGCAGTAGTAGTAGTAGGAATACAATAGTAGTAGTAGTAGTAGTGGGCAAGAATGTATCATTTCCATTTCGTAATAACGACGGGAATAGTTCAGGACCATTTTCGTAATAAAGACGGGAATAGTTCAGGACCATTTTCGTAATAAAGACGGGAATAGTTCAGGACCATTCTAAGGTATAAAGAAAATACCTTGAAGAAATTAATAAACGCTGTGCAAACCATCACATTCAATGAGACATTAGCAATAGTGTTAACAGTGGCAGTA
>NC_134799.1:31342564-31400064 GCF_046742065.1 Oratosquilla oratoria | reverse complement strand
ACTACAAAACCAATTTCGCGAACAAACAGGTTTTTTGTAAATTTTCACATTTCTTATCTTTGCTGTGGTGTATTGAGGATTGGTACCACCTTGTGGTGAGGATGGGAGATGGGGTGAAAGGAGAGGGGGGAGGGGAAGGGGGTAGGGAGAAAAGGGGTGGTTTTCAACGTTTCGACAAGCAGGTGTTGGTCATCGTCACGACAAATCTAAGTTTCGACTTGGCGGGAGTCCTATTACACACACACACACACACACACACACACACACACACACACACACACATGTATATATATATATATATATATATATATATATATATATAATGTTTTTCCATGTGAACGTACACATTTATTGTCTATACAAGAAGAGACAAGAGTGCCGTGCCAGACCCGACCCGTATTGATTGGGGGCGAGTCTTGACCAAATACACACACACAACACACCAGACAGGCTGTAATCACGAAGGACGTGGAGTGTGTGTGAGGAGAAGGGGGGGGGGTAAGGAAGTGGAGGGGGCAGGGAGGGGGGAGCTTGGGGTCGGGAAGGGGACAAGAGGAGGGGAAGAGAGTGGTGAAAGGAGATGATAAGAGAGGTGGAGAGAGGAAAGGAGGGTAAAGAGAAGGGGAGGGGGAGGGGGAATGCAGAGAACAGATGGTGAATGATAATGAAGGGGAAGGAAATGAGGATAAAAAGGGGACGGGAGGGAAGCGCAGACGACAGATGGCGAACGAGAATGAAGAGGAAATGAAGGGGAACAGGAGTGAGGGGAATGGAAGGTAAAGGGATAATAACAACAACAATAATAATAACAATAACAATAATAATGATTATAATAATATTTGCCTTGAGTTCCACTGACAGGAAAACCCGCAGCCCCATAGCGTTGGCAACGTTCCTCCTTCCCTCCTACAGGAAGAAACTTTGGACTGTTGTGTTGTATTGTTGTAGGAGTGTTTCTATGTCACCGGTTCACAGAAGTACAAGGGGATCAGTCGCCGGTTGTCATCTCTCATTGTGTGAAAGGATGTATGAAATGGTCAAAAGCTTATAGAGGGAGATTTGGGCCTAGTCTAGATACCGAACGCCAGCCCCTCGGGGCTTCTCCTCCTCTTTTTTGAGTGGTGTGGATGTTGACGGGGAGGGAGATGATTCTCTCTGACATCAGTCTCGCAGGTACCCGATGCTGGTCTCTTGGTGAGGGAAAGGGTGTGGTGAGAGGGAGGTAATTTAATACGGGAGGTAATGGGGAAGTGAAGGGGAGGTGAAGAAGAGGTAATGGAGAAACAAAGAGGTAAAAAGGGAATCTGGGAAACTGAAGGAGGAAGAGGAAGAGGAAGAGCAATAAGCGGAGAAGAGCGGGGGAGGAGGTAGAGGAGTACGAGACGGAGGAAGAGGAGGAGTAGGAGCGGGAGGAGGGGGGAGGAGGAAGAAGAGGAGGTAGGAGGTGAGCGATGGACTGCAGATAGAGGAAATGGCTAATTAGGGAAAGACCAGCTGAGGGCTGATAAGATAAAAGGGAGACTAATTCAGGCCAATTCAGCCCTTGTGCCATCTGCACATAATGAAGGATATTCCTAATCAGGGTTCACAACCCCAGTGTAACAAGAGAAACAAATCCTCCTCCAGTTTATTTCCCCTTTTTTATTTTCATTTTTTCCAAAATTCGATTTTGCGAAAATATAGTGTACATCTAACACAACCAATCAGCCATTGGTAGTGTTATGTGCAAAAAGACTGGTCTCCCTCCACTACGCTTTCCATCTCGAGGCATCCAGTCACAAGTTAACAAAATTCTTCCCTTTTCAATCCTCCTACGTGGCTACCTGACCAGCTCAATCCCACTTCCGTTCCGTAACTACAACGCAAACCTTCAACAGCGCTTCTTTCCACTTTTCAAGAGTTCCGGCAGGGGTTTTCTCCTGTAGGCGTAACGAATGAACGTAACACGGCCTCCATAATCCATTCCCTTGGGGTAGTGGTTAGTGTCGCAGCCCACCAAGCTGTAGGACCGAGTACGCGCCCCACTCAAGGCGTAAAAAAAAAAAAACACTAATATTACAAGCAGTTACTGTCCCCCTTAAGCACAGGGATTGGTGAGAGGTGTGAGGTTAAAGCATTACCCACAGATCAGAAGAGGTAATGCGGAAGAAGACTACGAGGAAGAGAATGATGAGTAAGAGAATGAGGAGGAAGAGGAAGAGGAAGAGGAAGGGGGGGTGAAGGTGACTTGGGTAGGAGAAAGTCTAGAAGGAAAAAGAGGAAGAGGAGGAGGAAGAGGAGGAAGAGGAAGAGGAGGAGGAAGATGAGGAGGAGGAGAAGGAAGAGGAGGAAGAAGAGAATGACGACAAAGGATTATCTGCATAAAAAAGTCGATAACAAAAATGGGGACACTTTACTTCTAAAACTATCGAAGCATATATACACAAAAAAAAATTAAATAACAAATGAATAAGAAAATAATAATAATAATGATACCTAAGTAAGACTATAACGAAATAAAATGCATTTTCGGGTGCTGGCACAAGCAGACACAGAACTGGAACCCCACTCACATGGGTTCCAAGTGCACGCACGCACGCACACACACACACACAAACTACACAGTGATATAGCAATAACATTGCGTTTCAATAATTTCGACGAAGCCGAACAAGGTTTCTTCACACTCCGAAAATAATTTTTCTTTCAATACACCGTGTCAACCTTATAGGAAAGTGTATATATGTACATAGACAAACACGCCCACAGTTTAGGTCATTAAATGGTAATCAATGGCCATTTGAGGGTCAAATGTCTCTCATCTTAGTTCGCGATTCGGACGATTGTGGAAAAGTAATCATGAACTCTCCCTTCTCTCTCTCTCTCTCTCTTTGTGTGTGTGTGTGTGTGTGTGTGTGTGTGTGTGTGTGTGTGTGTGTGTGTGTGTTTACCTAATTTACTTAACTGTAGTAGACAGGAAAGGAGTAACGATCGTTAAATTCCGTCTCCTACCCTTCAATTGACCATACCTAGCCTTATTTGTATGTGTGTGTTCTTTCCGTAATCCCCCCTCACACACATACACTTCCTCACTCTCTCCCTTTCACACACACACACACACTCCCTCGCTCCCTCTCTCTGCATTCTCTCCCTTCTTCCCACCCTCTTCCTCTTCCACACACTGTACCCTCTTCCTACCCCCATCATTCCCTACCTACTCCTCACCCTCTCCCTACCTCCGAACTTCTACCTCTGACATTCTCCCTACCTCACACTCTCTCTCTCCTTCCCCACCCTCTCTCTCCCTCCTTCCTTCCATTCCAACCTCCCCCACCACCACCACCACCACCACCACCACCACCACCACCACCACCACCGCCGCCGCCGCCTCCTCCCGATGTCCATATATGTTGCGAGCCTGGCCTGACACTTTCTCCGCCCGGCTTTCGACGGCTACAAAAGCGCTCCTGGCGACGCACGACCGCCACTCGACGTAACCAGCGCTTCTATCTTGCAACGGTGGCGCTCCACGTGTATGCACCTGTCGCCAATAATTCACCAGCGCTTGCTTTTATCCCTATAGGCAATAACACAGCCGTTGTCGGAGATGTGTTTTAAGTTCGTGGTGCTCCACGTGCTGATCGAGCATATTTGGCTTCCATAACCTTTTCAATATGGGGAACACCCAACTGCTATCGGGGCGTAACTATAAGAATACCACCATAATTTTGGACATAACGAAACATTTCAATAACTTATTTCATGCATATATGCATGCACCTCCTTTTAAGGAGGGTAGCCTGCCAAGCCATGCACCAACTCCATTAAACCACAATCGAGAAAGCGAGAGAGAGAGAGAGAGAGAGAGAGAGAGAGAGGGGGGGGTGTGGACGTAGCGGGTGGGGCTGTTTATGTTAACAGGTTAGCATGTTAACCCGGACGACTTTGGGTGTTCAAGCGAGACTGTTGGCTGAGCCGGATGAAGGGATGATCTGTTTGTGTGGGGCGAACGGATGAGTGCAGAAAGCTGAAGTGGAAGGAGGGTTTGTGGACAAAGAGGTGGGGGGGTGGAGGTTGAAGTGGTTCGGGTTTTGAAGGAGGCTGAAGGTTGCCTCGAAGAAGATCAAGGTTGTGGACTCTATATATTGATTTATTTTTCTAATTCAAATGACTTATTTACTTGTTCAGCATGTACATACACTGCTATCAATATCACTATTCAATCAATTAAATATTTCACTAATTTTTTATCATATATCTTTCCTTTTTTGTGGTGGGGAGTATGAGCTTGGAGGAGGTTGAATCTGGTTACAGAATCAGTGATAGAAATTGTTGAATCAAGTATGTACGGTACGTTTCATATTCACTCGGATCTTCATATACTGTAGTTACAGAGCCCCATCCTTTCTAGACGGCAAGTTTAGTTCATTCCATGACAGGAAACACACGGGCGCATACAGACCCTGCACGAACTTATGTGAGTGACTATACAAGGGTTTTCGTAGAGGGTGGCGTCCATGTATAATAACCTTTTACCATATTTGTGTGTTGGCTCGCCAGTTATTGGAAATAAGTACCACACAAGACTCACAACACTGGAGACTCTGTGAGCTTACAGTATCTCTCTCTCTCTCTGAATGTAAGTATTCCTCTTGTTTTTCTTTTTTCGTTAGTGAACCTCTATGGGTATTTTTCTTTATCTATTTTTTGTACAATTCGAAATATGTATATATATATATATATATATATATATATATATATATATATATATATATATATATATACATATATATATATATATATAATATATATATATATATATATATATATATATATATATATATATATAAGATACACAGGGAATGAAACCATGAAAAAAGGAAAAACAAAATAGAAAGAAAAGAAAAAGAAAAAGCTTTGTGTAGGACTCATCAACAAGGATCGTTTTGAGCGCTTTGCTCTGTGATACACGACATTTCACTGCTGTAGGAAGGCACCACCGTCTCGACGAGTCACGTGTCCATATAGCCGGAGTTTATGTTAACGAATTATGGTGGTAGCAAACCCAGATTGAGTCTCACGGAACAGTCTCTGGTTTGATACAGAGTCATTCCAGCGATACCCTAAGATTCTCCAAAGACGTTGAGACGCCTCTTCAAGTCAATACTCAGTGTCCATGTCTCACAACCGTACAGCAAGACAGTGGGCACAAATAAATTCAAGATTTGGGTCTTAGTCCTACTAAATAAATATAGAAAATATCATTATAAGCTGTGTGAGTCCCTGGCACTATGGACAACGCCAATCCTTCGAAGGACTCCCTGACATGATGCACCACGGTTATGCCTTACCCGCACCATAACAAATAAATAAATATATAAATAAATAAAAAAGGAAATGAAATAAAATGTAAATAAATAAAAGTACCACTAGTAACTTCGTGCAGCGTTGCTCATGCTAATGCTGCCGCTGCTGCGCTCACGGCAGATTCGATTCGTTAAATCATCACGACTCGGGGAGAGGACGGGACCAGTCAACCGCGACAACTCCGCTATCAATACACACACGCACACACACACACACACAACATGTAACTCAAAATTCAATAACAGATTACTTCCTAAGCTAGTACACGCACACACATACACAAACAAGCACAGACACATACATACATGGTGTGGTTAGTTGAGCCCCACATCCGCTCCGCTGCTCTCTGGATAGTTCTTGATGCAAACCACTAACTCGGAACTGGAGTAAAGCCACAAGTTAATTGCAGTGCATTGTATGTATTCGACTACTGTTGAGGCCAGTGTGGTTGACCCTACACCCATCATAAAAGGGCGACCTATTCGGTGCCAAGAGTATTTGGGAGTTTGCAACAAAATATGATTTGGAATGATCCTGAGAAAAGGGGCATTGCAAGTTTTATTTGACTGTGTGATCTTCAACTATGTGAGTACTAGGTGCACGCACAGGCGAGCGCGCACACACACGCATATATAATGCATTTGATGATAGGTATGATAATTGGAGAGTTAGGGGCAGGACACCACGAATATTACTCCTTTTCTGTATAATAAAATAAGGTATAAAAAAAATCCACTCCAATCTCATGCAATACTCTCGCTTCCGCTGTATTCTCCACCAAGCCCCCCCAAAACCACAACCACTAAACCGGTAATAATGGTGCAGAGCCGTGACCGGAGTCGGCCATACATGTACGCGAGCCCGGTATGCACTACATACACCCACGACTCTTGAAAGACGCCGGCGCCGGCGCCAGAGGAAAGAAGAGAGGAGGAGGCAACGGCGGTCAACGTCTCTCGCTGGCGACCGTGACGGAGAGGCAACGGCAACTGGGAAACATGTATGACGCAGCACTGATTTACTTACGCCAGACAATGTATTCACACACACACACACACACACACACACACACACACACACACACAAACATATACGGTGTGTATTTAGAGAAACAACAAACAAGATAATGGAGTGGGAGACAAACGAAGATGGTTTAGGAATTATTTTACTCTAACGTTGCGACCAACATCTCTAGAGATCTGTCTACAGATCCGTGTAAATTTCTTGTCGACAGCTCCCTGAAGAACACCATTATTATCGCAACGTTAGAGTAGATTAATTCCTATACCATCTTCATTTTTCTCCCACCACCCAATCTCTCTCTCTCTCTCACACACACACACAAACACAATTGCATATTATATATATATATATATATATATATATATATATATATATATATACACACATATATATACACACACACACACACACATGGGTGGGCGGGTGCTAGGGTAAAATCTCTACCTGTTTTCTGTGTTTACCACACTACCCTGCCACTCGTATATCTCCCACATAAGGACATAGGGTAAATGGAAAGACGACATAACAATCTGTCACCAACTTATCGACTCGAGTGGCAAAACGTTGGTAATAAACTCTTCTCTCGTATTTACATTTCCCCTTTGTACTCAAACATTATCCAATCCGCAAACACACACACACACACACACACACACACACACACACACACACACACACACACACAGACCGACTAACCTGTATACAGGAGATAACATGACGTATTCAACTCCCAACACGTGCCACGAGCAATCCAATGCGTACCTGTCAAATGAGAAGAAACCTGTTAATTGGCGCCAAATTGAAACGTTATGACGTTTACAATAATGTAAATGACAGTGGTCCCTGGCGTAGCTCCAAATATAAGATAAAATAAACAAATAAACAACAAACCAGAATGAAAATAAATAAATAAATAAAATAATGAAACTTTCACGGAAAATTCCTAAGGAGGAGGATACGACACAATGTATGGGGAATTCGACACTTACAATCCCATCACCGTGTAATTGCCATTATTGTGTAATGTTGTCACGTCCTTACACATATACAAAACACGAAAGAGAACAGGAAAACAAAAACCAACTATGATTTAAGGTTTTAGAACTCAAGACCAACAATAATTACATTAATAACAATAATAATAATAATAATAACAATAATAATAACAATGCTAACATAAAATTATTAACAATTAATTACTATTATCACATATTCACATACCAATAGACCAATAGACCCCCTCCCCTTTGTAACAACAATAACAACGAAAACAACAACAATATTAAGAGTTTAAACTGAAATCAATATATTTCACGAAAAACTCCACTTTGGGTCACGTTACACCGAGCCGAACCGACTCCCGAATTCCAGTGAACTGCAATACACACACGCACGCACGAACACGCGCACACACGCACACACACACACACATCGGCAACATTCAGTCCGTGCTGTGAATTCGCGCTCATTGCAGACGGATTTTCTGTGCAGACACACTCTTGCACGCCTCGACCAACGCGAGAGCCGATGCCGTTGAGAATGATGTGTCCTTCACATTCAAAAACTGAGACAGCAAGAAATAAACACCAACAATTATATTCAAGAATTATACAAATGCACACAAAAAGTACAATTGCACACACTACACGTCTTAAGTAGCAACCTCAAAAGCATATACACAAACACACAAGATGCACATACAATATACAAATATATACACACAAAATACTGATACACATACACGCTGATAACACACACACAAACCACAAATGAATATACACCCGAAGAAGATACACATACATAAGCACTGATAAAAAGCACACAGATACAACAGATGTACACACAATGCACAAATACACACAAAACTACATATATACATACACATATACACCCGGATAAAAATATACACACAAATTCAACAGATGCACACAAAGTACTGATACACAAATAACACACCAATAAAAAACACACAAACATGACAGATGCAACCACACAAAACACAATGTGGATATACAAAATACAGATACACGCATTAACATACATATACCAAGGCTTTTTCCCCTTTACAAGGGAGGTAGCCAAAAAGAATAAGGCATAAAACCATTCCCACCCATTCCATCCCTAAATACACTCCACTCCCTTTCTACGCATTAACACATTAATCTAATAAAAAACACGTACTTACACAGTAGATGCACACAAAACAAATATACAGTATATATATATATATATACATATATATATATATGTATATATATATATATATATACATATATAAACACTGATTAAGCACACACACAAACACACACACAAGCCCTGACACCTAACACCGGAAGTACTGAACCCAAAAGTCAACCACACCATAGAAACACACACCACCAGCACCTCGCGCGCAGACACACATAATGCACCGACAAAGTGAGAAATCCCCGTAAGCAATACAATACCATTGTGTACAAATATAACGTACACGCAGACCGTTAATCATTCAATAAAAATAATAAGAAAAAGAAGGTGGAGGAGTAGGAGGAGAAGAGGAAAAACACTGGAGGAGGAGATGAGGAGAAAGAAGAAGAAAAAAAAAAGACGAAAAGGGAAGGAAGAGACAAAAAGACGATGAAAATAAAATCAAGGAAGAGGAGGGAGAAAAAAGAAGACGAAGAAAAGGATGAAGAAGACGGTAGAGGAAAAGGAGAAGAAAAATCAAGAGAAGGACGAGGAGGAAACAAGGTAGATGATGAAGAAAACAGATGGAGGAGGAAGAGAAGATGGGAGGAGGAGAAGAAGAAAAGAAGGGGGAGGTGGAAGAAAAGTGGATAAAGAAAAGGAGAAGGTGGAGGAGTAAGAGGAGGAGGACGGAGGAGGAAGTAAGAGGAGCAATAGAAGAAAAAGAAAAGGGGAGGAGAAAAAAAGACGAAGAAAAAGGTGAAGATGATGAAGGAGGATGAGAAGAGAACGAAGAAAAAGTAAACGGGGAGAAGAAAAACAACGAAGAAAAAGACGAAGATGAAGGAGGAGAAAAAAAAAAAAAAAAAAAAAAAAAAAAAAAAAAAATCCACCCGCATTGTAGGTCAAATCTGCGTAAGCAGAACGTAAGACCAAGAAACACAATCGGCACTTCCGTACTAACTGTACAACAACACACCACAAGCAAAGCAATCTACGATCTACACAAAGTGTTCTGCGCGCCCAAGACTTTGTTATTGTTTCCGCAACGGCTTTCTACCAATTCGACAAAGGTAACCTGGTTTTTTCCACCACCCGTGAAGAACAAGGTTAAACTTTTTTTCACTAACAAATGTGTAATTTTCTAAATAGCCAAAAATACTACTCATACCAATAGCGTAATATTGGTTTGGAGATGTTCCTGTTCTTTGTGCAACCAAGATTTCCACTGAAAAAATAGGTGCTCTTAGTGTTTTTTATTCCAGTTATGAAAACGCACATGCACACACACACACACACGCAGATTTATATATATATATATATATATATATATATATATATATATATATATATATATATATATATATATATATATATATATATACATATATATAAAGGTCAAAGAGCTCCCACCAGAGCACCTCGTGATAAAGGGTCATCCCTAAGCCCCGCCACACCGTTCGGGTCAACGGCAACGTAGAGAAGCGAGTATCCGCTAATCAGCTATGGGGAGACAACGGCCTCGTAAATGACAACGCAACTTTTGGACACAAAGAAGCCTCTAAATTTCTTCCATCTCTGCCTAAATTGAGCGCAGGATGACGAGGTGAGACAGAAGGGTGGGAGGGGTCGTACTGCCCGAGATTCTGACCCTAAAACGGGCCCAAGGACGGGCTCCGAAGCGGCCCGGCCCCGCTCCGCTCGATGTACCGGGAGAGAAAGTTGTTCGATGAAGAGACGAGACATTTGCATTGGTGGGGTGAGGAACAGTGGCTGCCTGTATGAGATAAAATATAAGAGAAGCCAAGAGAACCACTGAAGAAAAAGACAGACAGACAGACAGACAGAGAAGAGAGAGAGAGAGAGGAGAGAGAGAGAGAGATCTGGTCAGTATTCCTCTGCTCCTCCGACTAGAAGAAATCCCGGGGAAATGGACAAGTAATTGTTATCCAACTGGCAACCCTGAGGGTAGGGAATAGGGGGAAGGGTGGGGTTTGGGGAGAAGAGGAAATGAAGCGAGATTAATGGGGGATTGAGGTGGAAAGGGAGGATGGAAAAAGAGAAAGGGCATGGAGATGTTGAACGAGAAGGGGAGGGGAAAGGACAAATGTTGGAGGAGGAGGAGGAGGGGGAGGAGGAGGAGGAGGAGAAGGAGGAGGAGGGGGAGCTGGAGGAGTAGGAGGAGTAGGAGGAGTAAAAATGCTCTGTAACATTAACCAGCCTCTACAACCCTGAAACCGGCCCTCTATAAGACCCTACGAGCTCCTTGGACAAGAGGAAGGGCTCTTGTCTGTCCTCCGTAGCAGGCTAAGGAGGAACTATGGTTGCATCCTACGAATCCTTCCCCCCCCAAAAAAAAAAGAAAAAAAAAAAAAAAAAAGTATATGGGGCGTCTTTTCAAGGGTGTGTTCGTATGCACGTAAATGTGAATGATCATGTATCTACCTAATCATATTATACATAATACGACCTACAGTCGTGAAGCCATGGCTCTATACTACTATTAATCAAACTTAGCTTTTGCGTGTGTGCGCAAGTGTATTTGGCTATTTGCGTACGTATATACACGCGTTTGTTTGCTCATGCATCTGTGTATATTTGCATATCGATGTGCGCGCATGCATGCATACTTGTAAGAGCGTTTGCAGTGCGAGCTAACGCGTTCCTGTGGCCCAAATTGGCCCCTTTTGGGCGGGTCCTCTTGCCGAGGAAGACCCCATCCCTCGTTCTCTGACTTGTCGGCAGCACATTTTCCGTCCAAGTTGTTCTCACCCTAGTCACACCATCTTTTTTTCTATCTCTCTCTTCACGGGATACAATATGTATACAATTAATAAATCTGAGGTGTTTCTTTCCACATAATTTGGTGTTTTTATAGGTTTCATTATTTCATGTCTTCTGATTTGTATATATTTCTAAATTAACCTATTATTTGATAGTGTGGTGCGCTGACGATGAGTACAGTCACACACGAAACGTCAATTGATTAAATGTTTTCAATTATGAAACTAACTCGATAAGCCTTTCCAGTCGCCCCCGTGATGTTTTCGGGGACATAAAGGATGGTGTTCTGACTGTCGACATCATCTATAACAGCCCCCCAGCCCCGTAGAGGTACTGACTACATTAATTCTTATGTAGTTAATATTCTCAGGACTTTAGTGATATCCCCTACGGACCAAGTTACTCAGCATTCTTTTACTATTCGAGACTAGGGAGAAAAAAAAAAGCCAGGAATTTTTAACTTCAACGGGAAAGGGAAGAAAGTGGAGACCAAGAAAGGGAGAAGGAAGGGAGGAGGAAGGGAAAAGGAAAGTATAAAGTAGGGAAAGGTAAAAGCGAAGAAGGTGGAAGGAGAAGGGAGAAGAGATAAAAGAAGAGAAGGTGAAGGGGAGGAGGGAGAAAGCAAAGGTAGAAATGAAGACAAAGGAGGAAAGAGCGGCAAGGAAGGTCAATGGAGCAAGGCCCAACAGATGGCACCAGGTTAAAGAGGGCCCCTGCATAATGGGGGGGGGGGGACCAGCCAACCAGCTGGAGCTGCCGACAGGTATCGGGGGCAGGAATGGAAAACCTACATTTTTTTTTTGGGGGGGGGAGGGGGCTCAAGACAGATCATATGTAGAAGAGCGAAAGAAAGGGAAAGAGGGGAGAAAAAAGAGAGAAGGTTTAGAATGGCATCAAGAGAAAATCCAAAGCATAGAATTAATGATTTATCATGAAGAATATAAGAAAAGAGTAATAACATTCAAATAATCACTATTTTGCATTCTCGAGCCTAAGATAAGAAAGTGAAGTCCCATTCTTAAACTACACTACAAAACCAATGCCCATTATAAATAATAATAATAATAATAATAATAATAGTAATAACTAAATAAAATATTGTTTGTTATTTGCATATAGTTCCAATGATGCAAAACAATCAATTACATCGTCTCAATGCTTAAGAGAATTCAATTTCTCCTTACGGGGACCCAAATGAGCAAAAAATATTATAGACAATATTTAAGTTATTTCATCAATATTTGACTTGTCAGTATAGGTACTGGCACACCACCCGAGCCGTTCTCAGACGAAACCCAGAAACAGGTTCGTGGTCCGCTATCGTCGATCGCCAACATTTTTCTTACCATCACCACTTACAGCGCCATCCCCATCTCAAAATAAATAAATAAATAAATAAATAAGTAAATCTCCATTAGTTCACAATGAATCTAACAGCTTCGCCTGGCAAGAAATTCATTCCAAGACATGTGTACAAGTGTACACACGCATACATATCTTTCTATAATATAGCATTGGGTCAGATTTGAATGTCCGCGATGCATAGTACCTCAGCTCGGCACACCACCCTCGACTTCGCGCGGAATGCAGCCCCCCCGCACCCCCCCTCCCCCTCCTGGGGCTGATGACCGGAGACCACGGTTCCTTCTCCGTCGAGTTTCGCGCTCGCTTTCCGTCTCCCGCTGTGGCGCCTTTGTTTCCACCTCACTTCGCATGATCACATGGTTAGGGTTCGATTCTTAAAGTTACCAGTGGTTGCCAATTGCCCTGGAAGTTCGAGCACCACTATATATATATATATATATATATATATATATATATATATATATATATATATTCTCGACAATTTACTTGTATAAGTTGTGTTCGGCCTTGAGGGTGATCCATTGCGGGACCACCGGCCTATCCCTTGGGTGGTGGTACATTCTCTGAAAAAAGGTGTTTTGAATAACATGTCATTGGAAACAAAAGAAAATTCCTTTTTTTTTTAATGACTAAGACACCCTACGTCTTTTCGGTGTTAGCGTGCATAAAAATAAGTAAATAAATACAAATAAAGAATAAACATACAATAAAAATAAATAAAAATGATACATAAAAATAAATAAAAATGATACATAAAAATAAATAAAAATGATACATAAAAATAAAAATAGACAAATACAATAAAGAAAAATATAAACAAAATAAATAAATCAATATTACACGAATAAGAACGAACAAAATAGAAAAAAAAAAAGTTCGACGGCTCCTGGCGTTAGCTCCCCTTCCTGCCGCCCGCTGAAGGTGTTATCACACTGGGCAATTTTTCCTCCGACTGTTGAGGCAGAGTTGCAGCCCGCGGCTTTCGTGAAGGAATCTCATATTCTGGAGGAAAATAATTACTCTCCAGCATATCAAATTACATTCTATGTATATCTGTCGAGAAAACAAAATAGTTGCCACAATGATTTTACGGAGGAAAAGGTTCTGGAGGTGGGTGGTTCCGTCGATTAATCGGATGTTTGAGGAAAAATATCTCAGTGTGATAACCCCTTTAGTCTCCGGCTTGATCCCCGTACGGATTCCTGCGATTACCACTCGCCTAGACTGAGTGACAGAATACAATACGGCAAATGGGAAAGCTTCTGTCGTAGCTAAGCGACTCCTGGCGGGTTTCTTAGCCGCCTGCTACGCCCACCCCACCCCCACCCTCCCTCAATCCAAGTAACGGGTGAAGCTGGATGCAGATATAATGGTGGGAATTTTGTGACAGGGTGATACGGTGCAACTGGTGGTGAAGGTGGTACTAGTGATGGTGGTGGTGGTGATGGTAGTAGTGGTAGTAGTGGGAATAGTAATGGTGGTATATGTGGTGGTAGAGGTGTCAACATAATCAGTTATCTATTATTATCATTATTGATATTATCATTATTATCATTACTGTTATCATTATTATTATTATTATTATTATCATTATAACAGTAGAGTACGCGCGGAGGCCAGCCTCGATGGCAATTAGTGAAGGCTGACTCGGTTCGTCCGTCCTCCCTCACCCAATCCACGATGGCGACTCCTCGACCGCAAGCTTACGGTACTGCGCCGTCCACGACCATAAGGACCGTTTCCTCGGACGGCAACACACGACTTTCGCCTTTACACCCAAGACCCCCTAAGACTCCTTTCAGCGTCTTTTAATACTTTTGCTACTACCGATGATTTGTATGGAAGTTCTTGCTATCGCGGTGCGATTCTATTAACAGGAAAAATACGCTACGTAAAGAAGAAGAAGAAGACGAAATTAAATTGGGGCATATGCAGATTTTACAATACAGAAAAAACAAGAAAACTTTAAACAAACAAATAAATCAAACAAATACATAAGATCAATACAATAAAATAAGACACAATGAACTACATAACATAATAGAAATAACTAAAAATAAATAATTAAATAAACCAAAATTTCTATGTAACAACGGAAACCAATACGAAATGGAAAAAATTATCGAGAACAAACGCAGAGTCAATCCAACGATTGGCTGAAGAGGTTACAAAGATACCGCGAGTTTATCGCTCGTTAGTTAATCTACGCTAACCTAACCTGGTTCCATTATCGACAATTACCGATTGTGTTGAGTCACACGCAAACGCATACAACTGTTCATTACTGTGTGCGACTCATCACGGTCTTGGATCACCGACTGGACTCGTGATCAGCAGCTATTATCCTTCCGGATGAGAGCTCAGAGTAATAGTAATAGTGGTGGTAGGAGGAAGAGAAACAACAGGGGAGGGATAAAGAAGAAGCGAAGAAAAAGAAGGGGGTAAAAGGAAGATAAAAAGGAGGAGAAAGAAAAGAGGATGAGCAAAGAAGGGTGAGGAGGAAAACGGGAAGAGTTGGAACAGGGTGAAGAGTAGGAAGAGGAAAAAGATGAGAATGAGGATGAGAAGCTGGAAGTAGAGATAGAGGGAGTAGTAGGAGGGAGTGGGAGTAGGAGTTGGGAGAACTGGAGGAGGAGCCATCCACTCCAGCATCGATCGACGCGACGTCCTACTTGTTGGAGGGGGAGGGTGGTTTTCGCCACCAACGGACCTTGAGGACGAACTCCTCCAGTTCGAGTCTTATCAACGAATACCAAACACCTCCAACGGGAAAAAGAAGTTCTGAGGGAAATCCTACGACAAGTCCAGAGGGTCTTGCGTACAAATTACTTGCTAAGCAATATTAATATTGTCAAAATATTTGTTACAAGCCATTATGACCATTGTTGTATTTTCAATTTCAGCTAAAGGAGACAGGAAAGGGTGGAGGGACGAGAGGGAGAAGTTTGTACGAGTATCGTGGCACAGGTTGGCGCATTCGTGAGAGTTATGGAATGGTATGAGGGAGACCTTTGTTCAGTAGTGAACTCGAAATGGATGACTGACTGACTGACTGATAGGTTCTGTTGATCGTTAGTATCAACCGAACGTGGTTATTATTACGGTTATTTATATAATTGTCCATAAATACCATTTACATAAGGACTCCTTCACCTGTACCCAACGTATGCACAAACAAAACCAGACCACCTTTCCGGTCTGACCACTACTAGTACGGACCGGTGGGGTAGCGAGCGACTTGCCTCTAACCGACCAGTAAGATTTGAAAGTACCGAATTAACTGTCGTCGCATTCTTTCTTTTTTTCTTCCTCCATCTGCTCTTCCTTTCTTCCTTTTCGTTTACTTACGTCTTCTCTGTCTGATTCATTTTCCTTCCTTCTCCTCCAGTGACTTTCTTACTACTGTCGACACACATCCCTCTTACTTTTTTCTTCTTTTTATTTTCTCTTTTAACTTTACTTGGTTACCTCCCCTATCCGGGGGGGGGGATGCCTTCAGTAAATAGATAGATAGACTTTATTTATACCATTATCACCAACACAACTACTGCCACCCCTATCACTAGTACTACTACCATCACCACTACCCCAACACCACCACCATCACTTTTGGAATAACCACCGCTGCCACCACCACAAAAACTTCACTCGGCGTTCTTTTCTTTCACTCAAAAGAGGAAGAATGCTGATCACATTTAACAACAACTATCGCTTCATTCTGCTACATACCCTCCTTAAATATCTTCTTTACCACCTCCGCAATTCCACCTACCTCTTCGACACACTATCCTCCCAAAATGATAGAAACGCTGCTCACAGCTAACGATAAAAAAAAAAAAAAAAAAAAAATATATATATATATATATACACATACATACACATAATAAAATAAATAAACAAGAAAAAAAAATATAATAGAAGAAAAAAAATCCACTATCACCACCACCGCTTCCCATTCTCCTTTTTCTTAATTACTCCGCCATCAAACCATGAACTCTCCCGCTGCCATGCCCGCCCCACCCTTCGTTCTCACAAATCAATGTATTGCATCGACCTCCAGCTTCCGGTGTGTGAAGGAGACCTCCGAATTAAGCACTTCTAAGTCTCCACTTAAGGTGCCAGGTTCTCCTCGAACCCCAAAGGAGAAAAACTCCCACTTGGGGACCCCAAGCACAATGACTTATCTACTGACTATAATGAACCTATTCAATTGATATTGATTACGTCAAGTTACGTCTAAGGGATTTTTTTTATGGATATTGAAAGTATGGTCGTCAATGACAGACAATATTGTTGTCAATTACTATTGATTATGTTGGGACACTTAAATTACATCCTCATTTTACTTGCACCCGATTCTCTAACTGCACAAGGGTGAGGAGGAGAGGGGGGTAGAAGAGGACCTGGGGGAAGAGAGAAAGAGTACGCGGAAGAGAAGGGGCAGACAGATGACTGGGGGAGATTAGAAAAGACAATGTGTGGGGGGTTAGGAGAGGAGAGGAGAGAGAGCGAGTGTGTGTGTGTGTGTGTGTGTGTGTGTGTGTGTGTGTGTGTGTGTGTGTGTGTGTGTGTGTGTGTGTGTGTGTGTGTGTGTGTGTGTGTGTGTGTGTGTGTGTGTGTGTGTGTGTGTGTGTGTGTGTGTGTGTGTGTGTGTGTGTGTGTGTCTGTATGTGTGTCTGTATGTGTGTGATGGGGTGCTGAGACACGAGACGGGAAGTGGGAGGAGGGTGGGTTGGTAAGGAGGCAAGTTACGACTGCAGACACCCGAATGTGACCCATATATTTTTTTTTTCTTTCTTTTTTTCAACAATGGATGATATATTTGCATCATGTCGACTTATTATGGGTCAGAGATAGGTGTCCGCGAGCGTAGGTATGGACAGGGGACTGCAAGAGTTAGACGGGGAAGAGGCGAGTATGGCCTTGGCGGAGACACAAACAATGTGGCCCAGTGCAGTGTCGTTGTTCGACAGGGTCGTGCATAATTAATGACACGATGCCTTTTTTGGGTGGGATCAGGGATGGAGAGATGAGGGGGGTTTACAACCCAAGTGCCCGTGTGTGCGTGTGCCCGTGTGTGTGTGTGTGTGTGTGTGTGTGTGTGTGTGTGTAAAGAAAACCAACAAATCTGTGTCACTTCCGCGTAATGTTGGTTATCCTAGGGTTCAAGTGTGTGAATGCATATTCGAGCATGAACATACAGTCGTGATTTTGTTCCTCCTTTATTATCCATGATAAGATATACCAAAAAGCTGTCTATTAGGCATTCCTACACAAAGGCACACCGCACGACACACACACACACACACACACACACACACACACACACACGCAACTTTGGTAAATGGAGATACAGAGAGGTAACTATAATCAGATAAGCGCTTCCGTACACACACAGGCAAAGTTTGGTAAATGGATACTGAGACGTATGCTACAATCAGATAAATACACACATACATACATAAATACATACATACATACATACACACACACACACACACACACACACACACACACACACCAAACGTGACCCTTGCATTTAATAGTACTATTCCTGTTCCCAAGCTTTATCCCCTTCGCTTATGTGCTGCTGTTCTGGCTCCAGCAGGGAGGCCTTACTGAACTGAAGTCCTCTAAATGAGGACATTAAATACAACCGCTATCCCAAGGGCGGTCGGACAGTGGAAGTGTAATAGTGATCAGCATTATTCTTTGAGTGGAGGTATTTATCTCACCACAGAGGAATACTGAGTGATTCGGGTCGGTAGGAATGTCATTAGAATTCCTAAAATATCAACTAAATAAACAAGAAGAGCCTCCGTGCTGATGGGATCACTGACCATCTCCTACGGTGTCTGTAACCCGATCCTCCACTTCCTCCACTAATTAACCGTTCCCTCCTCCTGCCCCTCCATTCAAACTCGCCTACACCCAAGCTCCCCATTCCTTAAATGATCATGATATGTCTTCACCCTCATGGAAGCCCATCCTCATCTCTTTAATACTCATGATATGCCTTCACCCTCTCAGGGATTACAAAGGAAGAGCATGCCGACAAGAGACCTTTTGGTCCTTAACTAGGTCGGATGCGAAAAAAATTATAATGGTAAATAAATAAAAATTATGATAATATAAATAATGATAAAATAAATAGATCCATAGGTATAATTAAATAATAAACAAACAGGTAAGTAGTAAATAGTAAATAATAATTAATTGGCATATAACTAATAATAAATGAAAATCAAGCAATTAATGAAAAACGGACACATAATAAGAATCAAACAAATAATATTTTACTTGTGTTACATTTCATTAGCCAGTTTTCAAACCATCAATATAATTTATCTAAATTTTCTTGAATATCTAATTGGTTGTGATCATATGCCATTCCGCACAGTTTTGTATCATCAGCAAATTTGGAGACAACAGATTTTAGTCCGTGGTCTATATCATTTATATATATGAATAGAAGTGGCCCAAGAACGAAACCCTGAGGAACTCCACTCGCAACATTATTCCATCTAGAAGTTTTGCCATTTAAAACAACTCTGTTTTCCATCATTCAACCAATTACTAGTCCAACTCAATAGGCTACCACTTACTCCGTGTGAAGCTAATTTAGTAAGTAGTCTTTTGTGGGAGACGGTATCAAAAGCTTTTGCAAAGTCTAGATATATTATATCTATATTGTTTCTTTTGTTATAATTCGAGATGACTGTTGCAAAATTCGAGTTAGTCACACAAGAACGTTTCCGTCTGAATCCATGCTGGCTATCATTTATCAAACAATTACTTTCTAAATGATGTTCAGTATCATAAACACTGTATGGTATAAAGGACAGATAAATATCATCTATGTTGACTCCATTGGGAACATCATACCTAACTCCCATGACATGTTAGGAAACAGTAGATGGCTCATGTCCAGTCTTCCAGGTACCAGCTCGCTTTACTCAGGCTCAGGTGCATCTGTTTACAGGCTGTTCAGTTCTGGTAGAACACACAGGCAAGGATCACAGCATAAATGGGGTGGAGGAGAGACCCCGAGAGAGAGAGAGAGAGAGAGAGAGAGACCTCACACTGGGTAGAAGATTTCACCTTCAGCTGAAGAGGGAGAAACACATACGCACACAGAGAGATAGAGAGACAGAGAGATATTCAGTTGTTAGTGAAACAATACTGGTACAGTAACAAATATACCAGAACATGCGCAACCTTCACATTAACGAATATGATACTGCCATTCTAAGCTTGGATCACGACCTGACCACCACCGCGACCACGACCACGACCACTGAGTATGATCTTCCTACCCAATCGAGCGTGGAAGGCAAACGTGCAAGAATAAGAATTCTTTCCCAGCAGGACCCTTCCCGTCACCGACTCTATTCACCTTCTTTAACACAATCGAGAGAGAGAGAGAGAGAGAGAGAGAGAGAGAGAGAGAGAGAGAGAGAGAGAGAGAGAGAGAGATAGATATGGAGGGTGGAAAGAAATTGGTACAGACAGAGAGGGAAAGGCACCATCCAACCCTCAGTCAACTCACCACTTCTCTCCGCAGCCCACCCCCCCACCCCCAGCAACTCCACCGGCACCCCGACCCGACTGGCATTCCTCCCACCGAAGTTCAAACCGACGGAGACGGTTGGCACGGTTCATCCGGCGGGTCTTCTCGTGGGTGCCACGTCAGAGCGCCACGTCACTTCATTCAAATCGGCACCAGCAGCATAACGTACCCAGATTTCTTAACCGAGTATACAGCGTCACGGCACCAATCAAAGCGTCCCTTAGTGCCAGGGTGATGAATACAATAATATGCCGGCAATTTATGCAATAATCTGCATGAAATAGGTCGTCCAGTCAGATCTTTTACCACTTCGGTCTGTGATATTGTCTCCCAGGATAGAAGCGCAGGTTAGAGACAAAGAGAAACTATTTCAAATTATAATTAGAAATTATTATACAATATAATTATAAAATAAGACAGAAGAAAATTTATACGAAATGCGTCTAGCTCTGCAGCTAGACAGCAACCCATAAATCCTGGATACAATCTGCATGCATGCAAGCACGCACGGTGTGACCCTGGAATCTAGAAAGCAAAACGTCTATGCAAGACTTCATTCGTGACCTTACATGATTGCTTATCAAGGTTCCATGGTTCTGGAACTTTTATACTCATGCATTCTGACTAATGAACCACTCTGTACAAAGAGGTCATCACAGAAATCATTACTATGTAAACAATTATACCCAAATGTAATCCAGATT
Source organism: Oratosquilla oratoria (assembly GCF_046742065.1). Lineage (NCBI taxonomy): Eukaryota > Metazoa > Arthropoda > Malacostraca > Stomatopoda > Squillidae > Oratosquilla > Oratosquilla oratoria. The sequence goes on along the minus strand of NC_134799.1, from coordinate 31,379,106 downwards.
ACATAGAAAATAGACTTATGAAACACGTATGGCAGGATCCAAGATAAATACAGTATCTGGGCACATACAAAGTACGCTTCGACGTGTTACTTTTATTCAGAAATTTATACAAAGACTAAACAAAAAATAATGAAGCAATAAAATACATTATACTGTAAAAATAACAGACAGCTACAAGCAGTGCGCGGACAAGTTCATCCATCCTGAACATATACCTGAACGTCTTGGTGCAATGTAAAGATACTTATCTGACAAAAGAAAAACGATTTTAATGAACACCTAGTCCTGGTTGGCAGACTCCCCCAGCACGAATTTGATGGATAAAAACTAACGGCAACATTGGCCAGAAAATAATGTATCAAGTGCGATTTGGTAACTGATGAGTTAATGCCGTCAAATACCAATAAATATGTGTGTGTGTATATATATATATATATATATATATTATATATATATATATATATATATATATACACACACACACACACACAAACGAGACATTCCATATACATGATTCACGTATACGGCCATGGCAATAAATAAGTACCGTAAATAAAAGAATAAATTAATACATAAATACAGAAACAAAAAAATTATAACATTAAACGAACACCAGGATACAAGCAAGGACGGCGCGCACGTACGCACGCACTCACAGTGGTCTACCCCCAACCACCCCCTCTCAGGCCAACAAGCTTGAACTCGGTCTAAACGCGCTCAACTGAACTGCAATGCCACTTGCATTACCCTCTGACCTCTCGGATCACTGGGATAATGTTGCAAACCGTGTGTGTGTGTGTGTGTGTGTGTGTGAAAGATAGATCATGCACGTTACCATGTGTATATTTCAGGATAGTACCAGTATATATGAATAGCATCCCTAGGGCATAAGATACACGGGGCTAGAGATAGGGATATAGAGAAGAGAGCGAGAGAAAAGAGAGAGAGAGAGAGAGAGAGAGAGAGAGAGAGAGAGAGAGAGAGAGAGAGAGAGAGAGAGAAAGATAGGAAGAACAAAACTAGAGAGGGCGGCAACATACATGATCGTAAGGGCAACATATGCAAGCATAATACACGAACGTGCAAGAGCATGTACACAAGGACCACGCCATCCCAAACACCCACTTTCATGCTCCCCTGTGCGCATGCGCACACGACACGCCCTCGTTGTGTTGGCGGGCACCCCACACGTGATTCTCCATCGGTCGTCCTCGTGAGGATCGCTCGCCCTTGTCGACGCCAGCCGGAGGTTCTCTCCCCCAGCACGTGGATGCAAGCAGGCAGCCCCCATCATATCCCATTAAATGCATGCAAGCAGAACAGCAATCGTGCATGCAAGCAATCTACTATCACACACACAAACATACAAAAACTCACGAAAATATGCGCGAACGCGTGTACACTTTAGCACGCAAAGATAAAAATATCGAAAAAATAAACAAATAAACAAACAAATAAATACGTAAACACACACACATACACACACACACACACACGAGGCCAATAACAACAATTAAGCATCCCCTCCCCCTTTACCCTCCAACAATAGGATCACAATAGAGAGTTCTTAGATTACATTGTGTAGAGTAGCAGGTAAATGATCCACAGTGATCAAGTGATGATCGACTACCCCTCTCGACCTCCCACGGTGTTGAACTAATCCAATCAACACAATGACAATATTTGTATATTTAGTCATGGCTACAAATAGGCGATTTCAAGGTGTCTGGGTTATTTATAGTAACAGAGTGCATCACTTTACAAAAAAATCTAAATTACAACATATATCTTTTGAGAGAAAATGAACAAATAAACAAATAAAGGGGTTAATGAATTAAAATTGTAATAAAGTGCAACGGCGTGTAAATGTTATACAAAACACGTTCGCAAAAAACAACGCGAATGACAATGAAGCAACAAGGCTTACATTTCGAACAAATGCACTCTCTAGCGACTCCTGGCAGTCCTCCCCGCCTGTAGCAACATGACGTCACCAGAGATGGGGTGACTCATCGCTTAGAGACCCCAAATGCACAAAAAACAAACAAATTAATAAGAATAATAAGAATAAACAAATATAATAGTAATAATTTTTTTTGACAAGAATAAAATGTCTCAATTACTGATTGTCGTTTGGATATCAAATACTACTGAAAAACACCTAAAAATTATTAGCTGATGCTAGATTCTCACTTTCAAGATAAACTTACTACAATTTATATAGATATATCATTAATGACAATCGTTATATTACCATTACGCATTTTCAAATCTGTTAAATTCGCTCATTCAATAATGATGACAATAATTTAATACTGTTTAATAAACTCAGATCGTACAAGATTCCCTAACAGGTGGGTTCAAATGATATGCATATTGCTCTTGCAATTTTCTTCTCTCTTGGAAATAAACACGACTATCTGACATCCAACGGTCCTGCCGTCGACGTATCCTTTTCACTTGTAAGCTAACCGCCATCCCAATACCACTACAGTGTCCAACTATACACAACACCTTATATAGTGCCCAAAGAAAAAAATGTATTCACTCTTTTCAAGTGTTTCGTAATGTTGTCAAATATATTGGCCCACATTACTAGGTGTGTCGAGAAAATTTTTGTCATTCGTTTGAAATTGAAGAAATTTGAATCTCCCCACCCCTTGTCTAGTCTAGTTCCACGTGCGTGTTCGCAAACGTTCAGTGATGACCAAAAACATGACCAATGGATTCCACAACGTTACGAAAAGCTTAAAAGATTTTTATTTTATTTATTTTATTGTATATATATATATATATATATATATATATATATATATATATATATATATAGATATAGCTCCATGGGTTTCCGTCAGAATTCTTTCCCAACCGGTCTCTTTCCAATCTTCGGAACTAAGTCATGAACCAGCCCTAACCTTATTTGACAAATTCTGAATAATACAAGGAAGATAATTTTGGTGTTCCCAAAAGTTGACGGTAATAGTAAATTAATAAAGAAATACACAAACAAATCAATAATATAAGATAAAATTCCCAATTTAGTCACTTGGGTCGCAACTGACACACACACACACACACACAAACACAGCATATACATACCAACAGCCAGTGCTCTTTTGTCCTCCCAAGTGACACACTCTACTGGACACCATCACGTTGATGACGTAAAGTCGTTTTGTTTTGAACGAGAATTCGTTACACCGATACTGATGAAGCAGAACCGTCCTGTAACAAAAACTCTTGAGTACAACTCTGTTGATGGTGTCGGGTCAACCCAGGTGACAACACACTTCTGTGCTGACAATGGTGAAATGTATATATACCCCTTGTAGGTGATGATGGAAGATTAGAGACGTGGGTCTCCGTGATGTTGGATGCGGTGATGGTGTTGCTGGATGAGGTGGTGGTAGTGGATGTGGTGACAGCTGGTGGTAGATGTAACGGTGGTGATGGTGGATGTGGAAGTACTACTGGTGATGGTAGGGGTTGTGATGTTGATGGTGGCAGTGGTGGAAATGGTGGTGTTGGCAGTGGTTATGTTATCAAGTGTAACGGATTTTCGTGCCCTTGAGATGATGCAGACCTCCACATCCCCAGCGACGGGTCCGTGTTCTCTTTTTCATATTTAGTTTTTATTTGTTTCTTTTTATAACTGTAAAACCAGACACCAAATTACGTGGACACCAGAAGTGTTGTCAACATTCATATATCAACGAAGTTCAGATTATACTTTTTCCCTGGTGCGCTTATATGTGTTTCTGAAGTAATGACTAAAGCTGCTTCCTTTCGAAGAAGAGCATTACAATATTTTCCAACACATTTTTCCTTACCTTCCGGCAACTAGAGGCATAAAAATGCAATGCCCCAACTGACTAAAATCGTTCGTCGTTAGAAACACACACACATCTAATGTTTAGGTGGCCAAGGTGGCGCAGGGGTGGAGAGGGACTAAGTGGAGCACAATGGTGTGCATTTAGACCTCCTTTCCCATAAGAGCAAAGCAATTTGAAATGGTTTACTTGGCCCAAGAACCGTTGGAAGTCTGACGTCATGTCGTCGGTACCGAGAGACAACAAAAACGACGACGACTCTTCACACCTTCATCACGGCAACATATTTTCCACATTAATGTTCCGGCCAAGAATACGATGGTTTTATTCAGCTAAGGGTGAGGTATGAACTTCGGACGACCGGGGGGCGAAGAGGAGACGAAGAGACCTTTCTGTCTTACAGTCTTACGGCCGAATAAATTGGCCTGTTCTTAGCCGAGAAAAAGAAAACGTACAAAGTCTGCGTGTTGATTGACTAGGCCAAGGGGAAGGAAGTTGAGCGGCTGCAGAAAGGACGCTACCGGCCAAATCACGAGGTTCGCTGAATCCTTATACAGTATTCTGAAGGAGGAGAAAGAAGAGGAATAGGAGGAGGAGGAAAAGAGGAATAAGTGGTGAAGAAGAAAACAAAGAAGAAAAATAAGAGAAAATAGAAAAAAGTTCTACAAGTCACATGTAACTACTGATCTCGGCTATCTGAACACACAGAGAAAAGGTGATGGCTTTGGCTACAATTAAACAGGTTCAGGCTCCCGATTTTCAATGTTCACCTTCACCGAATTTTAAATTCATCCCCAAGAAAATTTTATGAATAAACAAAACAAAAATAATATAAAAAATAAAATGAATACATAAAATAAACACAGATAAAAATTAATAAATAAACCCGAAGCTAACACTTACAACAATGCTGTCCTTTTATCAAATTTATCATAACAATTTCTACACTATTTCATTCAGGTGGGGAGGGGGGGAAGTATATTCACATCTCGGAACAGCTCCCCCACCCTCAGCCGAATAAAATCACCCACTATTAGCTAGAAGAAAATACAGAAAGGTTGAGTGACGTTCCAAATGTCTTCCAATGAAACTACTCAAAAATATATAAATAAGCAAATGAATAAAAATAAAAAAAAATAAAAAAAAAATAAAAAAAAATTAAACATGCAAATAATATAAATTCCAACGATGATACTCTGGCCAAAGAACATTAGAGACAATTGCAATAATTCATTTGATCTAAATTCGCAGAAACCCGAATAGCAGCTGCCCTAATCAACAAAAGCAATTAGAAATTACAAGATAAGCGATGACGACTAGGCAAGATGGCGACGATCTCAGCCTGTGAATGTAGAAACGTTTGTTTTCAAACGAATCCTTGTGCTTCATTAATCACTACTACTACTACTAACAATACTATATCAAAAGGCCATTTTTCCATGATCACTGGGCTGGCCATGATAATGATAATAATAATAATAATAATAATAATAATAATAATAATAATGATAATAATAATAATCTTTTTTTGGTCCCACCCACACAACTTCCAGATTTCACAACTGCACCACTGACGTGTTAAGGTCTTGAGGCTCTATCGTCCCCATGAGATGAGTCAATGTCATGCTTTGGCTAGTCATGCAGGAGGAAGTTGCATGGCGCTCCACGACGACTTCCAAGTGTTCTCACATGCACATGATAACGAACAAACATCGAACACAAATTCTTTTGCTCCACGCAAGGCCAAAGAAGGCATACTTGTCTTATCGACCCTCACACGAGTACAGAGGGCATAAGCACTAGTTCCGGCACTCATAAGAGGGAGTTAGATTTAACATGAATGTACACATGTGCACACACACACACACACTTATAATGCATGTGTGTGTGGGGGGGGGGGAGAACTACAAGATTTATATATAGTAACTTTCCGCCAGTTTCAACTTGACGGAGACTTGCCTAATGTTGCCGAACAGGTGTACTTCCAGGCTTCATTGAATTTCAGATTTTAATCATTTTCGTTATTTCGTCTGTATGCAAGCGTTTATCCCAGTTTGTTGTTCCCGGGGGTAAAATGATATTTGTATAATCACAAATATCCATGAGAGGGAGGCAGGGAGGGAGGGAGAAAGAGAGGGAGGAGGGGGAGAGAGAGGGAGACAGAGAAAGAGAGAGGGGGGGTAAAGGGATAGAGCCTAAACAAAAATCAATGACAGAGAGAGAGAGAGAGAGAGAGAGAGAGAGAGAGAGAGAGGGGGGGAGGAGAGACACACACAGAGAGAGAGAGAGAGAGAGAGAGAGAGAGAGAGTGTAAAGGGATAGAGCCTAAACAAAATGTTAAAAGAGAAAGAGAAAGAGAGAGAGAGAGAGTGAGGGGGGATGACATCCGCACCAAAAAGACTAAAAACACGCGAAAAAAAAAACACGTAACCGCAAAGGGAACAAGCGAGTAATATAGCGTGTGGAGGTTATCCCATGTGGCACTCTTGTTAATCTCCCCCTTATCGCGGACTCACGCCAGACAAAAGCCACCTTATCAATGTACACGTCAGCGTACAGCTGCGCAGGAGCACGTAATCACCTATTCACCACCCTCACCACGTGGAAACATTTCCAAGTTGAGATACAACGTAATCTGAGTTAGTGAATTCCATAAAAAATATGTAGATGCAAATTTGCAAATATGTGAAACTCAACTTAATAAGTTTCTAATTTCAATTGACCAAAGTACGGTTGGAGGCAGAGATAGATAGATAGATAGACAGAGAGAAGATGAATATGCTTAGTATGACACATTTACGTACAAAGTCATGTACAGATATCTACACAAACGCAAACGCAAACACAAACACACACACACAAACGCAAACACAAACACACACAGAGTGCCCATAGATTTTGTTACGAGCTTTGGAGTTCTTATTTAGAAGCTTGTATAACTGTCGACCATGAGTCCAGTACGTGATCCAAGTATACGTGAACATCGATATTAGGTCATACCTAGACGAGGCCCTGTCCCAAGTGGACTGGAATTTCGCCGCAGAAAAGTAGCGCTCCTACCCTTGGGGACAATATCGCGCCGAGGTGGTAAAAGATATTAACAGTGGTATTCTAAATGATTATTATTATTATAATAATAATAATAATAATAATAATAATAATAATAGTAATAGTAATAATAATAAATAAAATAAATAAGTAAAATTATATATATATATATATATATATATATATATATATAAAAATCCTTGGAAGAGAAAGATTTAGGTAAGGATTTTTTTTAAGAATACCACTGTAAGATTCTTGGAGTGGTATTCTTAAAAAAAATCTTTCCTTATATAAAAGCTTTCCCTTCCAAGGATTTATATAAGGAAAGATTTTTTTTTAAGAATACCACCGTTATTTTCAAGATGGGCGGCCGATCGTAGGAATATTACAATACACAAATACAAATAATAGAAAATAAAAAATAAAAAATAAAATAAAATAAATAAAACATCGTTCTTCTTCGAGTGAAGGCTAGCCTCCAGTAATAAAAGAGAAATGCGTGTTTCTGGTCCGTAGGGGAGAAAACACTGAAGTGTCTCTTCCTCCCTCAGCTAAGATATAGAATATAGAATACATGAAACTCGTACAGACAATTGCCCATACAAGGACCATCCAATTGTGTGAGCACCCTTCTCGCCCAACCGCATACAACGTTGTGGTCAAACTTGGAAAACAGGACTGACGTCATGGGAGTGAGTGCGCGTGCGTGTGACTGTGCGTGCATACCTATGTATGTGAATATATACAGCGTGTTTTGTTCATGTCTAAGGCATACGTGTTTATGTATGCGTTGTGAATATACGAGCCTATATATATATATATATATATATATATATATATATATATATATATATATATATATGCGTGTGTGCGCGCGCGTATGTGTAGACCTATGGGTGTGTATACGTACGTGTGTTTGCATGCGTGTGTGTGTTACGTGTAGAAGTCTGAAATTACGTACATTTGTGCAAATGGGTTTGAATGGAAGTGCAGTTACGAGTCGGTGTGACACCGAGTTACAGTGGTAAAGCATGAAGGCCGACGGGAGACCTTTCGATCCATAACGAGGTTGAGAGAAGGCAAAGAAAAAGAAAAAAAAGAAGAAAAGATGAAGAGGAGGAAGAAAAAAGAAAACGAAAAAGAAAAAGAAAACGAAGAAGAAAATGAAAACGAAGAAGAAAAAGAAAACTGAAAAAAAAAACAGCAGCTCTCCAAGAGCGACAAATCACGAAACGAGAACAACGCCCAAGGCATCACACAAGTGCGGTCAGTCAGACGAGAGCGAGCGAACGAGTGCGCGCGCGCGGCGACGAACGAAGGGGGCGGCGCGGCTCCTTGCTCTGCCGTGTTGCAACGTTGCAGCGATCTGACGGGGCTGCGTGTTGCTCGGCGTAGGAGTTGAAAGGCATGGAGGGAGAGACAAGGAGAAGGGAGCCGAAGAAATGGAGGAGGTGGAGAAAATAAAGTGGAAGCTATGAGGGGGGAGGGGTGGTGGAGGGACAGGTTGGAGGAATGCAAGGGAATACACCCATGTCCAGCTATGACTGCAGCTTATAGGCCTAACAAGTTGGTTTAGATTGGAAAGGTAAGACCCTACTCAAAAATAAACACTACTACTGCTAATAATAAATAATAACAATAATAATAACATATGGGAGGTACACCTGAGTGATAGAGACAGAGACAGAGAGAGAGAGAGAGATTCGTACAAAGTCAATCAGACCCCAATCGTCAAAGGAAATAGCCGTCCCTCCCACGGGTGGTCACCCACTCACCACCGTCGATGCGGTCACCCACACGAACATACAGACGGACCTCCTGAATCCACCTGATAAAAACCACTGTATACTTACGACCGAGTACCACCTCGTCCTTGACCTTACGACCAAGGAGGACCTCGTTTTGACTTACAAGGAGGGCAGAGCAGTTCCTCACCTGTGGAGTAAAAAATATGTATAAATATCATAAATATTAAAAAGTATCTAAAAAATAGAGAGTCATATTATCATTGTATTGTATTTCGTCTTCAATAACCAACGTCTCTATCCGAGGGGAGAATATCGCTCAGAAGAGATTAAAGTCATAGACATATAAAGGAGAGAGTTAAGAAGATCAGAAATGAAAGATCGCACAATGTACAAGAGATCAGCATTCTTGAGTGGAATGCGCTTCTACGTAATATCCCCACAAACATATTACCTCCTCTAATACAGGAAGCCCCTTCATGTTTTTTTTTTCTGCCTAACACCAAAACATTCTAATCAAATGAAGAATGGCAATGCAACGAAAGGATTTAAAATTATTTCAACCGAATAGTTCGAGGCAATCAAACAATAATTTTGTTCAAACTAACGCCAGAAGATATTATTTGTCTGTGTAAGTGTGGAGGGAGAGAGTGTTCTGGGGGGTTGGCACAGTAATGAGTGGATTAATATTTACTGACACCTTCGCCACAGGCCTTCTCCCTTTCCACGAACCTCTGAATAAACTATATACAGTGTACTACAAGACATTTGTCACATTTACCAAACTTCATTTTGGTCAATGTCTCGCACTCCACTGTAATTTTGTAAAGAAAACATTGATTTATCACCCAATTTCCACCTCTACCATGGCTACTTTCATCATAATAAGCACAGTAATCAAACACAACGAAGTTATATTACCTGAGCTACTTTTAGTACCTTCAGTACCATTTGTTGTGTGGTGACGGCTTTCCAAGATTCATGTCCCCGTGCTCGACGTTGTTACCAAGACCTTCATATATATATATATATATATATATATATATATATATATATATATATATATAATATATATATATATATATATATATATATAAACCACAATTCCCTTTACAGTAATTCTAAGCTTTCAACGTCGAGGAACTCGAGGGAGTCATACATGCAGAAATTGAAACGTGGTCAAGCGAAGGACTCAAACCCCTGCTCACGCGTAACAAGTGACCCATTCAGTGTTGTGTGCATATATATATATATATATATATATATGTGTGTGTGTGTGTAAATATATATATACTGTATATATATATATATACTGTATATATATATATATATATATATATATATATAATCTATATATATATATATATATATATATATATATATACTGTATATAGAAAACGATGAACACTTAGATCAAGGGTTCTCAACCTTGGGTTCGCGGGACGGTTTACAGGGGGGTACTTAGATGACTAGCGAAAGATGACTTAAACATATAAATCGGCAGAGAGAGACAATGACTATTATAGATGTGCGCGCCGTATCATGTTGGTTCACGGACGGTCGGTCGTGAAACAAACACGTCAGTCTGCATCTTAATATATTACCATTCTATATGCTGTGTCATGTTAACGGGGGTACGGGTCGATGGTCTGGTGATTCACGGTGTGCTTAACAGGAAAAAAACTGAGAACCTCTGCCTTAGATTAATATTCATACTATAAGATTCCCTTCAGTACTCTGTACAATGGTCCAGCCAGTTCTCCTGGACTTCTCTAGTTCGGGATAATGTGGTTATGTTCTCGTGACTATGAACTTTGTTCTTATCATATTTGTCATTTCGTCATCACTGTGTTGTTTACTCCTGAGATCCGCATATATGTATGTACGTATATATATATATATATATATATATATATATATATATATATATATATATGCACACACACACATTATATCAACGGATAAAACCTTCCAACAGAATATCTCATTCATCAACACATCCTTTCGTCCTTTCCCTTTTCAAGAAGTACGTCCTTATCCTGGCTGCCGTCAGACGATTTAATTCTTGTAGAAACCCTTCTCGTAGACAAACAGTTGAACCTGTTTTACATAAGTGACTTGTGGGCCCATCCGGTGGCTGTTGCCGGTTACCTGGGTGCCGCGGGGCTCTTGCAAGAGAGACCTGGGGCAACGGAATAACCCCATGACCTTTTCACGACGTTCTCCGACTTTGGTGTCTATTCTGTCTGCCGCCAAGTGATTTTATTCAGCTGTGGGAAGCCTCCTCTTTCAGACGAAGTGTGATACAAAAGAGTTTGTGCAAGCCACTTCGAAGAGTCCTGAATTTGAATCCTTGCACAAGTTTTTTTTTTTTGTATTACTCAGTATAAAACTCCTGAGTCACACAATTACGACCATGACGAGCTCTTGATTATGACTGTTCCTCGTTTGTTACTTGCATTTCACCTTCAAGTAAATGTGGAATGACGTAGAGGTGGAGTTGTGGGGAGATGGCAGGAGAGTAGAATTACAAAGGAAAATAGGATAATGAGGGAGGAAGCGATAGCGGGAGAGTGAGAAAGAGATGGAGAGAGAGAGAGAGAGAGAGAGAGAGAGAGAGAGAGAGAGAGAGAGAGAGAGAGAGAGAGAGAGAGAGAGGGGGGGGGGATAGTCATCGCGCCCCCGTCCCCTACTACTTCTGTCAATCCAGAACAGGTTGCGTCGTCATTAAGCAAGCCGGTCATTACCAACACCTTTCCCTTCCCAATTACACCCAACAGCGAACAACCCTCACCCTCAATTCTGTCATTAGGGAGGTCATTATATGCCCGTTCGGTGCCACAATTGTTCACACTGGTGTCTTCCTTTTCTTCGCGAACTACCGCCAGATGTAGTTAAGTAGTTTCGGGAACGCACGCACGCGCACACACACACACACACACACATACATGCCTACTTTGAACGGTAAGAACAACATTGAGTGAAAACATTTGTCCAAACCATTAATATTCTGTGCTCATTGTCTGCTCTACTCACTCCCCAAAGCAGTTTTTCCCGGCCTGTCTTGCACCATACATATGTTGGTTGAAGCTAATGTTGGAGGAGAAAAAAAAAAAAAAAAAAAAAAAAAAAAAAAAAAAAACATAAATAATAATGGTGCCTAAAAATGTACACTGGTATCCCTACATTACTCAAAGAATAAATCGCAGCTTATATACTGTGCACTTGATTCTAATGTGTATACAAATCAGATAAAGGTTTTTGATCCAATTTTAAGATTTTCTTTTGAATTGGTACGAGGCTAACTTGACACATTGCCACTTTTCCATATACTTGTATTAAGGAGTTACATACATACTCTCAAGCTTGCAGTGCTGTGGTGCTTTCCAACCCTGGTAAAGTGTAAAGGGCCGAACTCTCAATTGCTGACTTCGCAAGTGAGCAAGGTAGGACTATACCAGCAAGTCGGTATGACATGTAAGCGTATGTACGTGCGAGTGCATGTGTGCACACGTTTGCATCCATGTGTGGAATATATAAGGTGTGTGTGTGTGTGTGTGTGTGTGTGTGTGTGTGTGTGTGTGTGTGCGCCCGTCCAAGCTCACGTGCTCTTCACTCTAAGGAAATTCAAAATAGCCCAAACCTCGACACAAAACTGCAACCTCGCGTGCATGAGAGTAATTCATATGTAAACACAAACGAAAAAAAGGAGGCTCCATCAAGGATGACCACTAGAGCTCTTTTATGTCTTCCCTGAGATCTTCTAAACCTCAGCCACCGAAGACAAGACAAAACGGGTTTCACTATCACACTATCGTCTTCCCTATTTTCGCACTAGTAGCAATAGTAATTGTAGTTATAGTAGTTGTCGTAGAAGTATAAAAGAGAAAACAGATGGAGAGGGGCGCGTGCAGACACTTTATATAAGCTGCTCATCATCAGCTCCCAATCACCGGAGACTCTAGGAAAAGAAGAATTTGAAATTTGAACCCGAGGCGGAAGGGCAGGAGAGATCAACGAGCGAATGCAAGAAGGATTTAAACCATTAACTTTTGAGGCACCACTCGACCGTTCCGGTTCATGTTTTATGTCGCCAGGTGATTTTATTCATCCGAGGGAGATCCATTATGGTTAAAGTAATTGGATAAGAATACCTATTAACCCATTCAACATGATATCTTGGTTAACATATGTCTGTCCTGGCTCATTACACTTTCATGACAATTTTCTCTCATAGTAGTGGAATGAATGGGAACTCTTTCCATCTCCATCCTTGTTTGTTACTATGACCACCCTTACGTACATACATGCATGGACGCACACACACAAACACAAACACACACACACACACTTATATATATATATATATATATATATATATATATATATATAGAGAGAGAGAGAGAGAGAGAGAGAGAGAGAAAGAGAGAAATTGATCAGTCCGCCAGTTTCTCGCATCTTAGTCCGGGCTCTCGTTACATTGATTTGCCATTGTTATTATTAGACATTTTGAGTGAATAAAATTTTGTTCTGGGTGAATGAAGCACACATTTTCATTATTCCCTATGTACTAACACCTATCGTTAAACCTCAGGTCCCCAATTTACTTCACAGCTGAATAAAATCGGCTGGCGTCAACCAAACCATGAACGGAGTAAGTCCCTGCATGGTGCATGACAGCGGGAGGGGGTGGGAGTAATCCCAATTGTCGCCTCGAGCTTCAGTACCTTGAGAACCCCAGCCCCACAGTGACCGGCATCGGTTCCAGGGCAAGACGAAGGCAACATGCCTTGTGGGCACAGACGCCAATCACCCAATCAACCCTTTTGTCCATCCATCAATCAGGTTACGAGTCATCTGGAGTACACTGTTGAACGAAATTATGATAATGATTCCACCCACTCTTCCTCCTCCTCCTCCTCCTACTCCCACTCCTTTTCCTCCCGACCATCCCACGCCCTCGACTGTGGCCAGGCGTCACTCCCCCCTCCTTTCCCCCACGAGACGAGGGGGGAAAGGGGGAGGGGGGTGATAGATGGGGGAAGCACGCTGGAACCACGTGACTTGATACGCTGGGCCAGTAGGGTGCGGTGTGGATCAATGGTGATGATGAAGCTCTCTTTCAGATGGTGATTATCATTCCGATGATGATGATGATGATGATGATGGTGGTGGAGAGGGTAGTGGTGACGACGATGTCAACGATGATGAAGGTGGTAGGACTCAACACCACCAACTACCACCACCTCCATTTCGTGTTCTGGACTAAACATGGGTTCAATCGATAAGCCATTGTAAGTCCACTAATAAACAAAGGCCTCACACCTCTCCAACGCGACGAATAACTGCACCAACTTCCTCCACATCACTCCTACAAACTTCTCTCCCCTCTTAGAAACCCTGGATGTAGATCATATACAGTATATATATATATATATATATATATATATATATATATATATATATATATATATAAAACAGCGCTGAAAGTCCACTGCAGGGCACCGGTCTATCCCCTGAGAAACAATACAGCCTCTTTAACTCATCCTAGCCGTTTATCCAGGTTAAAGCTGTGTGACTGATGCGAAGAGAATGTGACGTTTTGAACAAGACACTGGGACAAAATACCCTAAATAGTTGTCCTCACACATCTTCGTTGGTATTCGTGGTCTTGGAGCACGTGTTGGACTCGTGATCGACAGCTATAACTCTCCCAGATGAGAGATCAGAGCCCATATACAACCCGATCTATATGCAAGTTTACTCTTTTGTAAAGTCTGAAGTTAACTATTTACCATCACGCCATTAAAAACTGACAGGGTTTGTTAACATTGTAGTAAAAACTGTATCAACGAATAGATAAGAAAATATATATACAAATACAAACCTTGAAACTGCCAAAAATATCAGAACAATCCGCCATTAAAAATAACTAAATAATAATAAAAAGGCATTAATAAAAACTATAACACCTTGCCATACACGCTGCCAGACGTACAATCTTACTTAGCCAGTCGTGTTCAACGAATTCCCACGGGTGCTTTAATTACCATAAAAAATTAAACAAAAAATAATTATACAATGTCACACGAAACAAAGAAAAACTCTAAGTGATTTGTCTATGGGCGTGACAACCGTGGGTGTGAACAGCAGCTCATGCGCGGGCGTGCCGCCTTCCGGTTTCCCACTAAGCACTAAGGTGGAAACGGAGGTACATCTGGATTCACTTCCAAGTACTACACTGGCTGACGTTTCCTGCAAAGCAAGCTGCAACAAGCGTGCAGCTCCATCGAAGACATCAGCTACTGTAGTACTTAGAAGTGGAGTAAACTGCCCATCTGATAAAACCACTAACAAGTGAGCATCTAATAAAGAAACAACACAAACAAGTGAGCATCTTTTAAAGAATACAAAGTGAGAGTGGTATGTCGCATGAAGCGGATTATCATGCTAAATATAAATGATAAAATAAAACAAGATATAAAATGAACAAATAAATCCTTCCTTCAAGTGCCATATTCTATCCTAGCAGCACCTGTGCAAACTCGTGCCAAACTATTCCATTCAGGTTTGGGAACGCACCAGCTGCGAAAAGGGTTGAGACACGTTCCATCAGGGAAGGCTGAACTTCACGTTCTTCCACGAGCCGTTCACTCCGCCGTTCCCAAAACCCGTAACTCTTTCAATTCGGTTCCGCTCTCTACTGGCCAATACACGTCAATCTCATTCAGCTGTGGAAACACTTGGGACAAAACAAACCCTCTCCCAACCGAGACCCAATGCTGCCACGGGTCCAGACCTCAGCTGAATAAAATTGTCTAGCCTTAGCCAGAATTAAACCTATAAAGTCTGAAGGCATGAAGGAGAGGCTGAACCTCCGTTATCTGAGAGTAAAACCGGCCAAAGCAATTAAATGCCATTCTAGTAACTTGGTGTCTTTGGTATCAAATTCTCTTTACGAAGAGACACCTTCTTATCTTATCACTTCAGTAGGCAGCGAAGAAGTTGCTGCTAACATAAATCACCACCGTCACATACATATATATAAATCAACCAATCAATCAATCAAATCAGCCATCTGAGTCCACTGCTGAACAAAGGCCTCCTTCATAGCATTCCATGAATCCCACGACCGCACCATGCTCTGCCACGTTACTCCCGCAAACTTCTCGATCTCGTCTCTCCACATTCTGTCTGGTCTCCCTCTTCCACGCTTCCTATCTCGTGGCGTCCATTCAGTAACACACTTGCTCCATCGCTCATCAGTCGTTCGCACCAACTTATTGCCCAATTCCACTTCCTCTCTTTTACTGCCTCCACAATATCTTTCACTCTAGTCTGCTCTCTCACCCAACTTGATCTCTTTCGGTCTCTCAGTGTTATTCCCATCATTGGTCTCTCCATTCTCCTCTGTGCAATCCTTAGCTTTTGTTTCCATCGCCCTCGTCAGCTTCCAAGTCTCACACCCGTAGATTATTGCTGGTACAATGCATTGATTGTAAACTTTACGTTTCAAACATAAAGGTAGAGAGCCTCTCAGGATTTTATTATACTTACCAAACATTTTACAACCAATTGTAATGCGTCTTTTTATTTCATTATCATGACCTTTCGTCACCTTCACCATCTGACCTAAATAATTATACTCTTCAACTTTCTCAAGACTCTCATTATCAATTACAATATCTTTGCTTTCAACTTTCGTGTTGAACATTACTTTGGTTTTACTCTTATTCATTTTTAAAACCTACTTAGAGACTTTCCATGTTTAGATCGCTCAGCATATCTTGCAAGTCTTCTGCTCTTTCTGAAATACGAATGATGTCATCCGCAAATCGTAGGTGGTTCAAGTATTCGCCATTAATCTTCAAACCTTTCTTTTCCCAACTCGACCTTCTGAAAATATCTTCTATACAAGCTGTAAATAGTTTCGGTGAATTTGTATCGCCTTGCCGTACTAAGCGGATATTCAATTCTAGACCATTTGCAGGCGATAAAGCAACTAATTGGGAAAACGACAGAATACAATATACCTCTGTGTTTAGCTTTTGTAGATTACGAGAAGGCCTTTGACTATGTAGAACAAATAGCAATACTAAACTCGCTACGCAAACAGGGTACAAACGAACAGATCGTAAGAGTTTTAGAAAATATTTATGCGAAAGGTACCGCTATAGTTCGACTACATATATATATATATATATATATATATAATATATATATATACATATATGCATTATATGTTTATATTGGTTTTACATTCAAGAACCCATTAAGACCACAACTGCAACACATGCTTATTGTCCAATCACCTTAAATGACGACGTGGTTTGTTCTTGTTTACGACCCCTCCGCTCTCGTGACCACACAATAACAGGAACGAAATCACCAACGTCACCATAACCATGAAGACGGAGCACATCATAAACACTGGGGGTTGATCCGCCAGACATAACATAGGCACGACCTTTGCCCTTTTTACTGGGGGAGCTATGGTCAATTACGACTATAGGATTATGAGGAGAGGAAGGATACTAATATCCTTCCATACAGTAGGTATTTTATCCTTACATTCTCTCTGCTGGCAGGATATTCTCCGCCGTGCTCCTGCGGCAAGGACATAAAGGGTCAAGCCAAATAATAATAATAACTTCGTAGAGACGGTGAAGAACACTTGGAACAATAAGAAGAACAAATTCAGTCGTATCATTTACGCTTGTGGCATCTCAGCGGCAAGGGAAGAAACACCGACAATGACAACCTCGAAGGGAAGGTGAAGAACACTGAACAATAACAAGAACAGTTCCCCAAGGGGCCGGACCGAGTCACGCCACCAAGACGAGGTCCGTGAAACTTAAGCTCCCCTCTCCCCCCTCCCTCCAACCCCCCCACCTTCGTCACGACTCCCGCTCCACCACCAACTCACGCCTCACGACCCTCTCCTTCGTCAGTATACCTTTGTCGACTTCCTCGTTGTTCTCTCCTACAGGATGCTCCTCTCTATGTACGACTATCAATGACCCTTTAGATTAGCGCCACCATCAACTAACTACTATCGTCACGAATAACTATTATACAATAGTCTATGGGTCTTCATTGACAGCTATCAGGACTACTTTTAGTGCTACAGCAACTAATCGTGTGGCACAATCACTAGCCCTGCTCACTTCATCACTATCACTACAACCACCACCACTACAACAACCACCAACATAATATCCTATTTCGTCATAGACTAAAACACCAGCCAATGGGGCTCCGTACTGAAGCCCACTCAAACCAAGATAACCACCGCTACATAAGCCCAGCTTTTAAACCCTCACCAGGTGGAAGCCGTGCGCATCAATGATCCCCCCCCCCTTCTTCCTCTCTCCCACCTCCCTCTGTCCACCACCCGCTAAAAAACTCCCACATCCTCCCCCCTCCCCCCGTCCCCGGGACAGACCTGAGCGCCTTCTACTTGCCCAGTCATTCAAGACGTACCTCCCCCCTCCCCCACGGAAAAAAATAAATAAAAGGGGAGGGAAGGCTACCATACAATCACTTATTGACACAAAAGACCACAACCCGCACGTCCAAAGGTTTGAAAGCCGAAACACGAAGCCAATACCCCTTTACTCTGTCCAAACCACGAAATGCGATGTAACACCAGGCGCACAACATACATACATACCCGCACGTACCCATAAATTAAAAAATAAAACAAAACAATAGCCAAATGACACACACACACATATATATATATATATATATATATAATGTATAACACTGAATGGGTCCCAGTGATTAGAGATACATTTTAACAACCACAAAGCACTTTAATTCTAAGCCATCAAAGGCCAGCATGCTGAAATTGAAATGTGGTTCTGCCCAGGACTCGAACCCGGCATCCTCATGACAAATGCGACAGTGACTTTCCAACTAGGCTATCAAGAGAGAAAAGGTTGAGCGCATTTTTTCTTATATATTTGTATGCTCGAGTTACATACACATATATGAAATTTTGCATTCAACCCATCTCCACTATGATAGCACAATTGGAAATATACGAACGCGGGAAAGTATTTGTACAACACTGAATGGGTCCCAGTGATTAGAGATACATTTCAACAACCACAATGCACTTTAAAAGTCACTGTCGCACTTGTCATGAGGATGCCGGGTTCGAGTCCTGGGCAGTACCACATTTCAATTTCAGCATGCTGGCCTTTGATGGCTTAGAATTAAAATGCATTGTGGTTGTTTAAATGTACACACACACACACACACACACATATATATATATATATATATATATATATATATACAAAATAAAATAACTGCTAAAAAGAATGATAAAAATAATCTAAGACAAGTGCCCACTTACATTTACCCCAAACGCACTACCTCACAAAACCTTACGAACAAAAAATACACCCACCCCCTCTATTCGAAATCTGAAAACCCAAAGGGCACGCCATGTTGTGGGGGGCCCTTCCCCACAATCCTGCGCCCCCCCTCCCCACCTGAACCTACCTTCCCTAATCCTTTCCGTGGCTGCTGGCATGCAAGCAAGTATGCATGTGGGTGGGTGCGGAGCATGCAAGTGTCATTTGAGTGGTGGTCAGACTACTCCATGAGGAAATGCCAAGCCTACTGCATCACCCTAAGATTTCTTCTTACTCCGCCGATAAAGTATGGCTGAAATTAATTTTCTTTGGAGAATGTAAATAAATAAATAAGTGTACAAACCTAAACGCACGAATGCACGCACACACACACATACACACTCTGTCAAAAGATTGTCAATGCTTTGATAGAGTACCTACTGTACTTCTGTATCCTCCCTGTTATCTTGGGTGGCTTTCATCTAAAGCTTCATTTAATCCAATAGCAAGAATCCGAGAAAACGCTGAATAAACACCTGATAAACTAATTGGACACGAACCCTCATACATACTCGTGTTCACACACTCACGATATATATATACATTTGCATGCACACAAAAAATTAATATTATTTCAGTCACACACAAGGAATAAAAGTTTAAAAAATTGCAAGAGAGAGAGAGAGAGAGAGAGAGAGGGCACTCCCCAAAAAGATAGCCTTGACAAACCCTGAACCTTCATCAGAGAAGAACGGGTTTATTCTTGACGATCAATCTTCGACAAATTCTACCAACGAGACAGCGAGACTACCCACTGGATTCCCCACCCCATATCTACAGTGGCGTACTGTCTAACTTCTACTGTGGCCAACATCAGGCGACTTTATTACATGGGTCAAGGTCGGGTCCCGCTCAGGTCAGGTCTAGTTTCCTTCACTCGAAGGACCAACGATCACATGTAATTACGTACTACAGTCACACAATAACTACTACATTATGCACTATACCAAACTTTTCGTGGGCTAGATAATAAAAAATGATAAAATAAAATAAAATAAAATAAAATTAAAATAAAGGAAGAATGAGTGTACTCGAGACGTCCCCTAACCTCTGCCCCATTTCACTTCTCGCCTCATTTGGCCCACCCACCTCCCTCCCTAGTCAATCAGTGCCGACCACTCTGTATTAACATTTCTCACCCGTGTGCGACGCGTGCATGAATGTACCAGACTTAAAATAGACCATTTGCCCTGCATCGTTTCCTTTCAACCTTCATGCCACAATGTGACACTGACTACGAAGATCCTCGACATCGAGGGAATGCCACGACGGATATATAAATATATATATATATATATATATATATATATATATATATATATATATATATATATATATATATATATATAATCCCATAGACGCGTGATTCATATTCAGAAAACCACAAAGGAAAATAAAAGATTACAGACCGAGCGCTTTCGTCTATTCAGGAAAGGCATTACCAAGCAAACCTTTCCCGTGACTCGCATCACAGTGCCAGCATACGGCATGTTACTTCTGCAAATTTCTCTCCATCCGGTAACAAGACCTTACTGTTACCGGCGAACTGCTTTCCCCTACTCTTTGGTGATGACCTCACAACAGTTCTTACCCACGGCCGAAGTAATCACCTTTGACCTGTGCTCAGGTAGCCCGGGTATTGATAACCACCATTATAGGTGATACAAAACTCAAGGAAACAATGGTGAGTTATATACTAAAATATATAGTACATTACTTTCCATGGGGAAAACGATTAATTAAAATATACACGAAACTTCACAAAATGATATACTAAAATACGCAATGTCCTTCACAAACTACTTAAATTCATCTTCAAAATACTAAAATAGGCATGGGGCAGCGAACTAAACCAGAAGGCGACGCATCCGCACTTGGCAGTAAGGTGAGCAGAAAACACGTGTAGGGTGACCCTAGAGTACAGCCCGTGTTTAAAAACAACAGCCGATTTGCATAGCAAAGCGTGACCAATGTCACATAAGTTTTCGTGTAAGGCAATACCTGTTTCAGAATAATAACACAGAAAACACACACATACCCATCATTACATCCACCCTCACCACTATCACAGTTTTTATTATCACTAGTTCTACTATTGCCATCACCAGTCCGACGAACCTGCAAACTCTATTCTGAGATGAAAGTTTCAATTGAACTAAAACACAAACTTCCCTAACCCGGAATGACCAGACGGTTAACCGCCTTTTCCCCGGTAACAGCAAAACGGATGCCGGTTCCTTTGACGGTTACCCGGTGAATCGCCTCGCAAGTCAAACCAGGGCGGACTATGAGTAACCGTGTTATTAACCGAACTAAAGATACCATGGTCTCAGGTCAACTAAGGTCACTGGTACCTGTCCACCTTATTCTACACCAGTGACATCATAATCTTGACTTTTTTTTTTTTTTTTTACGAGAACTAAATAAAGTTCTTCATTATGCCCGGTATAATGTACTTTATTCTAACCAAAACCAAACGATTTCATTACAACACAAGAAAAAATCCAAGCTTTGGGAATCAAGAAATCTTCACCACACTAAATCCCGAAAATAAAATTCAGCCACAGTTCTACCGCCAGGCAATTCTATTCGCTATGAAAGGAGGGCAAAATCAAAGGATTACAAAGGATTACAAAGACGGAGCATGCCGACAGGAGACCTTTTGATCCATATCTAGGTCGGATGCGAAAAAAAAAATCATATTAATAATAAAACAATAAATAAAAACTATAATAATGTAAATAACAAATAAAATACATAAATAAATGCATAGGTATAGTTAAATAATAAACAAACTGGTAAATAGTAAATAATAATAAATTGAACATATAACTAATAATAAATGAAAATCAGACAGACAAATGATAACAAAACAAAAACAAATAATATAAGATAAATTATAATCATTACAGCATTGTTTAGTGAGGTTCAGACTGAAAGTCTTTTCGGCCTCCGTAGTGTAGTGACCAAAGAGAAGGCTGTGGTTCCTCTACTAGTTTCATATTACCACGGTCATTAGACATGAAACCTTATACAACACAATCCTTTCAAAGAGTGACTTTCTATCACTCACTTGATTCCCCTACGGACCAGAGATACGCAGGATCTTTTTATGACTGGAGACTCGATCGCCACCCAAACAAGAATGCAGATCACAATTAATTTCTACTATCCCTCCGTTCTCTCCTTCGTCAATTCTGTGACTTCACCTCTTTGGTGAGATATTGCCTCTAAGGATAGAAGCGCTGATTATCCCTACCGAAGTACTTATTCACTTTATTCTGGTTTAGACCATTCTCAGATTAGTGGTTTGAAGGAGGAATTGACGACTTGATATCCCCACTTTTTCCATCTCATAATAATAATAAAGCGGCTTGACGTACAAGCTTCTCGACATTTACTGTGTATATTCTTCGTACCGTATTCAGAAGGTGAAGCAGAAAAAAAACGGAGACTTCCATTTACCTCTGGTCCCAAACCTTATTAATCAAGGACATCTTCTGAATAAATTTTGTAGGTATTGTACATGTGAATTAATTTTTTATACCAATCCATGCTAACAAAAGAATGAAGAACTTGTTTTCCAAACTGTGCAAAGGGTGGGAATAACACTGAGAGACCGAAAGAGAGCAAGTTGGGTGTGAGAGCAGACTAGAGTGAAAGATATTGTGGAGGCAGTAAAAGAGAGGAAGTGGAATTGGGCAGGTAAGTTGGTGCGAACGGCTGATGAGCGATGGAGCAAGTGTTGCTGAATGGACGCCGCGAGATAGGAAGCGTGGAAGAGGGAGACCAGACAGAAGGTGGAGAGACGAGATCGAGAAGTTTGCGGGAGTGACGTGGCAGAGGCGCGGTCGTATGATTCGTGGAATGCTATGAAGGAGGCCTTTGTTCAGCAGTGGACTCAGGATGGCTGAATTGATTGATTAATTGACATAGTTACGCCCGGACTGAACGCCACTGTGGCCTCCATCGTAACCAGACCTCACCTCCTTAGACATCACCCTTCATTTATTTACATATTTCATTATATATTCATATATTCCTGCACCCGACCTCGTTATGGACCAAAAGGTCTCCTGTGGGCATGCTTTATTAATATATCTCATTGTAGTACATTGTTTATGAGGAGATCCGAGACATGGATGTGTTGATGCGCGCGCCAAGAATAACTGCCCAAGGTTTTGCGCACTGTGATGAAGACTGAGGAAATCGAGTGCTCATGTACTATGACCTCCAAAGGGGAGCCTACTGAACACACTTCGTGACTTCCAGAACGGATCTGAACACGGTGTTAGCGCTATCTATTAAGCTGGGAGTTGTAAATAATTTTGTTGAGTGTTTGTTTAGGGTTTTGCCTCACCCTGTATAATGGAAAAACGTGACTAGGGGGACCAGATTTTCGAAATGGGTGACACACACACACACACCCACACACACCCACACACACGTACCACCAATCACCAGCCCTTTGGTATGGTGACGTTCTTTATACACACTACAATGGCTAACACTAAGTGATTTCATTCTGTGTTATGCGACCGACCCGACCTACTAAGCTGCAACACTGAAAGATGCAAGCAAGATTCCAAATCATCAACCCACGCCACCAAGTTGCAAGCACCACCACCGCCGCCAAGCCAAGGCCATCCAGCACCAGATGCGACGTACGTACCCCACCACCCCCACCGCCACCACCACCACCGCCACCACCACCACCACCACCGGGCCTCCAACACCTGCACCACACATATGGCACACAGAACGTCCTTGGGTCCTGCAGCAGCGACACAACCTCACTACAACCTCATCACAACCTTAGCTAAAGTTCTCATGTTCTGCGTATCATCAATTCCACATGATATTATCACCCTAATATTGATCACCGTTATCATTATCTATGTCGTTAATACCACCTGTATCATCGTTATCGTTATCACTCCACAACGTTTCCCCCTACGCAGGTGATGGTGGTGGTGGAGATGGGGGGAAGGGGGGCTGTCAACCCATCCACCCCAGGTGAGTTTCTCTAACCTCTGAAACCTGAAACTTGCCCCAAATATCCGAGCAACATAGAGAGCAAGAACTGAAGGCTGCGGTCGTTGGTAAGCGCCTCCAGGCGTAGCACTGGCACTTCTGGTTAGCCTACAGTGCCAGTGGATTATGGCACTGGAGTTACGTGGGAAACTGACCGCTCTCTCGGACCCTCGCCAAGGGTCCTCCACCCCTATTATGTTGTGGTCGTGTCCGTGTGCTGCTGGCGGAAATTGTGGTTTGCTGGTTATTTACAATCTCCAAAACCAAGGCCTAAAAGATCTTAGTTCGAACAATTTCTACTGTACCTTCTTATGTATATATATATATATATATATATATATATATATATATATATATATATATATATATATATATATATATACCATACACACACATATATATAAAGTCACATTGAAATAAATAATAATAATAAATGAAGGTTACACACAGGGCTATACATGAATTACTATCGTATGGATATAAAGGGGGTGGGGGGTCGAACCTCTACTCACAACACGGCCATCCAATACGAGGAACCGCAGCACTGTCCAGGAAATAATACTTGACAAGTAAATAGCAATGCAGCACGCAGACCGTCTCTACACTGCAAGCGCAGAGTGGTGAGGGGGGGGGCACAATGCACGAACGTTGCTTTGCAAGAGAGGGGGGGGGCAGCTCAGAAAGAATAAGTTGCGTTCGAGCCGCTGGGACAAACGGGTGTGAAAGGTCAGAGTAGTATAATAGACATGGCGCGACTGAGGGGGGGGAGGGTAGAGGGGGTTAGTCACACAGGCTGGAGCAAGATGTATGCTGTTGCAAGGGGGAGGGGGAGAAGGAGGGGAGGAGGAGGAGGAATAGGTGAGAGTAAAATATAGACATGGTGCAAGGATGTTAGTCCTGCAGGAGTCAAAATGTATGCCATTGCAAAGGGAAGGGGTAGGAGGACGAAGAGAGGAGGTGGTAAAGCATAAGCTTGGTGCAAGGGGTGGCAGTTTTACAGCAGTCAAGATATATGCCGTTGCAAGAAGTGTAGCCTGAAGGGACAGATGAGGACGAGGAGGGTGAGGCTACGAGAAAGGAAGGGAAGGGGGAGGCAAAGGGGAGAGACGGGGAAAGAAGGTAGGTGAAAGGGAAGGGAAAGAGGAAGATTGGGACGAGTGAATAGTCAAGGAGGAAGGGATGGAATAAGAAGAGGAGGACGAGGAAGAGGAGGAGGAGGAGGAGGAGGAGGCGTTAGTATTGGGTGACAACACTGCATGTCCCGGCATAGGAAAATGGCGTTCACTGACTGATGCTGCCGGCCAAAAAGATGGCGGAAGTGGTAGGGTGGGGGGAAGGAAGAAGGGTGGAAGAGGATTTTTTTTCAACACTCATCGAAGCTCATTACTGTACCGACTTCCCCCCGCAGTGTCATGTCTATGGGCCACGTGCCAAGCACTACTTCGTCAGGCAGGTCTTACCGCATAAGTGTTTCCCAACCCTGGGGTCGCCAAGACATCTTGTATGCTAATTTTCTATGCAAAATTATACGAAGTCAATAAAATTCAATGATGTTACTTTGTCTTTTATAGCCTTACATTACCTTTCTTACATATACATTTATAATACTTGTCCCCTACTTTTGACAGTCAACAACTAGTCATATACAAATAGATTAGAGGGATCGGGGTCATATCATGAGGATCATATTGGGGTCGCATGAAAAAAGGTTGGGAAACACTGGCATAAGTGATCCGAGAATAATCTTTCTATTAGGTAACAAATATACGAATCAATTGAATACCGAACTCACACTCAAACTGGATCGAACTCTTTGTCATCGAGATGTTTCCCTACCTTGAATAAAATCACCTGGCGGTAGCTCAAACATAATAAAAGGTCTTCTTCCTCCTTATTAGGGGGTAGCAGAGTCAGAGTATGAAATGCTCTAGGGATGAAGACTAAGCATCCCCTGGGGGGTCTGATCACAGTGCTCCATTGCTCTGCCGAGTGGAAGTGCTTCGGCAGGATCTCCCTGTGCTACAGTGCTAAGACCATGTGATATACAGCATACTATGTTACTACTTTTCTTCAAT
The DNA here is from genome assembly GCF_046742065.1 of Oratosquilla oratoria. Lineage (NCBI taxonomy): Eukaryota > Metazoa > Arthropoda > Malacostraca > Stomatopoda > Squillidae > Oratosquilla > Oratosquilla oratoria. The sequence continues at coordinate 31,352,947 of NC_134799.1, read as the reverse complement.
TAGTAAATAACATAATACTCTGACACTACTTCAGGGATGATACTGCATTTTAAACAGTTAAAAAAAAAATGACAACTAAATAAATTAACAAACAAAAATTTTCTCGGTGTCTGTGACCATCTTAACCTAACCTCTCCTAACTTTGCCTAACCCAATCCGATTCAGCCAACCTCTATCCATGATTAAAAATAATAAATAAATAAAATAAAATAAAATCATATGTGGTTTAGTTGGATGTATTTGTTTTTCCTTTGTCCAGATTCCACTTCAAAGTGGGACGTGAAGTCGAAGGATGACTAGAGAATCTTACCAGTGAACAAATGCAGATCATGGGCAATGAAAACAGTTTTCAGTTCACGAAAGCTATAAATCGAAGCTTAAAATTAAATTAACGACAAATATTTACTACGTATGTCCTCTGAGAAAGGACAACGGTTACAAAATGTAATTGTATAAAATCAAATATGCATAACAAATAAATAGATAAAACATAATAAACTATACACACACAAATGTTATTAAACAATTCTTTACATATAAACTGTGTTGTTCAAACATGTGCTTTGTTATTTATCCAGATTATTATTACAGCTTGTACCGCAGGCATAGTAAAAAAAAAAGGAGTTACCGGTAAATGAAAAATTTCCTTTGCTGATATATACATATATCACTCCTTTCCAATTTATTTTCTCAAAATCCTGTTTTACTTGATAAATGTATCTAAACTTATTCATAAAAATATTCTATTTATAGAGCTGTGGGGAGCTTCGGTTGCCGGGGCCTGTTAGACGTTGTGCCTTGGTGCATTTGCTTCTGGCCCGGGCAGTGGGTGGGGGAGTAGGGATCTTCATCCAGAAGGAGCAAACAGAGAAAAACAAATCGGTGTTGAATGGGTGGAGGGTGGGTACATGCCTTGGCTGGCCACCCACTTCTTATGAAGGAAATTGCTTTCTGGTGAGTTCGTGTACTTATAACGAGAATTACTTTTTTATATTGTTCAACTACCAGAGATTTCATTCAGCTGTGTGTGGCAGGGTGGGATGAGGGGTAAAATCAGTGTTTGCTAACGCACCAATACGGATGCAATACATGTTTCTAAATACGTTCAGAAACCTTTGGTAATCTGTACAGGCGACCGACCTCTGACTTTTCAGCGACTTAACACGCTCCGCAGCGTCCGTTGGTGCATTTCAAACTCACTCGTCCGCGCCAAGGCAACGGTCACCCAAGACGTTAGCGCCGTTTTATGTTATGCTGGTGCCTCTCATTGAGGGAATTACTTGGACCAGTATCCTTTTCAGTTATGCATTTAAGAATATCCCAGACGAGCCTACCCTACTCCCCCAACCTCACCCCCAACCCCATCCAGTAATAGGAGGAAGGGAGGGAGGGAGAGAGGGGGAGGAAACGTCGTTACTGTGTACAACACTGGATTGAAAGGGTGACGCTACCCCCTGCAGTGCTCTCCCCACCCCGTATGAGCAACAGACCACCCAAACTATATATATTTTCTTTGTTCTTACAATTTTCACTTAACCTTTTCCTCGTTATTGTCGATAAACTTTACTCTCCATCACTTGTCCCCGTTCACTGCCTTTCTCTTTATACACGTGACGCTAACTTCCTCGAGCTGGTTACATCGAGTCTGCTTCACATGTCAACATTATTTTCCTCTCTTTCTTCCTCTCTCAGACGCTATACCAACGGCGGATACTTTCTAGCGATCCTGAGAGAGGGAAGTGTGAGAAAATCATCTCCCTGATGTCCACCTTTGATACAGACAACCGGCGACAACTCCCTTTCTCTCTCCTACTATTACAAGCCGGTGATAACACAGTCCCTCACTAACACAATACAGAAAAGTTTTCAAAGTTTCTTCCCAAAGGTCAAAGGACCGTTGCCCGCCGCTGTGAGGCTGTGGGTTTCCAGTTAGTGAAACTCGATGCAACAATGGTTATTCTCAGACCACTAACAGCTAACTTCAACCCTAACACAAAGTGATGCAACTTCAGACGCTTATATGTCTTGTTTCATTTAAGATAAGAGAAATCAGTTCCACAAAAGCCATTGAGCTTGATAAAATGATTCTGTGCCCGCGCGCGCGCGCGGGCAGATTCTAATACGCCTACCGCGAACAAAGAATAGATAAAAGAACGCTCACGCTTCCCTTATAGACTTACACACACACACACACACACGTCAATGTAAATTCATAAAAGGAAAGTTAATTACATCCAGAACATTAGAAAAATGAATTATTGTTCGATTTCAATCAAAGGAAAAGGAGATCAACTAGAGCCTGTAAAAATTAACTGGGTAAACACACGCGAACGCAGGGGCACACAAACGCTGGGCTCTCATCGTGGAGGGTAATAAATGCCGAGCACGTGGCCAGCAAGTGGTCCCAGAAATGGTGAATCACACACACACTGCAATACAAAGGAATCAACACATCCCATATATTGGTTCTTTCCTGTAACTCAAGATGTCTCGCAAGAGAAACTCAGAACGAGGAAAAACAAGTTAAACAATCCTCCAGCAGAGCCAAAGTCTGTACAAGAACAGACTACTTCTACTTCGAAAAGGAAACTAACGCAATGAGGAGGTCCTACAACAGCCGACTGACCCCAATAAGTTTCAGCACCTCGAGCCATGGTGACGTCATGTCGTTGTCTTTTTTACCCCAATGTGAATCGACTTCTTATGTTTCATTTTATTTTTAAAGAAATAAAGCACAGTGCCTCTACAGGCAAATCGGCCATGACGAACTCTCCATCCGGTTCTTTGTAGCCACTCTCAGTCGTGTTTGGTAAAAAGGAAACGGATAATGCACGATTGCAGTAGGGCCCGCTTGCGCTCCATCCCTGTGACAGAAACAAGTCGTTTCCAATACTACCATGTCTCCTCCTGATGTACGGTTGTTCTTGTTATGGCTTCTCTCTCTCTCTCTCTCTCACACACACACACACACACACACAGTGGCGTAGTGGTAGAGTTACCGGCTGCCACTATGGCGGTCCGGGTTCGAACCCCGCCCAGGGCTGAAATAATTTCAGTATCGCTGCGCTGCAGGTCGTTACTCCAACTCTCGTGGACGGGGAGTTGGAAGGGGTGTGCGTGTCATGTTACAGCATTACCGGAAAATCGGTCTATATGAGCTCTGAGCTCTCTTCCGAGAGGGAAATAGCTGTTGATCACGAATCCAACACGTGATCCAAGACCATGGTGAATCACACACACACACGTTTCGCTACTTTTCTAATTATTAGAAATTAACTTTATAGTACCTAGCTTAAACTAATGACAATCATTGATAACCGCTGGAATTGTACCAGGGTGTTTAAGATTGGCGCCTGCGACTCTTTAAGCATACTACCAGTATTAATATTTTGTGAACAATAACCAGCGCTTCTGCCCACGAAGGCAAATATCGCACTGAAAATCACAGAAATGGTAAAGCGAATATGAAAGGAAGATAGCAGAACGGAGGGATAATAGAAATTACAAGTGATCTTGATTTTTCTTTTCTTAGTGGAGTTTTGTCTCCAATTATGAAATAATGCTGCGTGACTCTGATTCCCTAACATACTGACAGCATAAAACGTTTTCAAACAATACTCTACACGCCCGGTACCTACTCTTACCTTATACTCTGTACCCAAGCCATCTGGGGCATTTTGAAACTTCGATTCAGGCATGTTCAGTATATCGTAATGTATTTGGGTTCAATTGAACGTGATCTTCATCGTGTCCAGCGTCACGATTGTATCGGGGGTGGGGGTGGGGTGGGCGGTTGTTATTGACCGTATTTGTCCCAGGTCCAACATGCAAGAACTGCGGACAACCGAAGTTGACCCATGGTGTATAAAGTTAATGAAAATGTTTATCTTCCATGTAAATGGTTTTATGTATTGCGATAAATACATATACATACACACACACAGATTATATATATATATATATATATATATATTGGTATATAAAGGGGAAGGGTTAAGTGGGAGGTAGTACGCCATATCTATCTATTAAGCCTCTCGATTGTTCAACGTGTTTATATTTTGATTACTGGCATATGAATACTGGATAATTATTTAATATTTTCCCGTTACGTGTATTTGTGTATGTGTGTGCTGTGCTCACGCACATTCGTGAAAACAAGAAAATCAATCTGTAGTGTTCCCATATACATTGCAAGTCTAACACCTCGTTCTAATTCGTAAAAAAATAAATAGAAATAATAAAGGCATCATTGAAAACTTCACTGAAATATAATAACACATGAATGACAGGCACAGCCTCCCCCGCCCCACGGGAGAACACCGAATTTGTGATATCCTAACACGCCTGTAAACCAATAAAAAATTATAAAAAAAATATTCATTCCATCGATTATGTAGACTTAAAAATATCTCGCGTGCTGTTGCGTTATCGGGATCTTCTGAAAACGCACGAAAATATATTCTCATCCATGGTGACAATGGTCGCTTCGTGTCTTTGGAGAACGTGTGGTGAGGGGAGCTCACAACACGACAGCTGTGATGCTGGTCAGTCGATCTGACGCGTGGCTACACCGCACAACGCGTGAGATACCAATACTAGCGGGATAATGTAACTTCACACAAACACACAATACTCGACTTGCATCAAACAGATCCACAGAATCTCTTCACTGCGTGACCTACGGGTTGAACTGGAGACTGTAGCCGGTTTCAATGGGGCAACGGGTTAATATAATCATACAAACCTATATGCCTCTGCGTGTGCGCGCGAACGATTCACCATTCTTGGATCACGTGTTGGCCTCATGATCAACAGATATTACCCTCCTGGATGAGAGCTCAGAGCTCATAATATGCCCGATTTAGGGGTAATGCTGTGACCTTACCCACACAACTCCCCGCCCACAAGTTGTAGTGCCGAATCGCAGTGCAACGATACTGAACTGGGCGGGAATCGAACTCGGGACCGCTAGATTATCGGTTGCAAACGGTATCACTGCGCCATCGAGCCGTGTGTGTGTGTGTGTGTGCGTGCGTATGTGTGTGTGTGCGCGCTCGCTCGCTCGCTATGGTCTTGGATTACGTGCTAGATTGTAAAGAGGTGTATATATAATACGCCATACATCACGCTCTATGAAAGAAAGCGATAAGAGTTTTTGACCCGTGCACTGGCACTGTCAACTCCATGCTTTATATGATTATACCTTAAAGTTGTGTCATTCATGTTATGGCATCAGACATTAAACGTTATGTTGAACATTATAACAACGAAACTGCTTACATGTGACGACAGTATACCCCGCACACGAAGCATCAAGTTAAACAGTAGGGTAATTTCTTCCCTCAGTTGAATAAAATCGTCCGGCAGTAGTCTAATAAACATACAAATCGAGCAAAGTACTCAAAAGGGTTGTGATATATATTAAATGGAGCGGAGGGTGGTGTGGGTGCAATACAATGGTCTTGATATTACACCCCTCCCCCCCCCCCCGTTTGTTGCACCCAATATTATAGCTTGAAACCCAGGAAATGGTGCAGCATGGAATGTATGCCTAAGACGATCTTATAATACCAACCAACCAACCCCCGAACAAGCATACTGGAGAGTAAGGTGATACAAAATTAACAGGAACCATACATGGATCTTTCTTAGTATGATAATTGGAGAATATGAGACAAGACACCACGAGCATTGCTCCTTCCCTGTATACTATAATTGGATAAACACACACACACACACAGTCAAACACGGCAATACCGTCTAAGACTAAGTCCGCGTTTCCTAACCCTTTCCGACCTCAGCACTCCCTAACATCAGGTCAGAGGCGACAGATACTACATTACTAAATAGAACTGACTTTTCTGTAAACCCCTACAACTTATTTCAGCACCCCTGGTTAAGGGGCACTGGTCTAAGTTATCAAATTTGGCACATATCATCTACAGACTATAAACTACAAACGTAACCACTTCACTCAGCATGTTCGTGCCATTGAGCTACCTGTATGGCAACGCGGAGCATAAGTTACTATTTACGTCACACTACTCCACCAGTCGCCTGCGTTGGTTAAGTCAAGCTGCAAGTGTTAGAGACACATGTGGAGACGCTCATTATTATTCAGAACGGCAGCAGTGGAGCTGCACTAGGAGCAGCTGTGTTAGGAGCAAGCGACGGGAGAGGTTGTGGGGATGGGGGCGCGTGTGTGTGCCACCTTGTGTCTACACGAGCGTGTTATTTACTATAAAACAAACATAAAACGTACGTGTTACGTGACCTCTACGGGCAACGGTGGATGAACACGTACCCTACATCTACGTGACAGAACTGTTCAATTGAATAACTAAGGCGAATGTTCACTCTTGTCAACATACCTGCAACTGTTCAGAGTTGACATGCGCACAATTGTTTTTCGAAGCAATGGTTCCATTCTACACAACAAAACAGTTTACCGCTGTTGCCGGATGGTTTTTGGTTTGTGCAGACTTCCAAATACGAAAAAGTGTCGACTCCAAATGGTAGTAACGAATTAAAACAAATTACGAATATTTTGACTCCCTTTGGCGGATGTAGGCTATCCTACAAGCGTTTTTGTTGAAGACCAACCATAGTCATTAATGCAATGCATAATACTACTCATGCAAATTATATAAACGGTTAAACGTGTACTGACTACGCCAGACCGGTGTGGGGGGAGAGGGAAGGGGAATGAAATAGAGGAAGCGGGTGGGAGGGTGAGACGGAACGAAGTGCGGTAGTGGAGAAGGTGAAAACTCACCCTCTTCTATGATGGCGCCCTCCAAAACCACCACTGCTAACCAGTCAAGGATTACGTATCTCCCTAAGCGGCTGCCCCTTACGGACATGCTATTATATAAACAAACAAAAAACTAGTAATGTTCTCTGTATTCGTGACTGCTCAGTTCAAACTATTCGCTATTCGCAATTCAATACCGATACGATCGTTCAATTACATTGGTACATTCATTTATACGCCAGCCTACGCAACAATTACAATGTCCAATGGCTAAATCTTCATGGGGTAACAAATGCACTCTTAGTCTGTGTAACGTACAGTGAAGCATATATTCAATAACAAACATCATGGACGGAACTGACGTCAATACTCACCTTGTACTAAATGTTGAGCGTATCCCTTTAGGCAGAAGCAATTAAGTAATCCAGGTGGAATGGCACAAGTACACACTATCCACATGAAACTTTCACAAAATATAGGAGGAAGGGGAACACACTCTATCCCCCACAATGAAAAGAGGCTTCCAGCCAGCTCTGCCTCAGCGTCTATCACACAACCACCGACCGAGCCGATATGATGAAATTCAAACACCCAGCCACATGTCTCTGCTGTTTTGTACGCTGTGCGGCTTATCTCGTATCACTGATTTTAAGTAACCACCTCTGGTTGGTATAATAATCGTATCTTATGCGTATGAATTTAGAACGCTCACCAAAACCACATATATATGGGTTAATCACCCAAACGAAAATGTCGTAAAACCACTTCTCCCAGTGGCGGCCCACGCCAGACTGAAGGGCAGGTTTCCCTCGTACAAGAGATGTGGCCGGGTGGAGTTGCCAGCGCGTATTCCTTTTCAAAATTTCTTCCACTTTAATGAAGTTCCTTAATATATGAAAATTATGTAGAAGTAACTGTGAACACACGAACCTAAACTAAAAAAATAATGTCACAAGAAAATGCGAAAACCCCTGAGAGGAAAGCGTAATTTAGCCCGTCTCCCTCCTTTCCAATTCTATCCGAGTTTTCATACATCAATTTCCCATCGATTGGTGAGCATAATCACACGAATTGTACTCTTTAACACGCTCTCAGCTTCCATTTCCATCAGCCAAGTATATTCCTAACCGACATATACAAGGAACAGACCGAGACTCAGACAACCACATGAAATCAATAGCAGAGGCAGTACGGACTCACCAGTGTGGCTACAGCAACATACCCTTGCTGATGCTCAGAGTTGGGTAGGTGGGTGGGTGGGCAGGGTGGGATGGGTTGCCAGACGACGACTGTGCTCTGAGTAGAGTATGTATACGGTTTCTTAACAGACTCTGTTTTGTTTTCAAGGAATCCTCAAATTGTCAACATACTGGGAGCATACTAATGAAAAACAGAGATTTGCTGGAAAGCGTAATGTTGACCTGCCAGAAGCTTGTATTTCGTCACATATGACCAGCGCTTCTATCTTTGGGGAAAATAAACGAATACTGGTGACTGATCCAGAAGGGTGTTACAATTCCTTCCTCTTCCCACAAACATGTGTGATATTTTCATGTCGATATGTTCGACAAATGTTATCGTCACTTTAGCGGTTTCTGGCTTTTTTGCTAGAGTTCAAATTTTGAAAATCCAGGACAATATCAAACAAAAACCAATCTTATCTAACCTAACCTAACTTCACCTAACAAAGAACACAATTTAGTCTATTTCTTTCGGAGAGAAATAGGTAAAACCTAATTTTTTGCGTTTTTTTATGTAATTAACTTTGATAAATTTCATTGACTCAAGTTTTATTTCATTGACCCAGGAAATGATGGCGATAGTGCAGCGTTAAATGACCTTAGTTTTGATTAATTCTCATATAGAAAAGCTGGACTTTGTTAACAAAGGAAAAATGAAGAGCTAAGCTACTACATTCTGTTACAAACAACTTTGTCAAAATCCTTTATAATCATACGTCAGGGGATTAAACCCCCTTAAAATCTCCGTCTGAACTTCCATTTATTACCGAAGTCCAGCTTACCTTAGTACCAAACGCTTTGAAATTATGGACAGCGTAGATTATCCTCAGATATTCAGCCACACTTCTCTTGAATTCGACACATGGCGGGTAGACGATGCATTAGAATTGTTCCGTGACAATACAAAAGACTTTCCGATATTGTAAGTGCTTTCGATCTTGCAAGCGGACCTTCCAATATTGGTTATAAGTTATCCTTCCTATGTTGCAAGTGGACCATACAATACCGTAAGTGGAACTTCCGACATTGTAAGAGGACCTTCCGATATTGTAATTAACCCTTCCAATATTGTAATTAATCCTTCCAATATTGCAAGCGGACCTTCCAATATCGTAACTGATTCTTCTAATATTAAAAGTGGATCTTGCAGCAGATTCAGTGGAACTTCCGGCATTGTAATTACGCCTTCCAATATTGCAAGAGGACCTTCCGATATTGTAACTGATCCTTCCAATATTGCAAGTGGACCTTGCGATAGTGCCAGTGGAACTTTCGATATTGTAATTATACCTTCCAATATCATAAATGGACCTTCCGATATAGTAATTAGTCCTTCCAATATCATATGTGAACCTTCTAATATTACAAGTATACCTTATAACAGTGTAAGTGGAATTTTCGATATTGTAATTACACCTTCCAATATTGTAAGTGCGCTTTACGTTATTGTAAGTGGACCTTCCTATATTGTATGTGGACCTTCCAATATTGTAAGCGGACCTTCCACTATTGTAAGCAGACTCTCCAATATTTTAAGTGGACCTTATGCAGGGTTACCTCATTGAATACCTTACCTGATTTACATGATCGCTCTTTCTGCCTTGCAGACGATTTGATTCAGCTGAGGGGGAAGGCCTCCTGGACTCGTAAGGGTTAAATGGGCCAATGTTCCCGACCGAGGAACGCACGGAACAGCTGAGAGATGACCTGGATGAACGCATTCGTCTGCAGTGAATGGAGGAGTGTTTGCTCAAAGGAGAGGGGAGAAGGTGAGGTGAACTGGGAGACCATAGGACCTGTGCTGGGAGACCATAGGGTTTGTAAACAAAGACAGGAACAAGCACACAGGTTTATCAAGATACTTAAAGACAACGGAAGGGGGATGGAATGAAAAGGAAAAGGAGGGCAAAGCTGAGTATGAAAAAGAAAAAAATAAGGAAGAGGAGATGCTGGGAGTAAGAGATGGGAATGATGTGTGTGTGTGTGTGTGTGTGTGTGTGTGTGTGTGTGTGTGTGTGTGTGTGTGTGTGTGTGTGTGTGTGTGTGTGTGTGTATGTGTGTGTGCGTGGGTGTTATACACACACACACACACACATGTTAGGATCCTTTCTGAAGTGTGGTGACATATATTGTGTATTCCATTTAATCCTTTTTCTTGCAAAATAATTATGTTCCTCTAAGAGTTAACAAGTAGAGGTAGTTTCCCCTATCATATGTTGAAGATGTGTCCCTTCCTCAGTTTCACGAATATCAACACCAGGCACCCTATCCTTTATTATAATGACTCACTTTACATACTTTATTCTATCCAATGCCAGACGATTTTATTCAGTTGAGAGCTGAGGGGCTTCTTCATGAAAACTGTCAACACAGTCATCAATCTCTTCA
>NC_134799.1:31317564-31330064 GCF_046742065.1 Oratosquilla oratoria | reverse complement strand
AACACCTTTTCACGAATCCACGACCTTATTATAATAGCTTGACGAACAAATCAACCATTATAGACGTTCCTTTGAGATGAAAATGACTATACAATGGGGGAGGGCGGTTGATGGGTCCTTTCACTGAATAAAATCAGAATGCGACATCTTTGGTCACAAACCCTGTGATTCATGACCAAATACATACTTAAAGTCGTTATCATACACCACTGTGACGCGCTGGTTTCATCCTCCTCTCGCTCGAGTTCGGTTTCCAACGACCCCCATTATTTACCCCCCCCTTGCCCCGGCTATCCGAGAACATAGGGTAAAGGTGACCCCTCCATCCACAGCTAAGCGTCTCCTGTCGTCAGCTCCTCACTGGTTTGAAACCTTCAGCATTCTTTCTTTAGTGTTGGCTTATCGCTAAAGAATTTCAGAGATAAGGTAACGTTGGTGGCGACCACTCGCCCTGTCACGTTCCACCAAGGACTAAGGAATCTTCATCCGCTTTGCTTGATTTGGGTGGAAGAGGAAGACCTAGCAAAAGATGACGAAATGAGATAGAAACGTTTGCAGGAGTAACGTGGGAGATGTTGGGGCATTCGTGAAGAAAGATAACCTTGTGGGAAACAGGATTCAACGTAAAAGAACAAATTAAATAAGTAACAAAGAAAAAATATATAAAAATAAGTAAAGATATGAAACAAAGTAATAACAATTATAATAACATCAATAATAATAATAATGATAATAATAATAATAATAATAATAATAATAATAATGATAATAATAATAATAATAATAATAATAATAATAATAATAACAATAATGATAATAATATAAATGAAAATAGATAGGAATAAATACAAATAAAGTGATAATGATAATAATTAATTTTAAAAATAAGAGTATAATAAAACAAAATGCACATATATTAACACAATCTACGGATATGACAAACACTTTTGAGCGTTAGCCCTTGACATTTGCAACGGCCGCATTCCTAGACGAAAAATAAATAAGAAAATAAATGAATTAATACATAAGTAAATAGGTAAATAAATAAACTAAATAATAAATAAACAAACAAATAAATAATACACAAATAATAAATAGATAAATAAATGAATAAATAAATAATAAATATAGTCCTTCGTTACAATGGTGCTCTTTGGAGTCTTTCTTCTGCCTGACACCAAATAACTTCAAACTTCATTCAGGTGAGGGCAGGACCCCGTGGTGACCGGGTTTCAGATCGTATGACGACTTACTGAAATTTTACTCTGGCTAACGCCAAGTGAATTTATTCAGGTCCCTAAACCAAGGAAGTCAAGCCTGCAACACATGCGAACATACACTAGACTGTGTGTGTTTGTGTGTGTGTGTGTACGGATGTATACATCCTACCATGTTTCCACGCATATTTCATGCATGCGCGCAGACTCATACATCACATGTTTGCATGCAGCCACACTTACACACAACCATGTCTAACATTTGCAACTGTATGATGACGGTCATCCTGCGGAAGAACAAGTGGGAGACGCAGCCGAAGGCGCCCCCGAAGTCACGAGCCACGAACTCGGGGCGCTCAGTTCGTCTTTCCTCTCCTGAAGGCGGATGTGGGGATGGCGAGGTCGTGGGTCACGCCGTGACGTCGCAGGATACCGACACTTCCTGAATAGAGTCACAATTGTCAGTGCCTGACGAGGGGTTGGCCTTATTTTAAGCTATCATCCAGGGAACCCCTTTCAACCCCCCCCCCCCAAAAAAAAAAAAAAAAAAAAAAAATGATCGCGTCCACTGAAGAACGTGTTTGAAATCGCGTCATTTCTTCTGAAGGCAAAATTACCGACGACACGACGCGAGCCCCGCCCGAAGCCTCCTCCACTTTCCTGAATCACGCGCGGCCTGCCGTTATCTGAAGGAGGACGTCAGTATAAATCAGGACAAGCTGCTGAAAGTTCAGCTCCTGAAGCTATCTCACATATGTAGGTGCGTGTTATATATATATATATATATATATATATATATATATATATATATACATATATACACACATATATATATGTATATATACATATATAAATATGCATATACATATATATATCATATATATACATATATAATTATATAAATATATGTATATATATATATATATATATATATATGTACAACACTGAATGGATCCCAGTGATTAGAGATACATTTTAACAACCACATTGCAGTTTAATTCTAAGCCATCAAAGGCCGACATGCAGAAATTGAAATGTGGTACTGCCAAGGACTCTAACCCGGCATCCTCATGAGAAGTGCGGCAGTGACTTTCCAAGTAGGCTATCAAGAGAGATGTGGTTGTTGAATATATATATACTGTATATATATATATATATATATATATATATATATATATATACACGCTTTGTGTATATATATATATATATATATATATACCATACACACACACACACATATATATGTATATATATATATATATATATATATATATATATATATATATATACATATTACAACAGTAATAACATAAACCACGTGAATAAAGATATTTTGCTGAAACCACGAGGAAATCAAAGGTCGGAATACTGCATGTTTTCGTCTATTCAAGACATTTTCAAAGTACGAAAACGTTCAGTATTCCGATTTTTCATTTCCTCGTGGTTTCAGCAATATATATATATATATATATATATATATATATATATATACATGTATATATGTGTGTGTGTGTGCGTATGTGTGTGTGCGTATGTGTGTGTGTTGTATCAAACATAATCAGTCTTTTGACTCAATGAACTTGCTTTCACCTTGAAATTGCTTCCTTACTCGTACTTCTTTCCGGAAACTGAATATATGTATATATATACATACACACACACATACATCTGTATCATATACATATATATATGTATACATATATATATATATAAGTATATATATGTGTGTGTATATATGTGTGAATAGAATCACCAGTGACGGTGATGTCGATCAAATAATTCCGACTGTCGTCCCCGGATTCGAACCGGGCTCGTGAAATCACGGCGCCATCGTCTTACCGACTGAGCTATTGACCCTATAAAATTCTCCAACCTGGAAGTTAATCTACTTCCCGAGGAACTAAATCGACTGCTAACTACCGTCCGTACTTATTTTTACAGAGAACCAGGGCAACTTAGCTGGTAAAAATAAGTACGGACGGCAGTTAGCAGTCGACTTAGTTCCTCGTGAAGTAGATTAACTTCCAGGTTGGAGAATTTTATAGGGTCAATAGCTCAGTCGGTAAGACGATGGTGCCGTGATTTCACGAGCCCGGTTCGAATCCGGGGACGACAGTCGGAATTATTTGATCGACATCACCGTCACTGGTGATTCTATTCAGGTACAACGACGATAAGTCCATCAAGGAAACGTGCCAGTCTAGCCACTAGCTAAGTTGCCCTGGTTCTCTGTAAAAATAAGTACGGACGGCAGTTAGTAGTCGGCTTAGTTCCTCGTAGTAGTAGATTAACTTCCAGGTTGGAAAACTTTATAGGGTCAATAGATCAGTCGGTAAGACGATGGCGCCGAGATTTCACGAGCCGGGTTCGAATCCGGGGACGACAATCGGAATTATTTGATATATATATATATATACGTATATATATATATATATATATATATATATATACGTATACGTATATACGAGTATACACAAAGTGCACTACCGGGACTACTAGGGAGGATGTGTGTAGAGGTGCGAGAGTAAATGAAGACGCGGTGCTATGGAGGTCTGAGAGTCTGTGGTTGGACGAAAATATATGGAGGAGGTCTGAGATGTACGGTACATGTGCGCTGATGTGTGTAGCCGCAAGATGTGTAAACACGAATTTGTGTAAAGGTACCGTATATGCATATATGGTAGTGCAAAGTTATCTTTACGTACAGGGGACTGTGATGGCGTACGTTTGTGAATGTAAAGAAGGCTATGGAGACGCACGCGCGTGCGCGTGTGTGTGTATATGAATGTGTACGTATATATTTTCAGGAAGAGAGACAGATAGATAGACAGATAGAGAGAGAGAAACAGATAGATAGAGAAACCTGTGCTAACACACACACACACACATATACACACGCAGACACAGAAACAAACACACACACACACACACACACACACACACACACACACACACACACACACACACACACACACACACACACACACACACACACACACATATACACACGCAGACACAGAAACAAACACACACACACACACACACACACACACACACACACACACACACACACACTCACATACACACACACACACACTCACTCACACACACACACACACACACACACAAACACACACACACACACACACTCACACACACACACACACACACACACACACACACACACACACACACACACACACACACACACACACACACACACACACACACACACACACACACACACACACACACATGCAAACCTCTTCGCTCGCTTGTAGAGTGTACGCTATTTCCTCTCTCCCCCAACAAAAACCCTTTTCCGCACATGTAATCCCCCCACTCCCTCTGACGCATACGTCACTAATCCGCCCCTCTTCCCCCTCCCCCTCCTCACTCACTCACCTTCCTTCCTGCCCTGTGCAGACGAGGGAAGGGCTGTCTCACCTTCACTCTACAGCCCCCACGTAAGATTCATCTCTGCCCAGTATGGGGATGGGTGTGGGGGTGGGGGTGTTGGGGCTGGGCTTTAGTGACACCCCTACGGGCCAGAGGCACGCAATATTCATTTATGATCAGAGACTTATCTTCTAATTAAAAGAAAAGTATGCTGATCACTTCTAACATCATCTACTATCATTGTGTTCTGCTTCAGCTCTTCTTGAATCTCTCCCTTACAATTTCTATGACTCCATCTGTTCGGTGCGATATTGTCCCCAGTAGTAAAAACGCTGGTTATCTTTGACAAAATCCTATTCACCTTTACCTGCAAATTACACAAAAGTAAAAAAAATTAATGTTAGTCAACCTTTCCATTGTTGCTCACAACTGTTTTGGCTGCCGGGTGGCGGTTTTACTCAGCCTAGGGAAGACCCCATCCCCTCTTTACAGAAAGCGGATCAAGTAAAGGCGGAAGCATCGCACGTGAAGAGTTTTTATTCAGGTTAACGATGGACTTAACGAAGTAGTTAGGAGTGGAACTTTACCCAATGCGACCGCAAGCCCCGTTCCCTGTACGCTGTTCCTGTCTTCTATACTTTGTGCCTTCTGGTTGTCTATTTGCCGCTGTTCCTGTATAGACTCCGATATCGTTACTTGCACCTCACGAGTTGATCACAAATGGTAGTAGAAGACATACTTTGGCAAAATCAGGTAAATTAGCAAAAAGTGAACATTACAACAATATATGGATAAAAAGAGAAATAAATGTCGAGGAAAGAGAGAGGGAGAAGACAGTAAGAAATTAAGCTAATAAAAAAAAATTAAATAGATAAACGCGAAAAGAACGGAGACCGAAAGGAAGGAGTTCTATTGGAGAGTCTTAGACATGAGGCTGAGAAAATGATACACCAAAGTAAGCGAAACGAAAGGAACAGAAAACGGGTTGGAGAAGAAAACGAATTAAAATGGTCTATACTAATATAGGTGGACTTATCTTAGGATTGAATGAACTAAATGATTACCTGTCAGAAGAAAAACCAGACATAATGGGAATTATGGAGACGAAATTAAGGGGTCCACTACCACCAAATAGTGTTGGACATGGATTATATAATTATTGGATTAAAAAAAGAAACAGGGCACAGGAATAATGTTTTTGGCCAAGAAAAAATTAAATGTGACGAAGGTTACAGAGAGTAAAAACAGTGTGGAAATGATCATGATAAAAGTTTGAGACAACGACATGAAAAGTAGAAAGTTTGTGATTTATGTGCTCACAAAAACGGGCTCTTGGAAAGAGGGTGAACATTAGAAAAATTAGAAGACACAAGGCATTCATTAAACGAGATGCTGAAGGATGGAGGTAACCTCGTTCATATGGGAGATTTTAACTGAAAGGAAATCTGTTGTGAAGAGATGACAGTGAAAGTTGGAGAGGATCTATGGGGAATTGAATTACTCGACATGACTATAGAACATAAAATGACACAATGGGTAAATAAAAATACCAGATATAGAAGTAATGAAGAATTTAGTATTTACAACAGAACCTGAAATTGTAGATAAATTCTAATACAAGACACCATTTCCAAAGAGTGACCACATATTAATAGATGTTGAACTAAAGGAGGAAATATATATAGACAGAAATGAAAAATACAGAAAAGGAAGACTGATGTACAACAAAACGGACTTTGAGAAATGGATAATTTTGATGGAATTTTATAATGAAGGAGTGAATAAATACGTACCAAGACAAAAACAGTAAAAGGTGTACATAAAGTGCTAGTTCAACAGGAGAAGTAGTGAAGCGATAGATAGAAGAGATAAAGCTTGGAAAAGACAGAAAAACGATAGAAAAAAAAAACTGGAAAGTGGCAAATATATATCAACCATAGAAATGAATATGTAAAAGTGCGCAGAGAGGAAAAAAGAAACTACGAAAAAGACATCATAGAAAAATGTAAAGATCAACCCAAACTATTCTATAGATATGTGAATGGTAAACTTAAAAATAAACAGGAAATGGTGAAACTACGCCACGGAAATATAGAATATACAGAAGATTTAGAAATGGCTGAAGTCATGAACAACCACTTCAAGTCTGTTTTCACTAGAGAAAAAGTACAGCATTGGGATGAAGGAATTGAAGTGCGATCACCCCCATGAGGGAAATAACAATAACACAAAAAGAAATAATGGATCAATTAACGAACCTTGATGTCAGGAAATCACACGGCCCAGACGGAATTGCAAATTGGATATAACATAATAAGTTGCTCACTCAAAGAAGGAAAAATACCAAAGGACTGGAAAAATGCCAATATTGTACCAATATATAAAGGAGGAAACAAAGAAGAACCAACAAATTACAGACCGGTCTCCCTTACAAGCACTGTAGCCAAAATTTGTAAAAAAACAAACAAAAAAAAAACAAGAATAGATGAATAAAACACCTGGAAGAAAACAACATAATGAACCCGAGACAATTTGGATTCAGACAGGGAAGATCATGTGTCACAAACTTAATCTGTTTCTACTCAAGACTAATAGATATAATACAAGAAAGGGATGGATGGGCTGATTGTGCTTTCCTAGACTTACAAAAAGCCTTCGACAAAGTACCACACACAAAATTATATAAAAAAAACTGTAACATAGGAGGGATACAAGGTAAATTACTAAACTGGATGGAGGATTTCTTGCATGGCAGAAAAAAGAGAGTAGTGCTCAGAGAACAGTTCATCTTGGGAGGAGGTGATTAGTGGAGTTCCAGATGGATCGGTATTGGCTCCAATATTGTTCGCCATTTATGTGAATGACATGAATGAAGATGTGGATTGTTACATGAGCTTCTTTGCAGATGATGCTAAATTGCTGAGGAAACTGAACACTGGAACGGATTGTGAATCACTACAGACAGACCTAATCAAGGTTTGGAAATGGACCCAAAAGTGGGAAGTAGACTTCAGCATAACGGAGATCGGGAAAAGTAGAAAATGAATATCAGGACAATGTAAAATTGGAACAAAGGAAGTAAAGAAATTGGGATCTGAAAAAGACCCGGCAGTAATTATCTCCAATAACATGTACTCTGATAAAAAGATAAACAAAATTGTCGGAGAATCTTGCAACTTGCTAAGATCAATAAAGGTGAGTTTTAACAATTTAGACGAAGAAATGGTTAAAAAAATACTATTCACACCAATAAGGCCTAGACTAGAGTATACTGCAACACTATGGTCACCCAGTACCGAAAAGAATATAAAGAAAATTGAAAGCATCCAGGGAGCAGCCACGAAAATGACCCCAACACTTTCAAACCTGTCATATGAGGAGAAAGTGGCTAAATTGAAATTACCGACTTTCAAATAAAGAAGAGAAAGAGGCGACCTGCTGATCATTTACAGAATAATGAAATGCACAGAAGTCCATGAGAGAGAGGACTTACTAAATCGGGATAAAATAAATACAAGGGGACATGAAAAGAAACTCAAAAAGGATACTTATAAAAAAAAAAAAAAAATTCCACACAAAGTGATGGATATCTGGAACAAACTGGATAAAACAATAGTGTGTGCAAAAAATGTACACAAATTTAAGACCAAACTACACACTGCGAGATACAAAGACGGGATACCACGAGCATAGCTCCCCTTCCCTTAACATACAAATAGGTAAATACAACTAGGTAAATACACACAGACACAGACAAAGGCACACACACAGACACAGACACACACACACACACACTCACACACACACACAACACACACACACACACTCGCACACACAAACAAACATACACATAGAAACAAACACTAACACACACGCACACACACATGCACGCACACGTAAACACACAAACAAACGCAAATACACGCATGCACACACACTCACACACAGACAGACAGACAGACACACACACACACACACACACACACACACACACACACCGACTCGGTGGCAAGTTGGTAGAGTGCTGAACTGGGAAGTAGAAGTGCTCCCAGTACCCAGTTCGAATCCTGCCCAGGGCCGAAATTATTTCGGTATCGCTGTGCCTCGGGTCGTTACTCTGACTCTCGTGGGCGGGGAGTTGGGTGTGTGTGTGTGTGTGCAAGGTCATAGCATTACCCATAGATCGGACCTACGAACTCTGAGCTCTCTTCCAGGAGGGCAATAGCTGTCGATCACGAGTCCAACACGTGATCCAAAGACCAAGGTGAATACACACACACACACACACACACACACACATACACATGGTTAGAGCTCTGGCCTGCCACTACGGAGGTCCGGGTTCGACCCTCGCCCGGGGCTGAAATAATATCAGTATCGCAGCGCTGAGGGGTGTTACTCCAACTCTCGTGGGCGGGGAGTTGGGGGTGTGTGTGTGTGTGCAAGGTCATAGCATTACCCATAGATCGGACCTACGAGCTCTGAGCTCTCTTCCAGGAGGGAAATAGCTGTCGATCACGAGTCCAACACGTGATCCAAAGACCAAGTGAATACACACACACACACACACACACACACACACACACACACACATATATATATATATATATATATATATACATATATATACAGTATACATATTCACACACACACACACACACACATACACACACACACACACACACACACAAATATATATACATTATATATATACATATATATATATATATATATATATATATATATATATATACATATATATATGTATGCATATATATACACACATATATATATATATATAATTTATGTATGTATATATTTACATATATACAGTATATAATACCGATAAACTAATGAAAACAGTGTCAGTTCTTGTATACGAGTATATTATGACACCTGATATTGAACATATCTCGGTTGTGCATACTGATGTAAATGAATACACGTGGTTAATTTTTTCGATCACTACTTTCGGGGCCACGAGATTAATATTTTTTTTTTTTATGATGACAGTCCGTTGTTAGCTGGCGGGTTTCCCGCCTGAGCCCACACCAGTGGCCCAAGCTACAACGTGAAGAGCCTTTAAAAAAGGCACAGCTATTATATTGCTGTGACCGAGGCTCCAGCTGGTGGGATCTTTCCCGAATTCCTGCAGCGACATTAATTTTGTCCTGCATGGAGTTTCCAGCTCTAGCCAACGGGGTTGAATCCCTTGGCTCCTTGATGATCTTTGGCGAAACAACAATTTGGGGTCGCCAGAAGACTTGAACGTAGTGGCCGAGGCTACAGCTGGGCAGGGATCTTTCTCGCACGCTTGTAAGAAAAAGGTTTTCCAGCTCCAGCCAACAGGACTGAAGCTTGTGGCCGATACTACGACCTCCATGTTGTGTGGTGCAGCAAAGTTGTCGCCACTAGAGGAGTCCAATGCAGGAGGTTCCTAGATAGAGCCTCGCTGTCGGAGGTCATGCAGCAGGGTCCCTCACAGGCGTTTTATTCGACACTGCGCCATGTCCCCTGAAGAAAAATGAAAGGTTCAGCGAAGTTCCCCGTTAAAAGCGTAGGAAATTGAGAACCACTTATTCAGAGGACCTCGCGCAGTCAGCGTCGAATAAGATGTCCGTGAGGACCCTGCTGCATGACCTCTATCTAGCAACCTCCTGCATTGGATTCCTCTAGTGGCGACAACTTTGCTGCACCACACAACATGGAGGTCGTAGTATCGGCCACAGGGTTCAGTCCTGTTGGCTGGAGCTGGAAAACCTTTTTCTTACAGGCGTGCGAGAAAGATCCCCGCCCAGCTGGAGCCTCGGCCACTACGTTCAAGTCTTCTGGCGACCACAAATTGTTGTTTCCCCAAAGACTATCAAGGAGCCAAGGGATTCAATCCCGTTGGCTAGAGCTGGAAACTCCATGCAGGACAAAATTAATGTCGCTGCAGGAATTCGGGAAAGATCCCACCAGCTGGAGCCTCGGTCACAGCAATATAATTGCTGCGCCTTTTTTAAAGGCTCTTCACGTTGTAGCTTGGGCCACTGGTGTGGGCTCAGGCGGGAAACCCGCCAGCTAACAACGGACTGTCATCATAAAAAAATATCTGGTGGCCCCAAAATTAGTGATCGAAAAAATTAACCACGTGTATCCATTTACATCAGTATAAGCAACCGAGATATGTTCAATATCAGGTGTCCTCATATACTCGTATACAATAACTGACACTGTTTTTATTAGTTTATCGGTATTATATATGCATGTAAATGTATACATACATACATGATACACACACACACACACACACACATATATATATATATATATATATATATATGTGTGTGTGTGTGTGTGTGTGTGTGTGTGTGTGTGTGTTTGTGTGTGCCTGCGTGTATTTGCATTTGTTTGTGTGTTTACGTGTGCGTGCATGTATGTGTATGTATGTGTGTGTGTGTGTGTGTGTTTGTGTGTGCGAGTGTGTGTGTGTGTGTGTGTGTGTGTGTGTGTGTGTGTGTGTGTGTGTGTGTGTGTGTGTGTGTGTGTTCACCTTGGTCTTTGGATCACGTGTTGGACTTGTGATCGACAGTTATTTTCACTCTCGGAAGAGAGCTCAGAACTATGGGTAATGCTGTGACCTTACACGCACACACACCCTCAGCTCCCCGCCCACGAGAGTTGGAGTAACGACTCGAAGCGCAGCGATACTGAAATTATTTCAGCCCTGGGCAGGTGTGTGTGTGTGTGTGTGTGTGTGTGTGTGTGTGTGTGTGTGTGTGTGTGTGTGTGTGCGCGCGCGCGTGCGTGTGTGTTTGTATGTGTGTGTGTGTATGTGTGTGTGTGTGTGTGTGTGTGTGTGTGTGTGTGTGTGTGTGTGTGTGTTTGTATGTGTATGTGTGTATGTGCGGTCGCGCGCGCTCGTGTGTGTGTTTGTATGTATGTATGTGTGTGTGTGTGTGTGTGTGTGTGTGTGTGTGTGTGTGTGTGTGTGTGTGTGTGTGTGTGTGTGTGTGTGTGTGTGTGTGTGTGTGTGTGTGTGTGTGTGTGTGTGTGTGTCTGTGTCTGTGTACTTACCTAGTTGATTTACCTATTTGCATTTACCTACTTGTATCTTACGGGAAGGGGAGCTATGATCGTAGTGTCCCGTCTTTGTATTTCGTAGTGTCTACTTTGCTCTTATATTTGTGTATAGTTTTTGTACACACTATTGTTTTATCCAGTTTGTTCCAGACATCCACCACTGTGTGGAAAACTTTTTTTTAGGTCTTTTTAGGTGTATTTGGAAAGATCTTAGTCTCGCATTGCAGGGCCTAGGGTTCGAATCCCGCAGGAAGAATCTTTTAATCAAACTGTCGAGACAACTACACAGAGTAATTTATTTTTATCACTCCACAATTTTTTTTCTTTCCTTGCCGCCAAATCTCCTCTTACGAGTATACATCCTTATTCCTTTGTACAGCACCCGTTTCAACACCCTCGAACACACAGCACATCTCAACAATCTCCTTCCACACATCCGCTCAACATCCCTCATGAATTATTACCCAAAAAACTCCCCCTCACTACATTAACAAGGCGATTCCCCTTCCATTACACACACTAAACAACCCACTACTGTATGCATACAACCCACAAGCTTTCCTTACAGTTGCAAGAGCCCTTCCTCTCTCCATACTCCCTTCACTCTCCACTCTTTAATTACTCTTTTGGTAGCGTCCCTCCCTCCCTCCTTCCCTTACTTTCACGTACGTCACACTTTCCCTCACTATCCTAGAGTCGCCGGCCTCAGTTCCCTTCTTCCTGCACATTCAAACACGCCTCTCCTCCCGAGGACAATTCCAGTGACATTTCGACCCTGATGATCGCTTCTCCCTTCCATGTCATGATCTCTATGTCTTC
>NC_134799.1:31282564-31305064 GCF_046742065.1 Oratosquilla oratoria | reverse complement strand
ATGGACGAGGAGGTGGAAGAAGAGGAAGATGGGGTGGACGAGGAGGAGGAGGAAGAAGAGGAGGGTGTGGTGGATGAGGAGGAGGAAAGGGATGGACGAAGAAGAGAAAGAAGGAAGGCAGACAGGGTGAATAAGGAGGGACGAAATGGGGAAGAAGAGGAGGACAAGAACTAAGAGGAGGAGAAAGAAGAGAAAGTGGAGCGGGAAGACGAGGAGAAGGAGGAGGAGGAAGAGGAGGACAAGGGGAAGGGGGTAGAGAAAAATATAAGGAAAAAGAGAAAGTGTAGGGGGGGGAGGATGAGAATGAGGAAGGCAAAGAGGGAAAGAGAAAGTGTAGGTGAAGTAAAAGGAAGACGGGGAGGAGGAGGAGAAGGAAGAGGACGAGCAGAAGGAGGAGAAGGAAGAGGAGGAGGAGGAAGAGGAGGAGGAAGAAAAAAGTGAAGTGGGGAGGGGGAAGAGGAAGAAGATGAGGAGTAGGGGGAAGTGGAAAAGAGAAGGACAAAGTGGAAGAAAGATACCGGAGGGGGAGAAGGAAGAGAAGGAGGAAGAGGAGGAGGAGGGAGAAGAGGAGGGAGAAGAGGAAGGGAACAGGAGAAAGAGGAGGGGGAAGAGGGAGAGAGAAGGAGAAAGAGGAGGAAGAGAAGGAGAAGAAAGAAGAAGAAGAAGAAGAAGAGGAGGAGGAGGAGGAGGAGGAGGAGGAAGAGGAGGAGGACTAGGAGTACGGAGTGGTGAACACGACAAAAATAAGAAAAAAAAAATCTAAAGGACCAGACGAGTAAATTGAACAAAGGAAAACTTGTGGACAGCGAGAAAAGAAATAAATAGGAGGAGGAGGAGGAGAAAAAATGGAGGGGAGAGAAAAGGGCCCAAAGCAAATGGATGGAAGGTGGGTTTACTGAAAAACCAGAAGGAAAAGCGCAGAAAAGAAAGGGGGACGACAATGAAACAGAAGAAAGTAATAAAAAATGGATAAATCTAAAATGAAAAAAAAAGAACAAGAGAAATACTGGACAAAGAATATAGATGGAATATGAAAATAAAACACCGAGAAAATAGAATAAATGGAACATATAAAAATTAAATAAAACATAATACAATAAACATGAAAGAAGAACAGAGAAAAGTATCGAAGTGATAGCATGAGTGGAGAAGAAGCTTTAGGAGTGAGAACGGAGGGAGGGAGGTGGGGATGTGTGAAGGAGTGAAGGACCAAGCGGGGGTGGGGGGAGGGGACAAGAGACAGGGAGGGAGGCAGGGCCGGAAGGAAAAGGAACGTAGCAGGAGAGAGGAGAGATGGAGAGGGGGAGGAGGGAGGAGGGAGTAGGAGGGGTAGGGTAGAAGGACCAAGGGGGAGGGAGATGGGAAGAATGAGGGAGGGAGGATATATTTGCCTTTACAAAGCTGTTTCATCTTTCTTGTATTTCAGAAAGAGAGAGAGAGAGAGAAAGAGAGAGAGAGAGAGAGAGAGAGAGAGAGAGAGAGAGAGAGAGAGAGAGAGAGAGAGAGAGAGAGAGAGAGAGAGAGAGAGAGAGAGAGAGAGAGAGAGAGAGAGAGAGAAGGAAGAAGAAAGATAAAGAAAAAGAAAGAAGAAATATATATATATATATATACAGGGAGAGAGAGAGAAATAAAGAGAAAGTGAGAGCGAAAGGGTGCGTGCGCGTATTCAAAGATAAGCAACCGAAGACACCAATAACCAGCTGGAACTGTGCAGAAAGATGGCCCGATATACAAACTCAGACACAGATAGACGGTCAGATATATGCGGTCATGTGTTTTGTTTCCGAAGTGCATGGGCGCAGGCACGCAAGCCAAAAGCGATAGGATCTCGAGACCTTCATGCATGCATATTTCTACAAATCGATGCAACTCCACCTGCACTCCACTCCCCTCCGTATCTCACTCCTCAATCCGCCTTTCTCAACTTTCCTTTCGTCCTGAGCTCCACTGTCTCAGATGTGAGGTCCATGCACCATACTAAGACCTAGGAATCCGTTCATTTTAACTTGGCGAAACTTTATTAGGAAATAAAAGTTTTATCAACCGTTGGATGTAAAAGCTTCGCAGGATGTATACATTGCGAGAAGAAAAAAAATGCATGATATGATGAGAAAAAATGTAACTCAACGAGACTGGAGCTGTACAAACCGATTATTCAACAATAATAGTGACGAAAATCTCCGTAAAGTCCAATGCGGAGTCCGTTCACACCATCCTGTCATAGAGGCTCCATCCATTTTCTCTAAAAGTTGCCAATAACATCTTTCTCGTTTTAAAATTTCATCTGCATTGTAACGCTTATGAACGATAAATACTTACTCAAGTAACAACCCTTATGTAAATTAATGAGGACTCTCATCGTATTTTCAATCGGAGAGAAATTATTCACATCAATAATAAATCTAAATAAATAAGTGAATATGGCAGCGCACAAGGGGGCGGGGCTTCGAACAGGCTACAGCCACGGAGCTGAAGGAACACTGGACCGAACAAGCATTTCCCATAAACCAACTCTGATATACATGTAAAGAAAAATTTATCAAATTGGCTTCTCATGCACCCCATACTTTATTACTGTTCTTTAGCGTCCTGGAAATGATCACATTTCAACAATGAATTATATCGTTATGCATCTACTACCACCCACTAGATTTCGGTTGGTGGTCCTTCTTGGACCACTCTGGCTCACTAAGGAGTTCGTGGACCAGAAGTTGTAGACCATTGGGTGGAGTCAGACGAGTAAAAACGGTTATCGACGGAGCTATGAGACCCACTTCGCAGGGGGTAACAGGGGACTACTTGTCCGATTACCGCCTTGTGTCACGCTACGGGACCCAAGCCGCACTACTACGGCACCGGGTGGCACAGTGCCAGGTCCCTATGCCTATATGTATGTATATGTATGTATATATACATATATATATATATATATATACATATATATATACTGTATATATACATATATATATATACATATATATATATACATATATATATATATATAACATATATATATATACATATATTTATATGTATATATATGTATATATAATAATATATATATATATATATATATATATATACATATTACGGGTGAAAAATGTAATCCCATATTTGTCAATCACGTGAACACCACTGTTGGAGCAAAAAAGACTTGAGACAAGGAATCTATATATTTCGATTGAAAACTGCAATCATCTTCAGTATCTACTGAAGAGAATTGCAGTTTGCATTCGAAATATATAGATTCTTTATCTCCAGTCTCTTTTGCTCCAACAGTGGTTTTCACGCGATATATACATATACATACATATATATATATATATGTATACACACACACACACATATATATATATATATACAAATATATACATATGTATATATATATATTATATATACATATATATATAATATATATATATATAATACATATATATTTCACATTTATTTACCCACGTCTCTTCATTCTCTCTTTGTTTATATCTGTAATTTTATTCTATCAAAGGCTCATGCTCCTTTCTACTTATATATTTTTACTTAGTATTTTCACCTCCATTCCATTATAACCAAGTTTTCATTTTACGTTTTAATTCGATTCTAATTCGTTTAACACGATCTTGTTTTGTGTTTGATAGCAAAGACTTTAATTTTCTTGCGAAAGTCTTGGAATTCATTTTGATCTTAATAAACGTGAATCAGTTCTAAGACGATAATAGTCCATAATTACGGAAGTAATCAAACCGACAAAAATACTGGTCTCCAAATCTGTCCAGCAACATTTCTTTTCTTGTAATACAAGCCCACCGGCTGCGCCGGCCCGGCTACGCCGGGGGCCTTGGCCTGCGGCGCTGCGCGCCCTGGGCTACGCCCCTTTTTTGGAAAATAAAGAGTTCTTCTTCGAGTTCTTCTTCGAGTTCTTCGAGTTCTTCTTCGAGTTCTTCGAGTTCTTCTTCGAGTTCTTCGAGTTCTTTTTCGAGTTCTTCGAGTTCTTCTTCGAGTTCTTCGAGTTCTTCTTCGAGTTCTTCTTCGAGTTCTTCTTCGAGTTCTTCTTCGAGTTCTTCGAGTTCTTCTTTTTCGAGTTCTTCGAGTTCTTTTTCGAGTTCTTCGAGTTCTTCTTTTTCGAGTTCTTCGAGTTCTTCGAGTTCTTCGAGTTTTTCGATTTCTTCTTCGAGTTCTACTTCTTCTTCGAGTTCTTCGAGTTCTTCTTCTTCCTCTTCTTCGAGTTCTTCGAGTTCTTCTTCTTCGAGTTCTTCTTCTTCTTCTTCTTCTTCTTCTTCTTCTTCGAGTTCTTCCTCTTCTTCTTCTTCGATTTCTTCGAGTTCTTCTTCTTCGAGTTCTTCTTCTTCACCGTAGTTGGCGGTGTAACCGATTTACCACCAAACGCGAAGGGTCAGTTTATTTTTTACTTATATAGAAGCTTACTTTAATAAACTCCTCCCTCTCCCAAAAATATATATACACAACAATAATCAATAATAATAATAATAATGATAATGATGATAATGATAATAATAATGATAATAATAATAATAATAATAATAATAATAATAATAATAATAATAATAATAATGATAATAATAATAATAACAATAATAATAATAATAATAATAATAATAATAATAAAAATAATAATAACATTAATAATAATAATATTGATAATAATGATATTAATAATAATAATATTATTAATAATAATAATAATAATAATAATAATAATAATAATAGTAATAGTAATAATGATAATAATAATAATAATGATAATAATAATAATGATAATAACAATAATGATAATAATAATAATAATAATAATAATAATAATAATACATACATATACAAAATGCTTTTTCCCCCTACACGGGGGGGTAGCCAAAAAGAAAAAGGCATAGAAATCACTTCCACCCATTCCATCCCCTACATATTTCACTCCCCTCCACCCTCCTCCCTCCCTCTCATCTTGGCACCTCCTGGATGACGGGTCATCCCTGCATCCTGTCCACTGCCCTGGGTCAGAAGCAGTGTCGCAAGACACAGCACATCCACAGCAAGGCCGCTTCGTTAATTCGGCGACCCCCCCTCTCCGTCCCCTCATGCAGAAAAGGAGAAGACGGGGAGAAATCCCTTCGGGCTGCGTCAAATTATTTCTCATACATACTTCCTCACACCCCATCCCCCACCCACTCCTCCTCATGCATCACAGCATCATCTATACACAACCCTTTTCCATTCAGCCCTATCTTCTGTCCTCTCCCGTCCTTCCTCAACAGACATTCCTCTCTTTTGTAATACCCTTTTTACTCCATCCATCCATCTCATCCTAGGATGCCCCCCTCATATTCACTCCTTCCACCTCTGCCTTCCACACCTCTTTTACTAATCTTTCTTCACTCATTCTTTCCACGTGTCCAAACCATCCTAATACTCTTTCATCAACCCTATCTCCCAGTTCCCTTTCCACCCCTGTTCTCCTCCTCACCTCCTCATTTCTCACTTTATCTAGCCTAGTAACTCCTATCATACTTCTCAGACATTACATCTCAAACACATTCAAACTCCTTCTCTCTTCCTCTCTTATGTTCCATGTTTCTACCACATACAGTGCTGTCGGCACAATCACTCCTTCACATAACCTCCTCTTAGCATCCATTCCCAGATGTCTATTTCTCATTACACTTTTTAATCCACCAAGACATTTACTCGCTTCTCTCAATATACATTCTACCTCCACCCCCACTCCTCCCTTTCCTGTCACATTCGCACCCAAGTATCTAAAACTATCCATTTCCTCCAGTCTCTCACCCTTAATGCTCACTTCCAGCCTGCTGTCACTCTCTCCCCTTGTACAACTCATCACCTTACTTTTGCCCACATTTATCTTTAGCTTCCTTCCTTCACACACCTTCTCAAACTCTGTCACTAACTTCCTCAATCCCTCCTCTGATCCTGCTACAAGCGCAGTGTCGTCATCAAACAACAACTGGCTTATCTCCAATTTTTCTCCATTTTTTTTAACCATCTACAATCCCTGACCCACTACCCTTGTATTCACCTCTCGCACCACCTCATCCATGTGGTGCGAGAGGTGAATAATAATATTAATAATAATAATAATAATAATAATAATAATAATAATAATAATAATAATAATAATAATAATGATAATAATAATAATAATAATAATAATAATAATAATAATAGTAATAATAGTAATAATAATAATAATAATAATAATAATAATAATAATAATAATAATAATGAAACTGCTAATAACAATAAAAATAACATAAACAGACAATGAAATTAATAAATTAATAAATAAAAATGTATAAAAATAATGAAACAAAGTAAATAAATAGAAAAATAAATCAAAATCTAAATAAATATGTAAGTAAAAACCAAATAAAATAGAATTACTAAATGAAATAAATATGCAAAATAGACAATAGAGTAACAATAAATGAATAGATAATCAAATAAAAAAAATCGTGGAAACTACGTCATCCTTATCTTCCTCGTCCAACATCTCAATCTCTTTTGTCACATCAACCAGGCCATTCTCCACGACCCAGTTACTGACCCAGGTCATGCTGGGTCACGCTAGACCATAGTGTGTCAGATTGGGTCAGATTGTTTTGGAAGTTGGGGGAGGGAGGGAGAAACCATCTGCCGCAGTTTTCTCGACCTTGGCCTATTATTATGTGGGTCGCGGGACATCACAAAGGCACCGCGAGGGGACGCAGCAGGGTGGGTGCGTTGTCCGGCCGGTTGCTATGGCTACAATGAGGTCACGAAGGACGCTTCATCTGATTTGTCTCCCCCCTTTTTTTTCTATTTTTTTGTTTTTTTTTTTGAGGGGGGAGTTGTTCGGGAAATGATGATGAAGAAAAGGGACAATTCGTCTGAGAAGACTTTTTGAAGAAAGGGGAAGGAAAAACATTATATATATATATATATATATATATATATATATATATATATATTATTTCTTGAATCTTTGTGGATAGCCCATTAATGATTGCAAGTTGTTTTATAATTCCCTGATTCAGTGATGAAAATAAATAAATAAAGTATTGCGTGGGTTCCCTAAACATACTGACCTTGCCGTTACTTCAGACGAAGTGGGTCAACAACATAAGACATTTTTGACATGACGAGGACAGTTAATCTTCTTTCCGTGACATTTACACATGGGGACTTCCAAGGTGCCTGGCTTTGGAGCTGTAAGTGTCAAACAAAGAGAGCAGACCTCACCAGTATCGACCAATGACTCCCTTTACGGATTCTGTAACTGTTGTGTGGTATCAGTGTCCGTGTCTATATCACTATAGACACCAGGATGTATCCCTTCAAATCTATCATTCTGGGGAACGCGAAGCAATGTTATTTGGCAAGGTGGAGTTCAGGAGATCCCTTAAGGGTCAAAATCAGACACTGAACAACAGAGAATCGGCCTAATGGTATCCTTATCCTTCAGCCCAGTGCGCTATTTCTGTGGCTCTCCCTGCCTGCTCTTTATCTATATTAAATCAAGATCCTTCCTCCTCTACTCCCTCTTTCTTCTCCTTTCCTTCTCTCCCTCTTCTCCCCACCGCCTCTTCCTCCTCCTCCTCCCCCTCTTCCTCTCCTCTTCCCCTTATACTCTACACCTTTCCCTCTCGTCCTTCTACTTCACCCTCCTCCCGATCTTCTCTTCCTTTCGTCCTTTCCACTGCTCCACAATCTCTTCCTCCTCTTCCTCTCCTTCTTCTCCTCGCCACCTTCTCTTTCTTTCCTACACCTCCAACTCCTCTTCCTTTCGTCCTCTCCTCCTCTCCTCTTCCTCCTCTTTCTCTCCTTCTTCTCCTCTCCACCTTCTCCTCCTTTCCTACATCTCCAACTCCCCTTCCTCCCCATCTCCTCGTCCTATCGTCCTTCCCTATTCTCCATCTCCTACCCTAACTCTTATCCCCTTTTTCCTCCTCTTCTTTTCCTCCTACACCTCTTCGCTTCCTCCTCTTCTCTACATCCTCCCTCTCCTCCTCCATCATTTCTCTTCACTTCCTTCTCCTCTCCACATCCTCCATCTCCCTTTCCTCTCCCCTCCCTCTTCCTCCACTCCACTTTCTCACCTTGTTCTCCCTCTCTCCCTCCTTCCTTTCTTCCTTCCTCTTCACTGTCCTAGTTCTCCTGCTCTCTTCCTGCCCTCCATCTCTCCCCTCTCTCCTTTCCCTAACTTCCTCTCTACTCTTTTATGCTCCAATCTAGACGTATCCTACATACTTTATGTTTTGCTGTTCTTCTTTCGCCTCCTGGAGAAGACCATTTTCCAACATTAAGGATCCAATAAAGATCCACTAGCTTTCGTGTTGTGGCCCATTGGATGGTCCATAGCCCACACGGAGAGAACTGATGCTCTAATCCCCTCTCTTCATTTCCCTCTGTGACCACCCTCATGCATTTTCTCATTTCCTCTTCAACTTCCCACGCTTGACCTTCCTGAAACTGCTCTCGTTTTCCTCGCCCTCTCTCTCTCTCTTTCTAGCCGTATGGAGTGTTGACTCGTAATCTTTATGCAGTCAATATCTTATGGACTTAGCGGCACTCCCATGGTGCATCGCGCGCGCACGCACACAAACATGCGCGTGCGCACACACACACACATACACACACACACACACACACACACACACACACACACACACACACACACACACACACACACACAAACACACACACACACACACACACACACACACACACACACACACACACACACAAACACACACACACACACACACACACATACACACTCAATGGCGCGGTTGGTAGAGTTCCCGGCAGCCACTACGGCGATCCGGGTTCGAATCTCGCCCAGGGCTGAAATGACTTCAGTATCGCTGCACTGCGAGTCGTTACTCCAACTCTCGTGGGGGGGGATTTGGGTGTGTGTGTGCATGTAAGGTCACAGCATTACCAATAGATCGGTTATACAGGGTGTTCCAAAAAAATTGACGTCATTTTAAATGCCAATATCTAGAAAACTACTCAGTGCATCTCAATGAAACTGCACAAACTTTATGTTGAACATCATAAGTTTTATTGGTTGACATTTCAAAGAAAAAACAAAGATTTGTAGATTCTATGACCGATTTCACAAATGTTCAATATGAGCGCCGCCTGTGACTGCACACGTCAAGTCGGTACTCAAACTTGTGCCAAACACGCTGCAGCATGTCTTTGGTAACATTCTCCAGTGCGGCAGTGATTCTCTGCTTGAGTTTACTAGTTGGTGCATTTTTGGCAAATTTTGCAAAGAAGGCACGCTGCACGGTCTTCGGTGACTGTGTTTGAGCATATTCCAACACGCAAAATGACTTTTCTTTTGAAGTGAACGGCATTTCTCAACCTGAAAAGAGATAAATGTCAAACATTAAACATAAAATCTTGAACTGTTTCTATGCAAGCTGTGAAAATTTGAGGTCGTTTCAACAAAAATTGCCAAAATTATTGGCCTGCAAAATGACGTCAAATTTTTTGGGACACCCTGTATATGAGCTCTGAGCTCTCTTCTGGGAGGGAAATAGCTGTCGATCACGAGTCCAACACGTGATCCAAGATCATGGTGAATCACACGGGCTTGCAGGTGCAGTGGTACCACACTCGACTGCAAATTCAGTGATCTGAGTTCAAGTCATCACCCAGGGCTTCAAAGCTTCAAAGGTATGCCGGCGCACCCCAGCTCTGTTGGGGAGAGATGTATGCGTGTGTGTGTATATATATATAAATATATATATATATATATATATATATATATATATATATACATATATATATTATATATATATATACATATACATATATATATATATATATACATATACATATATATAAATACATATACATATATATATATGTATATGTGTGTGTGTGTGTGTGTGTGTGTGTGTGTGTGTGTGTGTGTGTGTGTGTGTGTGTGTGTGTGTGCACGCGCGCGTGTTTGTAAGGTCGCAACGTTACTCATACAGAGCCTTAAAAGAGCTCTGTGTTCTCATGCGGGAGGGTAATAGCTGTCGATCACGAGACCTACACGTAGTCCAAGACCATGGTGAATCCCACACACACATATAAAGCACACTCTTCTTTATTGCTCTGCACCCACAACCTCTGCCTGACCTCTGCAACCTCTCTGCCCTCCACCTCCACCTCCTGGAACGGCGAGCGCCGGCTCGCACTCCTTTTAGCCTCCTCCTCTTCCCTCCATAGCTTCCTCCTCACGGACCCTCCACTCGTCTGATTTCTTAGCAAGGTCGGTTTCCATGGGATAGATACTGACGTCCCAAATATCGAAGAAGGCGGGTCGAGAGATCGCCAAAGGAATGTCCCTTCGTCCCTATCTAAAAATGAAAAGGAAAGAATGAGGAAAAAAAAAAAAAAAAAAGTGAACAGCTTCATTAACACTGGTCAGTGAGATAACAGAGCATCAAAGTATATTAAATTTCCTATCAGTGTGATCCTTTCCTTTCAAAATGATTGTCGCTAGTCTATTTCATTCAAATACGCGTGATACCCTTTGATAGCTATGAAGGGGGTCATATATATATATATATATATATATATATATAAGTATATATGTATATATATATATAAATATATATATGTATATGTACATATGTATACATATAAAATATATGTATATATAAATATATGTATATATATGTGTATATATATATATATATACATATACATATATACATATATATATATATTGAAAATTGGGAGTGAAGTGTCACTCCCACGGGCTTTGATCTCAATTAATCCCTTCCGTTCCGGGTGGCACTATTCCGGATGCCGCCAGGTGATTTGATCAACATGTGTGTGACCTTTCCAGTAGTGGAAGGATCTGTTAAGTCACTGTTAAGTCTTGGTTCCATACGAGCTTCATGAGCTCCTCTGAAAGTCTCCGTCTTCATGTTCTTCTCCCTGAGTGCGCATGCGCCCTACAAGAAGACAAGAGTAGTAATTACTGTTACTATAACGACGAGTAATTACTGCTATTACCGAGACGTAACAACAGTCACGCCCATGCAAGTGACTTCACTCCGTAACTGATATGTCGTTAGTGACTTTCGCACACGTGTGATGCCCTTTGTGATTTTACATAAATTATGATGTGCAGCGATGAACTGGTATGTGTTAAATTTTTGTACCACACGTGACTCACCACACACACATACACACACACACACACACACACACACACACACACACACACTTACACACACACACACACACACACACACACACACACACACACACACACACACACACACACACACACACACACACACACACACACACACATACGCACACACACACACATAAATTTTTATTCGATTTGGATGATGGAACAGTACAGTCAAAGGATGTGGAAAAATAAAATTTTAGATGTGACCTATGGGAACGCAGACACGGAACCTCACGAGCATAGTTATTCTCTATACATCAACCAATGTACTTTCACACAAGGGAATGAGTGTCTAGTTATGGTCCTTCCACTCTTCTATGGTGTTATTTAGGGAAAATATACAAAATACACTTCATCGGGTATCCACAAGGATAGAAGCGCTGGTAAGCTACAGTCCATAACGACAGCAACATCAATGTCATTAGGTGGAGGGGTTCAATTTCGTGGACGTATTTACACGAAGGCTACTTTCATTACGAACACACTGTCAATCAACTAAAACCCATTAATATCAGATAGAAAAAAAAAAAAAAAAAACATAATTACCGTACTGTAAGGGCCCAGTCACACCAAACCTTAAGGCCTGTTTCCGACCACGGGCGACCAGGCTGATTTGTGCTGTTCCTCTGTTTAGGAAAATAATTCAAGACAATGCTGCAATTGGAATGAATCTCCCCGTCATGAAGATGAATATGAAATAGCCTAGCGCTAACCATGAGAGAAAGAAAAGTGCCACCGTCGAAGGTGGTCGGAAACAGGTCGTAAGCTTGATGTGACTGGGGCATAAATTGTGTGTATTACGGTCCTCTTTAGCATATCAATATGATATACAGTACTCGCATAGTGCTTCTCTTTTCCTTTATTTTCGATACTAGATGGCAATTTAATTCTATGAACGTGTTAATATACTTTTCCGTCCCACTACCGTCATTCATCTCACTTGGTTTGTCAGCCTGAGGACATGTGATCACACAGATATATTTTGTCGATGTTAAGCGCCTCCTGGTGTTTACCCTCCACTCGTTGTTCGCTGAAAGAGTCACGAGGAACAAGCGACGTCATAAACTATTGGGAGTTTAATGTTCGGGTTGAAATAAACACACAACCACAACATAAGTAGGGTGGAGGTCCTTTGGCCTGAGGTCGTGAGCGCAATTGGTGTCCTCTTTATTCCTACTGTCATAGTTCACTGACACTGAGGGCGATGCAACAACAACAACAACAACAACAACAATAGTAATAACTGCATTAATCACAGATAAAATGAACACTGCTGTAACAACACACGCAAAACAACCTAACTCATTCCGTAGTTTTTGTCTTTGACTTATATAATGACCCAACAATCCAATTCCCAAAGCCAATATTTATGGATGCAATAAATAATGATTTTTTATGTTTTGTGTACTGTCGAAACACTCTCAGATTCGTACGAATGTGTGTGCTAGCAAATGTGATTAAATTGTGTGTAGAATTGTATGAGAGAGGCCTTTGTTCAGCAGTGAACTCAAAATGGTTGAATGGTTGATTGTGTGTGTGTGTGTGTGTGTGTGTGTGTGTGTGTGTGTGTGTGTGTGTGTGTGTGTGTGTGTGTGTGCGTGTGTGTAGCTAGAGAACTAGTTTACATGTGTGTGCATGTACCAAGGTTCTGTGGCGTGTATGCTGTATACTTACGCAAGTGTTTTTATGTACGTTTGTCTAAATATACATCTATTTGCGTTTTTATTTTCGTTAATGTCACTCTGTGTATACATATGCACCCTTACTAATTTCATACATTTTTCTATCCTATTACAAGTGAAAAAATCTATCAAACTGAGAATGTACTGTATGTGCTGCTCATTACATATATATTGTTTTTGTATTTGCATCTTCATTTTTGCTTGTGGCCCTGTGTTTACACACAAACACCCTTGTTATTTTCTTACAAAATGAGCCTGAGGGAAAAGAATTCCCATGAGAGACCTCAAAACGATACTACAACATGCAAGGGATCTATTGACAGTCAGATTTCGGTGTGTGCGTGTGTTGGTGGGAGTCTAAGGTGAGGTCGTTACTCACCCACACATAAAACGGAATAAACACATTTCGTGTCATAACGACACATGTGATCTGTTTGTACACATAATTCCTCACCATGTTGTATTGAGTGTCATTTTCACCCAGTTCCGTGACTTTCATATAAAGCATCACAAATAGCACCCTTAAGTCCTTCCAGCATAAGGTCCATAGTTGCTGACTCCGTGTAGTATGGTCTTGTGTCCTTGCATCCTCGTTTAAGTATAGGAACCTTAATGTTTTCTCCTTCAGCCGAATAAAATCACCTGGCGTCAACCACGGCATAAAAAAATGAAGACTATTTAGTCAGCGATCACCAGCGCTTCTATTCTTGGGGATGATATGACGTGTAGTCATGGAGGTGGTATAGGAAAGACTGAGTGCAGTGGATAGGAAGGACAGTTAAAAATGATAACCATAATTTTTTGATACATACATATACGAGTACATGCATATACGAGTACATGCATATATATGTATATATATATATATATATATATAAATGTGCGTGTGTGTGTGTGTGCCTAAAGTAAATGTATATATATATATATATATATATATATATATATATATATATACATATATATGTACACACACATGCACACACACACACACACACACACACACACACACACACACACACACACACATATATATATATATATATATATTCTTTTTTTATATATCAAAATGTTGCATGACTCTGGTCCGTAGGGGTTTTACATAGGTCCTTAAAACACTGATGGAACGAGTTATTCGTGACAAACTCATTCACTGAAGAACGTCCATAAACTGAATAAAATAACCAGAATAAAATCTCCTAAGTGTTTCACACGGAGTTGAAGAAAAGAGACTGACGACACATCGTGATGTCGGCAACACTTCCGTTAATTCAAATAAATAACGGTTACTTCGAGACGGTGAGGGATTGGTTGACAAGCGCGATATTGTCAGATAACGCCAACTGCAACGATGCCAAATGTCACTGATGATTTATTGTGTTGCTTGCATGATGTCACATGGGGTGTCAAGAACTTGCAACACTGGGTATTTAGAAGGATAACTATAGGTGTATTAAAATTACGACCATATTTGTATAAATAATGGAAACCATTGATGTAATCAATTTGTTGATTTGGGTCTCTTGCACAAAAACCACGGTATCCCACATCGACCCGTGTACTGGCCCCATAGGCCGGTGCTTACTCTTCGGGCCGAGGTGTAGCGAGATGAGTGATTATTATCATGTTCGGCCTATTACTCTTTGAGTATCTATATGGTATTGACACCTATTGACAACATAAGGACCCGTTTGTACATTGAAAGGGCTTTACAACTTTAACCGGCACAGGTACCACCACAGGCGAATTAAATCTTCAGACGACAGACAGAATAAACACTTAAGTGATTGTCATAGATATACTCAAAGTCGAACTGCTCGTAACATCTGCTTCACACTCGGCCCATTCTCGTCAAACGTTATGAATTTGAATACCTAGAAGACTTCGCTTACATTATTCAAAGAACGTTTCAGCAATGTGTCCATCATTCGTAGAGGTTTAACTTATCTAAATTCGTCATTCAGCTTCGCAACATATGATGTTCGGAAAAAAAATATTGTTACCGAAGTCGTTTCTGTTCAAACAAACTCACAACAGTTGACGATAATCGACCCAGTGTGAAGCGGCCTTAGATCTGAATTGATCAAGGACAAGTTTGTCATGTAACTGCGAGCCAGCCGTGGCCCTATTGAGGTCACGTGGATCTTGAATGGATCTCACTCGTGTAGGATGGAGAAGGAGGAGGAGGAGGTCCCCCTTGAGGGAAGACAAACGGAGCTTCGAGGGTGACCTCACGAAACTTGAAACTCCTTATGACTCACACGTCAACCGCAACAAAGATATCGTATATCCATTCAGCTTTCAAGAATGAGTAACACACACATACACACACGGCACACACACATACACAAATACATGGCGCACACACGCGCACACACACACACACACACACACACACACACACACACACACACACACACACACACACACACAAACAAACGCATTTCCACAAAGCATTTCCTCCTTCTCTCTTTTCCTCTGTGGTTTCTGAGATATTTATGTGCTCATCTCGAAGGATATAACAAGACATACTTTCTTTTCCTTCTATTTGATCTCATTTTATTTGATTATATTTCATCTTTTAACGGTTTTCTTACTTCATTTGTTTCTGTCGTTCTAGTTAATCTTTGCGTTTCTCTTTCGTTACCAGGATTCGAACCCGACCTGGTTCCCCTTTGGCACTCCTCCTGAGGGACTCCCCAAGGGGTCCTCCGGAGACTCCTTCCCCCGTGGCAATTGTTTGTTTACCAAAGACCCTGAGGCATCTGCTGCCCCCAGTGGAAATCTCGCGAGTCAACGTGGGTGGTCGGTGCGAGACTATTAGAACAAAAAAGAGGGAGACTGCAAGAGACCATAAAGCATACACTATAGACTAATCCATGTCCGTAACCACCATCATCCCTATCCTTGTCCACAAGGACAGAAGTGCTGGTACAGTCCAGAACAGCAACATTGTTGGTAGTTCCTCACTGGCTTCTTCCCTTGTCATCCTCTCTTCCTTTTCTATACCATTTATTATTGGGGACAATCAAACCTGTCCCACTATTCGTTAGAGTAATACACACAAATACTGGGTAATGGTTCATCTAAGTTAATTACTAAAATTCTTTAATTTGTGTTTTTTTATTGTCTGCCGCCGGGAGATTTTATTCAGCTGATGGGAAAGCCTCTGAGGGACTCTGAAGGGTTAGATTCAACCAAGTCTTTCTTTCTTCGAAAATAATTGTTTTAAGGTACAGCTTTTTCCTTAATATACTGTAACTGTTTGTTGGACTTCCAAGTTTTACAATCGTTTTAAACGACTCGTATGTAGTTAATTTCAGACTTCTATTTCCATATTTATTCTTATTAGTATTCTGAAAATGACGGTGGTCATGAAAAAAGAGGCAAAACAGAATAAGAAAAATGTTGGTGCAAGAAAAAAAAAATATGTACAACGACACAAAAGTAATGATAATGATAATAACATAATAACGATATAATAATAATAATAATAATAATAATAATAATAATAATAATAATAATAATAATAATAATAATAATAATAATAATAATAATAATACATACATATACCAAGGCTTTTTCCCCCTTACAAGGGAGGTAGCCAAAAAGGAAAAGGCATAAAATCATTCCCACCCATTCCATCCCTGAATACACTCCACACCCCTCCACCCTCCCTCTTATCTTAGCACCTCCTGGATGACGGGTCATCCCTGCACCTTGTCCACTGCCCTGGGTCAGAAGCAGTGTCGCAAGACACAGCACATCCACAACAAGGCTGCTTCATTAAATCGGCGACCCCCCCTCTCCGCCCCCCCCCATGCATAAAAGGAGAAGACGGGGAGAAATCCCTTCGGGCTGCGTCAAATTTTGCTCACACATACTACCTCAACCCCCATCCCACCTCATGCATCACAACATCATCCATATATAACCATTCTCCATTCACCCCTGTCTTCTGTCCTCTCCCGTCCTTCCTCAACAGACGTTCCCCTCTTCCTCTAATCCCCCTTCATCCCATCCATCCATCTCATCCTTGGTTGTCCCCTTATGTTCACTCCCTCCACCTCTGCCTTCCACACATCTTTTACTAATCTTTCTTCACTCATTCTTTCCATGTGTCCAAACCATCCTAATACTCTTTCATCAACCCTATCTCCCAACTCCCTTACCACCCCTATTCTCCTCCTTACCTCCTCATTTCTCACCCTATCTAGCCTAGTAACCCCCATTATACTTCTCAGACACCTCATCTCAAACACATTCAAACTCCTTCTCTCTTCCTCTCTTATGTTCCATGTTTCTGCCCCATACAGTGCTGTTGGCACAATCACTCCTTCATACAGTCTCCTCTTAGCATCCATTCCCAAATGTCTATTCCTCATTACACTTTTTAATCCACCAAGGCATTTACTCGCTTCTCTCAGTCTATATTCTACCTCCACTCCACCTTTTCTTTCCACATTCGCACCCAAGTATCTAAAACTACCCACTTTCTCCAGTCGCTCTCCCTTAATGCTCACTTCCAATCTGCTGTCACTTTCACCCCTTGTACATCTCATCACCTTACTTTTACCCACATTTATCCTCAGCTTTCTTCTATCACACTCTCCCAAACTCTGTCACCAACTTCCTCAATCCCTTCTCTGATCCTGCCACAAACAACATCTGGCTCACCTCCCACTTTTCTCCATTTTCTTTAACCATCTCCAATAATAATAATAATAATAATAATAATAATAATAATAATAATAATAATAATAATAATAATAATAATAATAATGATAATAATAATAATAATAATGATAATTAATAATGATAATTAATAATAATAATGATAATAATAATGATAATGATAATAGTACTAATAATAATAATAATAATAAAAATAATAATAATAATAATAATAAAAACAATAATAATAATAATAATAATGATAATAATAATAATAATGTTATTACTATTATTATTGATAATAATAATAACAATGATAATAATAATAATAGTGATGATAATGATAATAATGATGGTAATGATAATAATGACAACAGCACAATAACAATAATATTAATATTGATAATAATAATAACAATCATGATACATACATACATATACCAAGGCTTTTTCCCCCTTCCAAGGGAGGTAGCCACAAAAGGAAAGGCATAAAAACACTCCCACCCATTTCATCCCTAAATACACTCCACACCCCTCCCACCCTTCCTCTCATCTGAGCACCTCCTGGATGACGGGTCATCCCTGAACCCTGCCCACCGCCCTGGGTCAGAAGCAGTGTCGCAAGACACAGTACATCCACAGCAAGGCCGCTTCATTTAATCGGCGACCCCCCCTCTCCGTCCCCCTTTGCATATAAGGAGAGGACGGGGAGAAATCCCTTCGGGCTGCGTCAAAATTTACTCACACATACTACCCCACCCCCACCCCCCCGCCTATTCCTCCTCATGTCGTCACAACATCATCCATATACAACCATTCTCCACTCACCTCTGTCTTCCGTCCTCTCCCTTCCTTCCTCAACAGACATTCCCCTCTTCCCCAAAGCCCCCTTCACCCCATCCATCCACCTCATCCTAGGACGTCCCCTCATGTTCACTCCCTCCACATCTGCCTTCCATACCTCTTTTACTAGTCTTTCGTCACTCATTCTTTCCATGTGTCCAAACCATCCTAATATTCTTTCATCAACCCTCTCTCCCAAATCCTTTTTCACCCCTGTTCTCCTCCTCACCTCCTCATTTCTCACTCTATCTAGCCTAGTAACCCCCACCATACTTCTCAGACACCTCATCTCAAACACATTCAAACTCCTTCTCTCTTCTTCTCTTATGTTCCACGTTTCTGCCCCATACAGTGCTGTTGGCACAATCACTCCTTCATACAGTCTCCTCTTCGCATCCATTCCCAAATGTCTATTTCTCATTACACTCTTTAAACCACCAAGGCATTTACTCGCTTCTCTCAATCTACATTCTACCTCCACCCTCATTCCTCCCTTTCCTGCCACATTCGCACCCAAGTATCTGAAACTATCCACTTCCTCCAGTCTCTCTTCCTTAATACTTACTTCCAATCTGCTGCCACTTTCACCCCTTGAACATCTCATCACCTTACTTTTACCCACATTTATCTTCAACTTTCTTCTATCACACACTCCCAAACTCTGTCACCAACTTCATCAAACCCATCACTGATCCTGCCACAAACAACAGCTGGCTCACCTCCCACTTTTCTCCATTTTCTTTAACCATCTCCAATAATAATAATAATAATAATAATAATAATAATAATAATAATAATAATAATGATAATAATAATAATAATAATAATGATAATAATAATAATAATAATAATAATGAAAATAATAATAATAATAATAATGATAATAATAATAATAATAATAATGATAATAATAATAATAATAATAACAATAATAATAATAATAATAATAACAATAATAATAATAATAATAATAATGTTATTACTATTATTATTGATAATAATAATAACAATGATAATAATAATAATAGTGATGATAATGATAATAATGATGGTAATGATAATAATGACAACAGCACAATAACAATAATATTAATATTGATAATAATAATAACAATCATGATACATACATACATATACCAAGGCTTTTTCCCCCTTCCAAGGGAGGTAGCCACAAAAGGAAAGGCATAAAAACACTCCCACCCATTTCATCCCTAAATACACTCCACACCCCTCCCACCCTTCCTCTCATCTGAGCACCTCCTGGATGACGGGTCATCCCTGAACCCTGCCCACCGCCCTGGGTCAGAAGCAGTGTCGCAAGACACAGTACATCCACAGCAAGGCCGCTTCATTTAATCGGCGACCCCCCCTCTCCGTCCCCCTTTGCATATAAGGAGAGGACGGGGAGAAATCCCTTCGGGCTGCGTCAAAATTTACTCACACATACTACCCCACCCCCCACCCCCCGCCTATTCCTCCTCATGTCGTCACAACATCATCCATATACAACCATTCTCCACTCACCTCTGTCTTCCGTCCTCTCCCTTCCTTCCTCAACAGACATTCCCCTCTTCCCCAAAGCCCCCTTCACCCCATCCATCCACCTCATCCTAGGACGTCCCCTCATGTTCACTCCCTCCACATCTGCCTTCCATACCTCTTTTACTAGTCTTTCGTCACTCATTCTTTCCATGTGTCCAAACCATCCTAATATTCTTTCATCAACCCTCTCTCCCAAATCCTTTTTCACCCCTGTTCTCCTCCTCACCTCCTCATTTCTCACTCTATCTAGCCTAGTAACCCCCACCATACTTCTCAGACACCTCATCTCAAACACATTCAAACTCCTTCTCTCTTCTTCTCTTATGTTCCACGTTTCTGCCCCATACAGTGCTGTTGGCACAATCACTCCTTCATACAGTCTCCTCTTCGCATCCATTCCCAAATGTCTATTTCTCATTACACTCTTTAAACCACCAAGGCATTTACTCGCTTCTCTCAATCTACATTCTACCTCCACCTTCACTCCACCTTTTCCTGCTACACTTGCACCCAAGTATCTAAAACTATCCACTTCCTCCAGTCGCTCTCCCTTAATGTTCACTTCCAGTCTACTGCCACTTTCACCCCTTGTACATCTCATCACCTTACTTTTACCCACATTTATCTTTAGCTTTCTTCTATCACATACTCTCCCAAACTCTGCCACCAGCTTCCTCAATCCCTCCTCTGACCCTGCCACAAGCGCAGTGTCGTCCGCAAACAACAGCTGGCTCACATCCCACTTTTCTCCATTTTCTTTAACCATCTCCAATCCCTGACTCACTACCCTAGCATTCACCTCTCGCACCACCCCATCCATGTATAAGTTGAACAGCCAGGGCGACATAACGCATCCTTGACGAAGTCCCACCTTTACTTCAAACCACTCACTCTCTCCATTTCCAATCCTAACACATGCTCTACTACTCACATAAAAACTCTTGACAGCTCCCAAAAGCTTTCCTCCTATCCCATAAATCTGCATAACCTCCCACAGTGCCTTTCTGTCTACCCTATCATAAGCCTTTTCCAGATCCATAAAAGCCCAAAAAACATCTTTCCCTTTCCTATAGCTTTCTCACATATCTGTCTTACCACAAAGATCTGATCTACACAACCTCTACCCGTCCTAAATCCACACTGTTCCTCACCAATTACTCCTTCTGTTCCTCTCCTAATCCTCTCAATTAAGATTCTCCCATAAGCCTTCCCTACTACACTCAACAGGCTAATCCCTCTGAAATTACTACATTCACACTTGTCCCCTTTTCCCTTGTAAAGAGGAACTATACAGGCACTACTCCAGTCCTCCGGTACTTTACCCTCTCTCCAGCAAACATTAAATAATCTCACCAACCAGTCCACCATCACTGAACCTCCCTTTTTCAGACATTCTGCATGACATCCATCCAGACCAGGTGCCTTACCTGCTTTCATCATCTTTACAACTGCCTTCACCTCATCCTTCCTTATTTCTCCTCCGTTTTCCTCACTCATCACTCTCATTTTCTTCGTATTTCCCACTGCAGCTATCTTTCCTTCCCTATCCTCCTTCACATTTAGCAACT
Source organism: Oratosquilla oratoria (assembly GCF_046742065.1). Lineage (NCBI taxonomy): Eukaryota > Metazoa > Arthropoda > Malacostraca > Stomatopoda > Squillidae > Oratosquilla > Oratosquilla oratoria. The sequence continues at coordinate 31,283,537 of NC_134799.1, read as the reverse complement.
CCCTAAAATATTCTGCCCATCTTCCCCTCACTGCCATCTCTTCCATTATCAACTCTCCATCTGTACCTTTTACCTTTTCTTCCCTACTTGATTCGCCTCCTCTTCCTCTCTTAATTTCTTTCCAAAACATCTTTTTATTACTTTCAAAATTTTCTGTCATACTCCTACCCCATTTCACATCTGCTCTCCTCTTTGCCTCCTTTACCTTTTGCTTTACTTCTCTTTTCTTTTCTTTGTACCTCTCATATGACTCCCCTGTCCTCTTTTGTAACCAATCTGTGAATGCTCGCTTCTTCTCTTCTACAACCTTCTTTGTTTCCTCATCCCACCATTCACTACCCTTTCTTCTATTTCCCCCTGTCCTTCTTGTTCCACACACCATCCTTGCACACTTTAAGACTCCCTCCTTGAACCATCCCCATTCCTCCTCACACCCATCTCTGCTCTATCCTTTACTCCCTCCCACTCCTCCTTCAGCTTCTTTTCGTACTCCTTCTCCTTTTCCTTTTCATTCAAGGAGTTCACTCTAAGAACCTCCCTACCTTTTGTCCCTTTCCTCCTTCTCCATCTATCCTCCACTCTCAACTTACCTTCCACCAAAAAATGATCTGATATTCCCCCACCCTCTCCCCTTAGCACATGTACATCCTTAACTCTTCCTATCATAATCCTATTTACCACTACATAATCCATTAGCGCTCTATCTACCATCCTTCCCTCCACCACCCTCTCCCATGTGTACTTATGCTTGACTTTCTTCCGAAACACTGTATTTGCTATCATCAACTCTCTTTCTAGACACATTTCCACCATCAACTCTCCACTACGATTCTTTCCTGGAACTCCACATTTCCCAACCACTCCATCGATTGGACCATTTCCCACTCTAGCATTAAGGTCTCCCAGTACTATTACATTGACATTTCTTCCTAAACTCTCTATGCACTCATTTAAATCTATCCAAAAGGCCTCC
>NC_134799.1:31275064-31277564 GCF_046742065.1 Oratosquilla oratoria | reverse complement strand
AAGTGGGGAAGGGAGAGGGAAGAAAGCGTGCGGGTGGTCACATTAACCTCACCTAATGAGTGATCCAGTTGTCACGTAGTTTGCTCGTGGCTTGGTTTTAACATTAACATTAACATTATTACATAGACCAATAGCATAGGCTACAGTTGTCTCAAGTGTCTGTGTATTTATACATATGTACATTCATGCAATATACACGCATAGATATACACATGCATACATACATACATACATATATACTGTACATACATGCATACATATATACATACCTACATATATGCACACTTACATACGTACTTACATAATGCATGTATACATACATGCATACATACACACTTACATTTATACATACGTACACGTATACGCACATACATATTTTTATACATGCATACATACATACATATACACACACATACATATATACATACATGCATATATGCATACTTACATACGTACTTACATAATGCATGTATACATGCATACATACACACTTACATTTATACATACATACACGTATACGCACATACATTTTTTATACATGCATACATAAATACATATACACACACATACATATATACATACATACATACATAAGCACATATTTTCATTCATACATACATAAATATACACATACATATATGAATACATGCATACATAGATACATACATACATACATTATAAACGCATACATACATTATACACACATACATATATACATTATACACACATGCATACATACATTCATACATACATACATACATACATATATACATACTAAAAGGCATATTATCCATTACACCCATCCGTCTATGAACTACAGCCTACAAAAAAAAAATCCACAAGCTTTCGTTCTATATATAGACCAATAAGCCTGTCAGCACTGAAACCATAACAGAAACTGACGAAGCCTCATCATTAATAGTCCTTTCTGTTGATGACGGAGAAAAAAAAAAATGTAATTACAGTGCCCGATAGATTTTCGTTCTCATTAATTGGATCAGATGTGTCTGTACTTGAATTAACGCGGTGTTTATTTGGAAAATGTCATCTCTAGTGAAAATAACGTATTATTTGAAATAACGTCTGGTTTGAAATTAACGCGTTATTGACTTGAAATAACGTAATGTTGATCTAAAAAACGCAATATTTGTTTGAAACAAAGCAATATTTATTAAAAATAAAGCAATTTTCATGTACAATAACACGACACTGATCTTAAATAACGCGACATTAATTCAAAATAACGCTAAGTACTTCACATAATAGCCCTTCATCAACGCAAGAGACAGCCATCATCATCATCATAATGATAATAATGATGATAATAATAATAATAATAATAATAACAACAATGATAATAACAATAATAATAATAATAATAATAATAACAACAATAATAATAACAATAATAATAACAATAATAATAATAAGAATAATAATAGTAATAATGATAATAATAAAAGTACCACCCTTTATTTAATTCACTAACCTAACCTCCTCTGTTCGGGGGCACATTATACATTTTATTCTGTCCCCTCCAGCCCCACCCCCGTCTAAGGATTTCTTTCAAGTGATGGGCCCGATGACTGCCCTGTTCAGGCCTTGGCTTCTGCTCTCCTCCTCCTCCTCCTCCTCCGTCTCCTCCTCCTCCTCCTCCGTCTCCTGAGGGGAACAGTATGACGTCAGCTTGGCACTCTCCCACTGTCCCACTGACCTTTGAATGTCGGTGAATGGATCGATGGATGAATGGGTGGATGGATGGATTGAGGCCATGGATGCACTTCACAAATCTACCGTCATCCATTTTAAACGGGGAGGGGTCTTCCCTAAGATGAATAAAATCACCTGGCGGCAGAGTGTCATGTATTACCACCTGACATGTTTTTTTTACGGTGAGGGGTGCTTAGCTATGGACGAAACTGCCACCTTTGCCCTATGTCCACGGATAGCCAATATAAGTGGCAGTGACCGATAGTAATTATGAATTACATGGGAGAGCTTTCGGTCCATAACAACATCGGATGGAAAAAAAAAAAAAAAAAAAAAAAAAAAGTAGCTTCAGAAGGCGTACACCAAAAGGCGCTTAACTGTTACCTTTAGGTGTCCAGAAAGCTTGTGCATGTGGCAGTCACCACCACCACCGTCAGCCGCAGGTGAGTCATACTCGGCCCCTATTAGCTTCAAGACCTGATCTAAGCCTAACAATCAACAACCTCAAATGAAAATAATAACTTGGGAACTAATAACGAGGTCCTCCACATCTCCCCCATCCCCTCCTTCCCACTATCTCCCCATGCCATCTCCCCTCTGTCTTCTCCCTCCCTCCAACACGCACACCCCTCGAAGCACCTCGCCCTCAACTACAAGTCTTGGAGGTGGGGAGGGGAGGCTCCTACTGCTGACGGTCTCTCACTGAAGAACTATCTAAAGTAGAAGCGTTTGGATATATATATATATATATATATATATATATATATATAAAATTTATATATATATATAC
>NC_134799.1:31265064-31270064 GCF_046742065.1 Oratosquilla oratoria | reverse complement strand
TGAATGTGTGAGTGAATGAATGAATGAATGAGTGAATGAGTTACTGAATGAGTGAATGAATGATAATGATTAAGTGTATAAGTGAGTGAGGGAGTTTTCTTTAGTTGGTTAGTGACCCCCGTCGGGTAGGTAAGGCTGAGGTTCTCAACTTGGTTATGGGTTGCTGTTCAAAAAAGACCACTTTTGAACACTGAATTTAATCGCTTTGTATCTACTAATTCCCCACTGGATTTCATTTCGTTGCCTCACTTGGGACAATGTGGCCCACTAGGGGGTCCACGGTTCACACGATGTAAACGATTGCTGTAAAATAAAACCTTATAAATCAAACTCAGACGGTCTACTGCAAGTTAAACTAGCAACTCTTTGTCTTTGTCGCCAAATTTTTTACTCTAATGGTAAATATCGATTGTTCTAATTATACACCATAAAAAAAGATAAAAGGAAGGAAAGAAAAGAAAAAAGAAAAAAAAACATGAAAAAGTAAGAGAAAAAAAGAAAAGAAAAAAAAAAAGAAGAAAAGAAGAAAAAAATCAGGTCGATCTTCTCACGCCTGAGCACTTACCGGACGCGAACACGGTCCCCACTCGTCGTCTCCAGAGACACTCGATCCAATGACGCCAGCGAAAGTACTCCATTTCAGGGCACCAACTCTGCAGAATGGCTACCAGCATGATGGAAGAACAATTTGGCCTCATTTCTCCAAAAACGGGAGGTGCCAAAGAAGCTACGAAATAAGCTTTGAGTGCCACTTGGCTCAGCCCTTCGCCTGTGTCAAGTGGAGGAGGACTTGCTCAAGCGGAGTCAGTTCCCGAGTACGATCCTTCGAAGTCATGGGAATATAAAGTCTGTGGTTTGGCACCACCCAAACCCTGACGTATCCGGGTAACACTGTTCTTGTGCCGCCAGGCGATTTTAATGATCTCCGTGGAACCTCTCTCTCCCTCTCCTCTGTACCGAAAGGCTTATAGCTTACCTTAATTCCTCTAAATACCTTCCTCGACTAATATCTTTTTACCTGTCGCCAGGCGATTTTATTCACTCTGAAGGACTGGATAAGTCTGGGTAAACTCACCTCCTGTTTTCAGAATCCTTTGCAATATAATTTCAATTACTCCAGAATGGATGGAGATAATTGCCTTGTCCATCCGGTTGACTGGAATGCTGAGCCAAATGCTGGTAATTGGATTTCAAGAACATATTTGTTCAGGTCATTTCCCATTACTCTGAAATATGATCGCAATTCAATGTCTGTTACATAAAAATGTGAACGTCAATACAAGGGACGAGAGGAAAAATGAAAACAAAGAAATGAGAAATTGGCAACTGTGGCAGACAAGAGAGAGAGAGAGAGAGAGAGAGAGAGAGAGAGAGAGAGAGAGAGAGAGAGAGAGAGAGAGAGAGAGATAGAGAGTGAAAGAGAAATAAAGAAATAAAAAATTAAGAAACAAAGAAACAAAAATAAAGAGAAAGTTAGGGAAAGAGAGAAACAAGGAAAGAGAGACCGATGAACATTTACCAAAACTTGTAATTCTTTTTCACTTCGATTAGAATTTCCAAGACCGAGACTTCATTGGAATTCTTCTCGAAGTCTGAAATGACCTTCGAACTCTAGAACTCACCTTAATGACCTCAGCCTTCGGTTGGTCGAAGTCTTCGAAGAGGATCACGAGGATCTTCATGATGCAAGTTCCTGGCCTGTCCTTCGTGCAACTTCGTCTTCGAGGTCGAGTTGGGGGACTGGGGAGGGAGTGCCAGTGTTCACACTTCCTTCAGGACATATCACTCAAAATTTCGAAAAAAAAGGAAAAGTAAGGAGGGAAGAGCATCGATGTTCACACTTCCTTGAGGACATTTCACTCAAAATTTCCAGAAGAAGAAAGAGAAAAAAATAGGAAAAAATAAATAAAAAACCGACTGTTGCAGATCTACTTTCTCTTGGCTTCATGGGACTTGTGTCCATCAAGTACACACCCTCGCTTTATATTATACATGTGCATTCTTAGAACTATTACCACTTAATGACTATTTTTGTTCCTCGTGTGATAGTTTCCGAGTAACCTTTCTGGAAGCCATCTTATTTTTCTTTTATTTTCATCTTTTTTCACTATATTTCGACTGACCCGCATAGAATCATATTTTCGTTTCTTTCGTATCTATCAAACAATCGTTCCCGAACGATCTTTATGGAACACATCTCATTTTTTTTTATTTTTCATATCTTCCACTGCATTCCGAGTTATGTAACAGTGGACATCAAACTCTTCTTTTATTGAAAAGAAAATGGAGAACTATTCAAATATTTTGTTCTTATTCGTTTTCTTGTGCGACCACAAGAAAACACTACGAATACCTAAATAAACATTATTGTCGTTTCCAATACCCTTGAGCAATATCATATGATGTTAAATAATATATGGAGTATAATAGAAGGTGCTGCCGTTATGTGAATTTTGTGCTGGTAATAATGTCGAGCGAGTTTATTCCACCTGCCAGGCCTTTCTGGATATTGTTATTATTCATATAGTCATTTATTATTAGTCTTTATCACAAGTCGACTTACTGGCCGGGAGTTGTTCTTCTGTCGACATTATTAACTTTTAACATTAATGGAAACTTTTAGCATCAATGGCTTTCCCTTTGCTGATGTCCTTGAACTTCATTTACTTAATTAAGTAATTAATTAATTTACTTATTTATCTATTTATCGTATGAGGTTTTATTACGCGGTTGATTGATGATATCTCTACTTATGGGTACCGATCCGCCAAGCCTTGATGTTGATGTCTCGCTTATTCACCCTTTTCCACAGTTAAACGGTTGTGACCTCACTTCAATTGAACTTACCGCTGTCATACAATGAAATTTTTATTCTGACTGTCGTCATGTGATTTTATTCAGCTAAGGGAAACTTTTAATAGTTGCGAGGTAAAGGTGAAGCTTGTTTATTTATTTATTTAATTATTTATTTAACTATATATTAATTCACTTATTTCCTTTTCATTCCGCAGACAGTAAAATACCAGCTGTCATTGGTAGTTTCCTTAATTTTCTTGCTTCTGTTTTCATTAACTACGAGTACTCACTAAAAAAAAAAAAAAAAAATCTCCTGGTTTTCAGTTATATACTTTCCCATTTTCTTTTTCCTATTTTTTCTACAAACTATTTCACGTGGACTCAGATGATTGTTCTCCCGTTAGACGAAGAAAAATTCTTGTTGGACTTGGAGGAACCAATGAGAAACGTGACATGGAGGCCTCTTCACGCGTGGCATACGCTCTCGGCATTCTTCACAAGAACAACGCTTCCTGGTTTGTCTCTCTCGAGGAAGATGTCTTCCTCTGATGGGCTGCTCAATGTTCATTTCAAGGAGGACTTTACGAGTGATGCTCCGTGAGTTTCAGGCACTTCGTAGCTCGTTTACGAGTGGTACCTTCCGGCACTATGCTGGGACTCAAAGTGAAAGGACAGTTCACTTTTTTCCATTATGTTATGCTAGGTTGGGAGATATCTATTATTATTCCTACAAAGATAAGGAAGGATAATCTCTACTATTTATTGTCTCAATCATCATAATACTTCTGTATGTATATTAAGCAGTCTTCTCCGACTCCCTGCAGTGACACTCTGTTATCAGCCCGAAGTCCAGATACTTAGAACAAAGGTACTTGGCTTCGGCCCCAGGTACTCAATACCTTCTGGCGTAGGTTCCTATTCTTCACCTTCTAACCCGTTAGGAAGGCGGCACTGTTCAGTACATCTTTATTCTGGTGCTCATGGGCGATTTTATTCAGGCGTGGAGAAGGTCGTCTTTCCTCTCGATAAGTTCAATGGGATGTAGGCCACGTGACCCAGTTTCTGAAGCGAAATTGGTGAAGTTTTGTCAAAACGCAAAGGCAATGATGGGTTCTGTATACACCCTGAAGGTACTTCTGTTTGAAGTACACTTCATACCTTAGGACCGAAGCGTTGGTAAACTACAGTCCGTAACAACAACAACAACAAGAACAACACCGCACGGCTCAAATATATATCTTTTTTCTTTTCTTCTCTTTTTTTTTTTAAATTTGTGTGCCTATGATCTTATTTAGTAGGTATTATCTGCTTTCCATTGGACAAGTCAGAAGACTATTTTGAATACACTAATCAAACATCCATTTCTTCATCAAACTATGAGATATGGGAGATAAGGGATGATGAGGTATGGGGGCAGTCTTCATATTTTCATTTCTGAATTCGTGGTCGATTATCCATCTTTCTCACATTCTTTTCCGTAAATTTGTTGAATGTAAATCAATCTTTCTGTTACCATGGGCAAAGACGTCACCGTTTCCATAGCAACCATAAATGATTTGTTTTCTTTACTTCCTGTGATCATCAATTATTAATGATTTTCTGTTTATGGGATAACTTTTTTCGATCTTTGATTATTTACTGCACCTAAGATTTATTCAGGTCATCTTGATGTTTTGCTGTGAACAAACATAAATACATCCTATTTCCTTTCGTTTTTTTATATTGACTTACCGGTATATTTCCTTAAGTTTCACTCTCACTATCTGTTACATTAAGTTATCTTCGTGTATTTGTTCCTCCTCTTCATTATTCTGTTCCTTGTGAAAGCTTCTTAAATTTCATATATATTCAATGACAATTTTTAAAAACATTACCATCTTGTTTATCTTGATATTTTCTCATTCACTTTAGACAAAATAAACATAAATGAATATATCTTTCCATTCTCAATTTTCTTATCTATCTCACTTCCATTTCAATTACTTTGACAAATTCAGTATCACCACAACAGATGCGAGATTGTCCTAAAGGATAGCGGCACTGGTAAAACACAGTCCATAACAACCAACCAACTAATTTCTAAACTTCACTGGAGATAAAACACTTAAATCTTGGTATCATCCCAAAATAAATACAATCACTATGAAAATAAAAATACTTGATTTCCACAATTCTTTTACTAAAGAAATAAGACGCAAGTTTGA
>NC_134799.1:31257564-31260064 GCF_046742065.1 Oratosquilla oratoria | reverse complement strand
GAAGTCGACTTCACCAAGGCCTTCGCCACCAGGTTCCTTATCAAACGCACAAATGATCTCGTGTGGATGGTAACAAATAGTCTCCGTTTGCTAACCTAACCTCCTTCTGTTGACCTACTTAAACGCGGTAATCTATGTGTTTTTTTTCTTTTGTCTTGGTTCTAGCTAAAACAGAATTATTTTGTCAAGCAGAGGGAGGTGGGAGTTGGGTCCAACATTTTCATTGAATCAATGGAACTCTTCGGGGTTTCCCCTCAAGTGACTGAAATCATGTGGGCCTACCCAAAATAAGAATGAAAAAGGGCGTCACCGCAGCTGTGGTGGTAAATGTTCTGCTAAAATTCCAGCTAACTAGGTCACAGGAACACTCACTGTCACATTCTTTTTATATAACGAGGAACCTCCTAAACTCGGTTTTGATAATCTCCGTTGCTAACTCTATTACCGAAACGGACTGCCATGCATTTCTGTTGGTCGTCTGCTGTTCTTTCGTTTGCCTGTTTGTCTGTTTGTTTGTTTTCTGTTTTCGTCCAAGGCGTGTTGCCGTTCCTGGGGTCTCTTGAGGTTTACCTCCTTATTTGGGCAACACAACACAGACGTCGAACCTTCGCTTAAAACGCAAGGTTCATCTCAAAACAGTGACTGGCTTTCGTGTTTACAATTCCACCACGATGATTCTCCTCTGCCTGCCTGCCTGCTTGCTCGTATGCTTACCAGCGCTTCCTACAAATACGTTCCAGGCTCGTCTGCTTGCTTATCAATTCTGCATGGAAGCTTCCCGTGTGTTTGCTTTCGTATTTATTTTTTTCTTGTTTTGTTTTCAATTCTGCTTGCGTGCTTGCTTGTTTGCTTGCTCCACCCGCTCACAGCACCGCGCTCTGCACAACTGCAGCCTCCACACCTCTTCCTCCTCTTCCTCCACTCCTCCACCGCCTTTGCCAATACCCTCATATCCAGCACAACCTCCTTCCCCTACACCTCTTCCATAACTTCCCCTTTTCCTTTATCTTCCTCTTCCAACTTGCCCCTTCTCTTCCATCCACCTTATCCACAAGCTCCCATTTCTTGGTCTTCCCATTTATCCGCCATCTTGGACTCCTCCTCTTCCTCCCCTCCTTCCTCTTCATCCCACCCTGGCCTCTCTTGGCCTCCCCACACAGCCTCAAGGTCCTTCAGCCTCCATCTGCCTCCACTCCCTCTCCCTCGACACTCGACCTCCCCCATCTTCCCTCCAAGCATCCCCCAAGGCAGACATCTCATCTCCCATAGCTCGGCAGTCTACACAGATGCTCACTCTTCTCCCGCCTTATCCTTATCAATTTCTTCCCATTTTCTGAGTTCGTGGGCTCGCACGCCCTCCTACTTCCTTTCTCCTTCTTCACTTCCTCGTTTTCTTTTTCTCCTTCTCCTCCTCTATCCTCTCTCTGCCTTCCCTACTCCTCTTTCATCTTCGTTCTCCTTCCTTCCTTCCTTTCTTCTCTTCATCCTCCCTCCTTCCTCTTGCCTCTTCATCTTCCCCTTCGTCATTCTTTGTTTCTACTCTTCTTCCTCATGCTCCTGTTCCATCCATCCTCCCCTTTCTTCTTCTTCTCTCCCTCGTCCCCCACTTTCTTCCTCTCCTCTTACTCCAACTCCTTTTCGCTTTTCTTTTCTTCTCCAGTTTTCATTTCTTCCCCCTACTTGTCTTCCTCTGCCTTTCTTCTCATATTTCCTTTTCCTTTCAACAATATTTGATTAGTTTCTCTATCTACTCTTTCTTCTTCCTTTCATTCGATTTTCTACTCTCTTTTACTCCTCGTCTACCCTCCACTTACATCTTCTTTTTGCTTTCTTCAAACTCCTTACTTTCTCCCATTTCTCCCTGTTTCTTCCCTCTTCCTTACATTTTCTCTTCATCATCACTTTCTCCCTTTCTGATCTCTCTTTCATTCTCATCTTTTTCACGTCCTACAACATCTCCTCTTATTTTCTTTCTTCGCTCCTTCTTTTAATCTATCTTATTTCCTTCCTCCTTTTCAATTTCCTTGTTCTTTGTTCTCGTTCTTCCTTTCCTCATCTGCTTCCTTTCCTCGTCTCCTTATTTACACTGGTCAGCAGTTCCTTCGTCGGTAATTTCATTCCACCACCACCGACGCCCCTTTCATAGATGTCTCCCTCTTACTAATGCTCGTAGCCGGCTCTCACATCCCGTCCACCACCAACGCCACCACTACCACCACAACCACCACCAACTCCACCGCCACCATACCACCACTACTACAACCATTGCCACAACAACCATGACAACCACTAAAGATGTTATAACCATCTCAATAAGCCCTTTACTTGATTTACTCCACTTGCATATTTATTCTAACAGCTGCCAGAAGATTCTTTTCAATTGAGAAAAAACCGTGCGTCTCCTGCAAGCGACATAATGGCTTGACTGCCTGATTCATTGATAGATTAATTGAAAGTCAATGAAATCTAGAGAGTTGATAACCTGAGTGGCCACCCATGA
>NC_134799.1:31235064-31242564 GCF_046742065.1 Oratosquilla oratoria | reverse complement strand
TTAATATGAAGTAAATGAAATACATAAATGAATAAACAAATGAAATAAAAGAGGAAAAACGGATAAAAAAAAATCCAATCTCCTCAGTGTGTATGATAGCTGTAAACACATTATAGGAAAGTGAATGCTGGGTGGACTGGATATACCAAGACCTAAAACAGCCGTAAAATATATTACTGCACAACAGGATAGCTTTTCAACTTTAATGTCTTATTTTTTTTCATTTCTTCATTTGCAACTACAACTTTATCTCTTCTTTCAATTTACTACTTTCTTTTCCTTTTCCTCCTTTCTTTCCACTTACTCCTCACCTGCTCCCCTGACCGCCAACTATGCCGATCAATTATTCCTCGTATGACCTCCGTAGTAAGCACGCATGAATACACAATCATCTATTTTGGGATGAGGGATCGCTATGGAAGGACAGACGGGAGGAATCAAGGGCTCCTGGAATTTGTGAAACAGTTTTTAAGGTCTTCGGAGATGTCACATTCTCAATTTCTTTTGACTACCAGTTTCTGGGAAGACCCCTTTGCTGACATAAAGGATAAAATATTATAAGAATATGTAAAAAAAAATCGAAAGAAGTTGAAACTACATACAAAAAATAAATAAATAAATAAATAAATAAATAAATAAAGAGAATAAAAAGGGAAAACGTATACGGAGTTCGATGGCCATTCACCATAACTGACCCCGTTGTGACCATGACCACGCCACCACCTGCGCAACCCACCTCCTCCACCCCCTTTATGTTATTATCATTATTCCCACTGCTATCATCCCAGTGCTTTAATGTTATTGTTCTTATTATTACTATTAATTACTATCATCATCATCATTATTATTATCATTATTTCTATTATCATAATTATTATTATCATCATCATCATCATCATCATCATCATCATTATTATTATTATCATTATTACTATTATTATTATTATTATTATTATTATTATTATTATTATTATTATTGTTATTATTATTACAATTATTATAATATCATCACATCATCATCATCATTATCAATATCATTATTACTGTTCCCACTCTGTCATTCTTCTCAGTATTTCAATTTCAAGTCGAAGATATCCAGTATTGACCTTGCATCTTAGTCCTTTTTCTTCTGTTTTCTCCTTCAGTGCAGAATATTCTCACTGTTCTCCTTTTCATCCATTTTCTCTGATTTCTGTTTTGTTTTCTTGCTTCTTCCTTTTTCTCTCTCTTCATACTTCTCTAATATATCTCTCTTGCCTCACCCTATTAATTTCGTCTCTTATCTTCCTTCTACTTCCTTCATCATTTTTTTCATTTTTGTCTCTGCAATTTTCTTTAACAGGCTTCCTTCATTTCCTCTCTCCAATGTTTCTATATTTCCTCTTCCCCTTATCTCTTCCCTTTCATTTCCATCCCTCATCTTCTCCCAAGCATCCTTTCTCCCTTTCGTCTTCCTTCTCCCCCTCTTTTCTCTCCTCTTCTCCCCTTTCCTCTCCCTCCTCCTCCTCTTTCCTTTATCCCTTGTCTTCCTTCTCAGTCTCTGATCTTCCAGTCATCCTTCCACTATCTCTTCTTCACTCCCCCCCTCTCCCCTCCCTCTCTAACACCCATCCTTCTTCCCCTCCCCCTACCCTCCCTCCCACTGGACTGGCTATACCTAATCAATTTGCAACCGACGTGCGCCCAGTGTCTGTAAGCCGGCTCACGTATCCGGACCCTATCTGGGCCTTATCTCGGACCTTATCCCGGACCCTATCCGGACCCTATCCGGACGCCACCCCAGACCCTCCCGGACTCCATACCCGGACTATTTTATTCATTCTAACAGCACAGCAGCAATCCTTGTATGGGTACCAGGTCAGCCATTAGACGTACGGTCGTTTGCTACACAGAGTTTTAAAGAAATGTACTTTTTCTCCGACATGTTTCGTAACGTTTTCGAATTCATTAGTCCGTGCGTGTAATCAGCTGTGTCTGGAAAATTGTGGACCCCATTTAATATTAAAGAAACTTTTATTTTTTCCCCATAGTCTAGTCCCCCCTGCGTGTTCGCAAATGGTCAAACTCGCGACTACCATTTTCCAGACACAGCTGATGATAATGTGAACCAATGGATTCAGTAATGTTACGAAACACTGCGAAAAATGAGTACATTTTTGGGACACCCTGTAATTTTGTTAACCCAATTTGCTATAGTTTTCCTACCCAAGAAATGGTACTTTTAGCCCATTAGAACCCAGAGGGAGGGAGTGGAATTCCTTTAGGTTAAATAAAAACATCTGCCGCATTAGCCAGAACAATGTCTCAAAAGATGTCCACTGGGCTTAGGATATATATAATTCTATTCTGCTTATCGCCAAGCTACTTGGCCCCCTCCTTCCGTGCCCAATGGTACTTTTCCTTTCAGTCCTGCTGTCGGCGGGCTATTTCATTCAGCTACACATCCTGACGCGGTTCTTATTTTGTATTCCCAAGTATTCCCGTTCTCTGTTGCGGGGCTCGTACTGTATTCTCATTACACGGTCAGCCAGTGCCGCCTGCCAAAGCGTTCCCTATGTATTCTGTGTTTTCCTTGAGAATCCCAAATAACGTTTTCTCTCACACACGCTGCCGCGATTCCCGTCTTTCCAAAATCCATCGTTTATTCTCAAAAAGCAACGTTTCTTCTTCTTCTCGAAAACATAAGTTCAGAGTTATTCACATGGAGGTAAACTCGTTTTAGAAGGCGTTTAACTACGATTATGATAATCACCTTCGCCCTAAGCATACGGACAACCTGGGCAAGTGGCAGTCATCTATAGTGATGGGAGTTTAAGTAGGGTTCAAACTATACGTAACCATGAAGGTTAATCATAATCAGTTAGTACAGCGTTTATGTCAATGGAACGTGGACGAGCTTACGGTGGGAGGAGCTAAGCGTGCTGCCAAAGTCATCACATTTTTCCTGTTTGGACAGTGGATGATGATGGATTGTGATAGCAAAGTACCCCAGCAGCAACCTTTTGATCCATGAAAATAAGTAAATAGATTAATACATAAAACAACAAGCTATAAAACCAGATGTGTATGTATACGTATATATATATATATATATATATATATATATATATATATATATATATATATATATATATATATATATATATATATATATATATATATATATAATACACTAGTATGTATACACATATTGCCTAATGTCTGATGTGTCTATCCATTCAGCTGGGAGCATGTTATGTAATTGCCTCAAGGCAAAGTTCTTCTGTCTCCTATACGTAACATGCTAAAAAAAATCCTAAATATTATTTCATTACGGGAATACAACATCTATTTTGATGACTTCGCTCACTGTTGTTCGGTGTATATTTTCCATTTGGTGGATATAAATTATTGTCACTGAAAGAAAACCATTTCGTGATTCAAGTGCGCATTAGGTGAAAAACATTGGAAAGCGTTCCCGATAAACACACAAAGCTCTTGTAATCGCTGCGATTAGTGTTAAAGTGGGGCATGGGATTGATTTAAGTGTATGTGTGTATGTGTGTTTGTGTGTGTGTGTGTGTGTGTGTGTGTGTGTGTGTGTGTGTGTGTGCGCGTGTTTGTGTGCGTGTATGCGTGTGTGTAAGAGAGAGAGAGAGAGAGAGAGAGAGAGAGAGAGAGAGAGAGAGACAGACAGACAGAGAAAGAGAGAGAGAGAGAGAGAGAGAGAGAGAGAGAGAGAGAGAGAGAGAGAGAGAGAGAGAGAGAGAGAGAGAGAGAGAGAGAGAGAGAGAGAATGAATGGGATAGATAGATAGAGAGAACAAACAGACGTGAAAGAGTGCAAAAAACAATCAAAACAGTCAAAACATGTGTCTATATCCCCATTTCTTGAAGACACCTTCCACTAAACAGACAAACCCTCAGAACCGTTTATACGATGACCATATCAAAACAACCCCTAATGATGATGATAAGGCGCCACCGCTGGACCAACAGATCACCTTGGCCCCCTGTGTCCCAGTTATGTGGTGTTATGAAACGCCGTTCAGTCCATTACCTCTTAATGGGCCATCTCGGGTCACAAAGGGCCATTGTCTCTCTGCAATAGATGTTATTGCTTCCCTGCAACAAAGGGAAATGGTTCACCAAGGCAGACTAAGGGCCTCATCTCAAGGGAACTTAATGGTTTAATCCCACGTTTCCTATGTGCTGTGTCCACACCCTATGGAGGAAGGAGTCTACAGATCGTTCGCGGCAGCCTGGCACCAAAGCCCCGCCCCCTTGTGACACTACCCCGTTTCATGATTGGATATAATTCATATATATATATATAAAAAAAAAAAAGTATCTCTGTAACATTTCTGATAAATATCACTGTCCAAATAAAGACTTCCAGGGCTTGAAACATTATCAACACTATTTCTGTTAAGAAGAGGGAGGAACCTAACTGTTAGATTACAAAGAACGGGCCGCAGTTGGATCTCGACACCATTTTTCACCTCGGCTCAGGCTTCCGAGTTGAGGTGGAGAAAGAAAAGAAGGAAGGAAGGAAGGAAGAGGAGGAAGAGGAGGAGGAGGAGGAGGAGAAGGATGGATGGAAGGAAGGAGGAGCAAGAGGAGGAGAAGGAAGGAAGGAGGAGTAAGAGGAGAAGAAGGAACAAAGGAGGAAAAATACTAGGAGGCAGAGGATGGAGTAGTGAGAAGAGAGGAGGAGAAAGAGGAGGAGAAGGAAGAAAGGAGTAAGAAGACTAGGAGGCAGAGGAGGGTGCAGTAAGAAGGTAGGAGGAGAAAGAGGAAGAGAAGGAAGAGGAAGAGAAGGAAGAGGCAGAGAAGGAAGAGGAAGAGAAGGAAGAGGGCGGCATCCTTGGCCCCGCACAAGTCTGCCTCCCTTGACTGTCACAGCTACAAATGATGTCATTACCACGCGGCCGGTACATGTACACCTGCAGGTCCTTCCTTACCTGGAGGAAGAGTGCGCGCCATTTACAAATGTTGCCCCGAAATTCAATGACTGAAAACCTGCAGCCAGCCCTACAGTACCTGGAAACAGTCCTCGGGATCTCTCTGGGAAGAATCTTTGGATTGTTGTCTGTGTTGTATTGGTATGGGTTTGAATCTATGTCACTAGCTTGTAGTAGTAGTAGTAGGAGGGGATCAGTCGCCGGTTGTCAGTTCTCCATGCGTGAAAAGGTGTAAGAAACACAGCTGAAGTTGATAGAGAGAGATCTTGGGCCCGTTCCGGAGATCGAGTGTCAGCCTTTTGGGGCTGCACCTCCATTTGGGGGTGAGGAGGTTGACTCGTTTCTAAGGTGGGCAGTGGGGAGATGATTCTCTCTGCTGTCCATCTTGCAGGTACTCGTCATGTATTGTTACAGTGGCCATCGATAAATCGACATAAATTCTCTCACCCTTCCAAAGATCGAACTAAACGTATGTAAAAGTCTTTAGCCACATGATATTCCTCCAATACACTCAAGGCAGCTTCACACTGGGCAAATTCTCGTCAACGGTTGTGAGTTCGTTTGGGCCAAAACGGCTTTGATTACAATTTTTCGTCTTTCGAATCTCCAAACGTCTTATTACATACCTTTGCGTCACTGACTGAAAAACTTAAGTACGAATTTAGAAACTTCAACCTACACGAAGATAATCCATAGTTGAGATATTCTCAAGGAAGTCTAGAATAATGTAAACGAAATCTTCTAGCTATCCAAATTCACAAAATTGACGAGAATCGTCCCAGTGTGAAGTGGGAAGATTGCAACATCGGAGACGTGTCTGAAGGCTCTGAAATATTACAGAAGCAATTACAGGAGGATAAGGAATCTTTGAAGAACCATCGGAGATATTTCTTTTGATCTGGAAACCATAAAAGGAATCTAAATCGCAGACCCTGTGTCCTCAGGATCCCTTAATTATATTTATGTAAATTCACATTGTATGCATAAGAGACAATGCCATTAAACACTGGAACTGATCAAATCAAAATCTAGTAAGTTTATTGGCATTCTACAAATACCTTTCGGTCCATAATGAAGACTGATGAAAAATAATAAATAAAAATAGATCAGTAGATAAATGGAATAAAAATCCTATGCCATACAGTGAAAACCACACTGGTACATGGAATGTACAGACAACAAAAACATCAAAGTATCCGAAGTTGGGGTAGTGACCCTTTGAGAAATAATTCTATATTTCAGCACAGTTCTGTTGCTGGAGGAACCAGGAGATGTCTGTTGGTCGCGTGGGTGAAGAGGAATCAATGGCCTTGTGCCACGTGACCAGGGTTGGGTTTTTGCTTGTACCGTCAATAGTGGCGTTAATGTTGTCAAGGACTCCTTCACACAGCGTCTCCGGAGGCGCGTCGCCGCATATCTTATTGGTGCTTCTTCTGGTAGCGTGACCATTTCTTTTCCGTACAACTAGCCACGCCATCAGATGATCATTTCCTCTCAGTAACTGGTTTCCTAAGCTTTTAACACGCTTGCTCGCATGAAAATCACGTCTTGTCTGAAGAGTTCCGTTTGACTCTGTGTGAACATGCGGTGCTACTAACTTAGCCGCAAGGAAAATCGCCTTGATTTACCACCAGGAATCTGGCAGTATTATGATATGATCTACCGTATACACACATCCCGCTGTCACCACTACGTATGAAAGGTCACACTTAAATTAAGGCAAAGACATAGTCGCACGATCGTGGTGGCGTCGTGTGATAGGGTACTGTAGGTTACATGGTCATCTTGAGGCAATGTCTGTGGCACATTCTATGGCACACCCAGTGTGCCGCGGCACATAATTTGAGAAACACTGGACTAATCACAAAATCTAGTGAACGACAAGAACTAAAGTGGTTGGCGACGAGACACTATAGGTCAAATAAAGGAATTGAGATCACTTACCGATGGCGGTACACAGTCTTCAGCGACTCTCCCAATGATTGTCAGACTCCAGCTTACCTGCCAACAAGAGAGGGGGAGAGAACAGTCAGTTGGTTGCAATCACAGCCCAAATATAGGAAAGGGGCTTGTCTGAGACTCATTCGCTGCCAGTCGTGAGCAAGCTAAAAATATAATTCAATGAATTAGTAAATAGATGCCTTTGCTTTTTCTTTTAGGAATGTCCCCTGTGGGGCTACAAGGAGAAGGATGCCTAGTCCCAATCCCCGTCCCTTTCTTCTCGCCTCTTACGATCCAAGTGGAATTACTTGATGGCAGTATTCTTTTCCCCCACCACAGGGAAGGTAGGCGAAAAAGGAAATGAATATTCAGAGAAATTGTACAGGACAGTAACAAGGGGTTGGGGGACAGCATAACGGAGGGACAGTCATAGTATAAAAGTGTCATCATTTCTCTATGAACAGAGTTTTCCTCTATCACAGCCAAAATGATGTGTGGCTCTGGTCCGTAGGGGCGTCCCATATAGACCCTAAAGTATCAACTGCATGCCACTTTGCCACAATAACACGCAGCCAATAGGAACAGTGTGGATTTAGGACGGGTAGAGGTTGTGTAGA
>NC_134799.1:31210064-31215064 GCF_046742065.1 Oratosquilla oratoria | reverse complement strand
CTACCTCTTTATTTCCAACACATCTAAGTGCAAGCACATCTTTCCTCAGTCTTGGTGCTCTGCCCGTGCCAATCACTCAACCCTATGCATCTACACCGGGATTCATGTCAAATAACTCGGTGTTGAGGTGCTGGTGTAGTGGTGGTGGTGCTGAGGGGTGATGGAGATGGGCACACGCACATGGACACACACATACACACATGCGCGTGCGCACACACACACACACACACACACACACACACACACACACACACACATTCACGCGCGCGCGAAAAGAATGTAAACTGCTACAAACGCTCCTCATGTTATAAAATCTATCTGCAGTCTGTTTGAATTTTGAAATAATATGTACATAGAAGAATATGAATATCATGTGACTGCAGCTGCGGGCAAACAAATGGTATTTGAATTAAATATATACATGAATCATTTCTCTACACGGGGTTTCCCTTCACATATTTAAGTCTGGCCAGAAAAGGGCTATTCCATTCGGCTGAGGAAAACCACCACCAGTAAATGATGATAAAAAGATCAATTAAACACAAAATTCAGACGAAGAACACTCTCCTCATCAAGTGTAAACGTTACAATTACGAAAAGAAAATCACATTGAAATTGTGTCAGAAAGGAAAGTAAAGATAAAGAAGGTAATTTCGCTGTACCCTCAAAACTGAGATTTGAATTAACAACATCCCTGATGGCGTTGCTAACAGTTTAATTAACAGTAATGAGGGTAATTAAACACAAAAGTCCTCCGCATAACTTTGACGATTTATTAAAACGAGGAAGACACAAGGAACAGCATCTCCTTGAGACTTATAATCACTGTGTTGGGTCTTTAATTAGTTTATTTTGGTTAACGTCAGGTTATTCTAAATTAAATTCGTGTGAGCTTTTGAGGCCCAAGAGGGGGTATACTGTCACTTAAGTGGTGTTATTATGGCTAGCGTCTGACGATTTTATTCGTGTCAGAGGGATCTCGGTTGTGGGAGCTAAAAGTGATCTCTATACGGTGGCGAGCGCCTAATGATTTATATCACACTGGGTCGGGGCTCGATAAAATCGCCTGGCGTCTGCCCCAGAAGCTATACAATGGTGTTCCTTTTCTTTATCATCACCACTGCTCTCATTATTTTCACTTCAATCATTACTACCATCAACACCTTCGGTAACATCACTTTCATTAACATCGTACTCATCACTATCATTATCGCCATCCTCTTCAATACCATCATTATCATCATCATCATCATCATCAATATCACCATAATCATCATCACTGTCACTCAGGGAGAAGATGGTCGTGACTAGCTGGGGGGTGGAGGTAGAATGGGGGGGGGGGTGGCGAGGTGTTTAATTGGGAAGTGCTGATTGGTGGACCAGATGATTGATGTGTTGATGATGGCCTTTAGGTCTCATGAGTGGTGTGCTTGTGGGTAATTGGGTACCGGCGCGTGTAGTGGTGCAAACCGTGGTACAAGTGAGTTGGTGGCTGTGATGGTGAAAATGGTGGTAGCGGTGGAAATGGTGGTTGTTGTTATTGACTAGTTTAGTAGTGTTTCTATCCTTGGGAATGGTGGTGCAAGTGGATGTTCGTTGTGATGGTGGAAATGGTGTAAGTGGGTGGTAGCTGTGATGGTGGGAACAGTAGTGATGATGGAAACGGTGGTGCAAGTGACTGGTGACTGTGATGGGGAAAACGGTAGTGGTGGAAATGGTGGTGCAAGTGGGTGGTGACAGTACAAGTATTGGTGGCAGAGATATTAATGATGGTTGAGGCGGTGGTAATGACAGAAAAAGGTAATATCCCTGGTCGTTGTGATGGATCTGTCACCGGTGATGGTGATAGCTATCGTGTTGGAGTTAGTGGTGGTACGGCACGGAAAGTGGTGTCAGAAGTAATCAACCTGCATTTGGTCGTTGTTGACACCATCAAGGACTGTTGTAAATACGATGTTGTCACAAATGTTGTCTGTGGTCAAGGATCGATGAACAGACAGCCACGTGTCGATCTGATGGTACTGATTTTCCATCAGGAGGCGCTTCACTGCGACCAAAACTGTTACTTTTGCCCTATGTACTTGATTAGCCGGGGCGAGTTGCAATCACCGGTAGCTATTGGGAATCGAAAACAGGCCTTCGTTTCTGCGAGGCAAGAATGAAACCCAGTGAGACATTTGTCTGTCATTTTCATTTATTATTAGTTATATGTCAATTTATTATTATTTACTATTTACCAGTTTGTTTATTATTTAACTATACCTATGCATTTATTTAATGTAATTTATTTGTTATTTACATTATTATAGTTTTTATCTATTATTTTATTATTATTATGATTTTTTTTTTTTTGCATCCGACCTAGATATGGACCAAAAGGTCTCCTGTCGGCATGCTCCGCCTTTGTAATGAGAGAGAGAGAGAGATAGCCCATCCTTCCTCACAGCTCTCTAAGATTTCCTAATGTCAATAATATCCTCACTACCTTTCCATTCAACCTCTACCTGATGCCTTCCTTCACTCTAATTTCCCCCTTTCTCTTCCCCTCCCCTTCGTCACTCTCAATAGAAGAATTCCCCCATTTTGGGGTAGGAGAGGGAGGAGGGACTGTACTTCTCTCCTCTAGTTCCTTTTCCTTCGTCGGTATTTGCTCTATCAGATTTTGTCTGAGTTCGTCAGAGTTCGAACACGTCTTCTGGTTTCCATAGACCTCCATCTCCAGCTCCTTCTTCACCTTGTACTCTCGAACTTTTCTTTCCCTTCTCTTCCGAACTCCTCTTCCTTAAAAGAGGCATTTACTTGTCTACTCTTCCTTTCCTTAAAGAAGTAGGATACTTGGCTGCTTCTTATTCTCTCTCACTGAAGTAATAAGGATAAAGAGAAGCCCTTTCTCACGTTTATTTCAAGGGACAAAGATACATGATACTCTTGCTCTTTCGTCCTTAAGAGCTCTCCACACTGGGCCGAATCCCGTCAAATGTTGTGAATTTGGATGGTTACAAGAAGACTTCTCTTAAAGTATTCTAGGCTTCTAAAGACATTACAACAATGTGTCTCACATTTATACTGGTTTAGCATTTCTTAGTTCGTCTTTCAACTTCACAGTGTATGACGCAAAGGTACTCTGACATTTGGAGTTTCAAAAAGCGAAAGATTGTAACCGAAGTCGTTCCCTTTTAGACAAACTCCCTAACAGTTGACGAGCATCGGCCCAGAGTGACTGGGAGCCCGGAAGACAAGGAGACTGGAATTCCGTTTTCTTCCCTTTCCCTTCCTTCCTCTTTCCATCCTCAATGCTTCCTCCTCCTTTCCCGAGTCACCCTCCTCCTCGTTCTCCTCCACCACCACTACTTTTTTTTTACCTCCTACTCCCTCACTTGATGTTATTCCTTCCCTGTTCCTTCAGAACACAGCATATTTTTTTTCTGTTACCTTCAACAAATCACTTATTTAGATTATGTCACCTCTACAACCATCACCAACTTCCAGTTTCTTCCATCCTTATCAACATACCAACGTTTCCTCCTTTCCTTCTTTGCCAAAGTATCCCCTATCCTCTTTTTCCTCCTCTTCCTTCTTCTCCACTTCCTTCCTCCTCCTCCTCCTCATTCTCCTCTTTCTTCCTCGTCCTCCACCTCCCAGCATGACGACGCAGATCAATTACCGAGTTTTCCATATTTCTCCCTTTGGACTCCTTGTACTACGCAGCCCTCTGCTGGAAGACCGAGGTCCCTCATCTATGCAATAAAATAACTAAATTAGTTCGGAGAGGAAGAGATAGTTCCTCAAAAACAGACTACACTAATCTACCAACACCTGGGAGGTAAGTTACAATATTTACCCTGATGTTTACTATTCAACGGAGAACTATTCTGTTCAGGTGGCAGGAAGCTATGGGATTAAGCAACAATGATTAATCAAAATGTCATTACGATTTACGTTTAGTGTACGTGAAGTAAACACACATCTGGAACTTGAGCTTTAATTCTTCACTAGTTTCGAGCAATACTGATACTTTAGAAGGAATTAGTACATGGTATAAATTAGCTATAAGAACAAAGTTAGCTAGAAACTGGTACTAGGAAAGAACGCTGGGAGTAACTGACCATAAATATATCGAGTTTCTGTAAGGTGGGTGAAACCCGCCGTCGATTGTCACCTACCTCTCTCTCTATCTCTCTCTCTCTCTCTCTCCATCTCTCTGTGTGTCGTCTGACATGCTTGAGGAAGGCCCATAACGAAAAGGGAATAGCATAACAGCGAAAGCGATAACACTGTTTTATGAGCCAATCTATAACACAGCCAACCAGAGACGCAACACCTTCTCTAGCATCAACGGCAATCATTTACAAACACGTACGCACAAATACACATATATGAATACACACACACACACACACACACACACACACACACACACACACACACACACACATGCACACACACACGTTTCTTGACAGCTACTCGTCTTTGTCCGAATTCCTCTTTTCATACTCAAATGTTCGACGTGCTCGTTCGTTCGAACGTGGTGGTGTTCGATGGTTTGCCATAAATTATATTATACACGACTTGTTCCACATGATGGGTCAGCCGAGTATGATTGCCCTCGCTCTTCAATTGTTGTTCACGTTGGGGGATTATTACGAACACTGGCCTCTTCCACCAGGGCTTCGAGCCCCATGTCATATCTATTTTTCACACTGACTGTTTATGTGTATACATATACACACATACACACACACACACACACATACACACACACACACACACACACACACACACACACACACACACACACACACACACACACACACACACACACATATATACATATATATATATATATATATATATATATAATATATATACATGTAAAATACATATATATAGTATATATATATATATATGTTTGTATAAACTGTAAAAGGCCGCTCGGTAAAAGATGGACGGAAAGAAAAATTGGAAGCAGAACAAAATAAATAATAGCACGACTGAACTCT
>NC_134799.1:31202564-31205064 GCF_046742065.1 Oratosquilla oratoria | reverse complement strand
TAAACTAAGAACACGGAATATGATTCACAGGAGTGAATGCCGGTTATATGAATACAATTTGCAATGGAGGATCGATTATAGGAATGGAGTCTACAAGAAGTACTGATTAAAGGAATAGATACTGCAAGGGGGATCGGTTATAGGAATGGAGTCTACAAGGGGGACCGGATATAGGAATGATGTCAGCAAATGGGACCGGTTATAGTAATGAAATCTCCATAAGGGACCGGTTATAGTAATGAAATCTGCATATGGGATCGGTTATAGGAATGGAAACTGCGAAGGAAGATCGGTTATAGTAATGGATTCTGCAAAGGGGAAATGCATATATTAATGAAGTCTGCTTTGGGGACTAGTTATAGGAATACAGCCTACAAAGGGGGACTGGTTATAGGAATGCAATCTGCGAGAGGGACCGGTTATAGGCATGGAAACTTGTGAGTGGGACGATAACTGGGACTGGAGTCAACAGAGGGGCTAGGCATACACTAAATTAGAAAAGAAAAATAGAATACAATGAATAGATAAAAAGAGATGAATGAATAAGTACACAAACACATAAACAGATAAATAAATAAATAAAATAATTCATCCCACGTTGAGCTTCGAGCTCAACCGTGAAGAAAGAATTTGACTGCAACTCAGCGCCTCCTGGTGTACACATCGCCTTTATTATGTTGAGAAGTGCTACATAACACCTTTTAGTGAGATAAAAACTTTTTTATGTTTTTTGCTATTTTATAGAGAATATAAAAGTTCAGAAAGTTCTGCACAAATAATCGTTATAGGCGAATTTACGAGAAGTCAGGGTGTAAGATGGACATATGTACTGTACTTGAAGTAATGTGTAGAATGTACTGTACGTGTGTGTGTGTTTATATATGTGTGTGTGTGTGTGTGTGTGTGTGTGTGTGTGTGTGTGTGTGTGTGTGTGCGCATGTTTGTGTGTGTGTATTTTAATCTAGTACGTACAACTGCTTTCACTACACTCTGTCATTACGCACATACACGCACACACACAGACATACATGTGTGCACATACATACACAAACAAACGTACACACACGCGCACACACACACGTACACTCTGTGTGGCTTACAGGGGGCTCCTTGTGTGACACCTAACCTGACACCTTTGATCTCTGGGGCTAATCTCATCCAAGCCCGGATTCAAGAGAGACGTGATTATAGCCGAGAAAGTGAGTCACCCCCAATTTCAGCGCCTTTCCTGAAGCTTCCAGATTGGCAGAAATTTCAGATTATTTCTTGCCCGGCGGCACCACCGGACACAAGGGTCTTCTTCCTGGACTCTTTCCCTCCACTCCCTTCACCGCACCATCATCACCAAAGACTTGAAGCCAATTTCTTCTCCTCGCTCTCCTAATGTTGGCCGGTTATTTTTCTTTCTCAGCTGTTGGGCAGGAGGGATTCGGGGAAGGGGGGAGTGGAGAGTGGGGGAAGGAGGGAGTCAAAAGACGACCAGATGAACTCGTTGCTAGGGTCGTGGGGACTATGAGTCAGCCTTTTATCATTATCATATATATATATATATATTATATATATATATATATATATATATATATATATATATATATATATATATATATATATATATACTGTATATATATATATATATTTTTTTTTGGGGGGGGAGAGTAGGGAATTTGTAACTTTCTTAAGAAGTAAGCCTCACCAGACGCTTCCCTTTCCTATAATTTCATATTCGTGTCTTTAATACATTCATCACCATTTCTTTCCCATATTGGTTCCCCTACCATCACCTCCCAGTATATTGTCCCTTAGAAAGAATAAAAAAAAGAACATAAATAAACCAAATAGGTAGATTAATCATTTAAATCGTTTAAGGCTAACCTAATCCAAAACTACAATTTACATCCATATCCAAATCTATAAATCACATTGTGGATGAATTGGACTTAACCGTCATATGTACAGCCAATCCTCCCCTCCACTCCTTTCGTTGAACGCAATTCTCTAACACCAGCCAGAACAATATCCATGTAGACACTCGACTGAACAAATTCATAATTTCTTCAGTGCACTTCAACTTCTCGTCCTTGTATCTTCTCCAGAGAGCGTTTGCACCTCACCCTCCTCCTCCTTCAAAAACCTCCCATCCCCTCCCACGTTCTGGTGTACAATAGCCACCACCCCCTCCCTTCCCCTCTGTAGTCTGGATACGCCAGGAGACCCCATTCCTCTCCCCACGACCTTCTTTACCCTCGCAAGGGTACTTGACCCATTTTCTCATGCATCACATACTTGCTCTTCTTTAGTCTCCTGAAGACTACATCCACATTGAACTTAATAGCTTTGCACGCAATAATTGCTACTAATCTTTGGTCTGAATCCTTACTTATGAACCTCTGTGGGCCGTCAGGGACTCCAAGGACCCCAGGTGGAGAACCACTTAGAGTGTGGCTGGCTCCCTACACACAACTCCTCTTCCATAGCCTCCCTTCACTCTAATATCCTCATT
>NC_134799.1:31195064-31197564 GCF_046742065.1 Oratosquilla oratoria | reverse complement strand
TCTATCTGCAAAAACCTAGGAGGAGTTCGTGAATAATCCCTAACCTAACCATACCCCACCTAACTTTAACTCTTAACCCAACCAAAATAATTTTTTTAATGAAATATAGTTATCCAAGTACCTGGAGTGATAGGGTATCAGAATATACATGGGTATGGGGGTCTATCTCCAAGACCCTAGAGGTTCGTGAACAAACAAATAAGCATACAGACAGACAGACAGAGGCTACTACTTTATTATAGTACACATATATAAGAACCCCCACGCCAAAGAAACTGTTTCTTCCGTTTATATTACTTCAATGACCACCTGATCAGACATCCAAAAGGCTTCCTGCAAAATCTTCACAAAATTAATTTTGTATCTCTTTATCTGGCCGACCGAAGAGAGAGAGAGAGAGAGAGAGAGAGAGAGAGAGAGAGAGAGAGAGAGAGAGAGAGAGAGAGAGAGAGAAAGGGGGGGGGGGAGGCTTCCTTGTCCTCCGTCCAAAGAAGCGCTGGGAATTTTATGCAAATCAGTTTTGACGGAGAATGTGACCAATCAGCCCCATTACCACGGCGTGGCTAGAAAAAAATATATTTTTTAATGTTTCAAGATTTTACATTCCTTCTTCATTCCGAGCTGGTGTTTGGCATATATTTTTTAATGTGTGTGTGTGTGTGTGTTTGTATGTGTCTGTTTATGTATGTATATATATATATATATATATATATATATATATGCGCACACACACACACACACACAAACTCACACACACACACTCACTCACACACACACACACACACACACACACACACACACACACACACACACACACACACACACATATATATATATATATATATATATATACATTTATACACACACACACACACACACACACACACACACACACACACACACACAAACACACATATATGTATATATATATATATATATTTATATATACATATATACATATATATAATATATATATATACTGTACGCACACACACACACACACACACACACACACACACACACACACACACACACATATATATATATATATATATATACATATATATACATGTATATATATATATATATATATATATATATATATATATATATCAAATCAGCCATCCTGAGTCCACTGCTGAACAAAGGCCTCCTTCATAGCATTCCATGAATCACGCGATCGTGCCATCCTCTGCCACGTCACTCCTGCAAACTTGTCGATCTCGTCTCTCCACCTTCTGTCTGGTCTCCCTCTTCCACGCTTCCTTTCTCGAGGCGTCCATTCAGTAACACACTTGCTCCATCGCTCATCAGTCGTTCGCACCAACTTACCTGCATAATTCCACTTCCTCTCTTTTATCGCCTCCACAATATCTTTCACTCTAGTCTGCTCTCTCACCCAACTTGCTCTCTTTCGGTCTCTCAGTGTTATTCCCATCACTGATCTCTCCATTATCCTCTGTGCAGTCCTTAGCTTTCTTTCCATCGTCCTCTTCAGCTTCCAAGTCTCACAGTATATATATATATATATATATATATATATATATATATATATATATATATATATATATATATATATATATATATATATATATATCACTAAAGCCAACGGCGTACCTTAAAAGACAGGTCTTGGCCCTGCCCCCAGCTCAACTGACGGCAGTCAAGCAAAAGCGTTCTCCATTTTATGGAGTCCAAGGTCGTCATCTGACAAGTACTTACAATATTTGAGCCAAAGAACTGGACTTGTAAATACGCATTCCAGCATTAACATTTTTATATAAAAAAAAACTCTTCCTTCACGCATTTACGAAAAAGGAAAGTTACCTGCACCTCCATTATTAAAAGAAGATGAAAAAGAAAAAGAAAACACCCTTAGCACACTAAGCAGCTCCGCCAATAGGCAATAAGCCGGTGAATCCAATACTTCTAAAAGCAACATTAGCGCCACGGAGACAATTGCACGACAACACCGGCGGCAATGTTCATACATGTGTAAAGAGTCCAAAAACACAACTCCATAACATTAGCATCACCGTCATCGACCACAACTTTTTCCTCTTCCTCTTCTTTTCTCTTGCCGTTCTAACTCTCATTCTGTTTAAACAACTCTCAGTACATTATGAATATTTCTCAATAGTAATGGCATAATCTATATGATACTGATCCTTTGCTGATATCAAATAGCCTAAAATATGTATATCTCAAGACTTTTTGCTTGATATTCAATACACGGAAGAGATCATTATTTGTTGAAGATAAATAGAAACACTGACAATATCGGAACTGACAATCATTACTAACATCAACTAATGTTTGTTTAATAAACTATATAATGATATACGTTTCTATATCTCCCACTGATAAGAGCAACAAAACTACAGCAGACTCCTTGTTTCTCCTTTTCTCCTTTTCTTTTTCCTCCTCATTATGCTCCAACTCTTTTTTTTTTCTTATCCCTCCTCCTCCTCCTCCTCCTCCTTCTCTTTCTCTACTGTTC
>NC_134799.1:31175064-31177564 GCF_046742065.1 Oratosquilla oratoria | reverse complement strand
AGTTAATGCATTGCATTAATACATTAGTGTATCTGAATCTGGAAATACGAAATGAGGCAACTCCTCCCCTTGTTGTTGTCATACAAAGATCCTCATTTATCAGCCCACTTTAATCATGAAATTAAGCGCACCTTAGAACTCCTTTGGCCGAAGAAGCTGGCGTGCACAGCTCAAATTACATCTTACCTCGAGCAACATATTATTGTAGTCATACAATATTCATGTCATACATATCCAACCTATTCACAAGATCTAGCGTCTAGTTACTCGCTCCCCCTTGATTTGGAGGAGCTCTCCGACCTAGAAGCTCTAATATTATTCTGACATTTAATATTGATGGCAACAGGAGCAGGAAGACTAACGTTTATACCGTAACAATATGATATAAGTACGCGTCAACAGCATCGATTTCTTCAACAAGGATTTATATCTTGTCGTCATATGATTTTTATTCATTTGAAGGACGGTGCAAGGGTTGATGTGGGTCTATGTGAACTGAAACAACATTCTAGTTTAATACTAGATGAACAGAATATTTTGTCATTGGGGGATGGAATTGCTTAAATTTTGTTGAATAGAATAACGTTAAAGGGAAGGGAACTTTATGACGTTTGGTGAATAGAATAGGTGAACGTTTGGCGAATTGAATTAGGTGAACAAGTTAATAGTTGAATACGTTAGGTGAATAGAATAGATTTAGGTGAACACAATGTTTTAATATTAGATGGAAAGAATAATTTGACGTTAGGTGTATAGAATAGTTCAGTATATTAAATTGTTTGTTTGCTGAATATAAGTGTCTACCATTGTTTAACGTTTGGTGAATACAAGTTTTCAAGGTTAGAAAAGAATAGCTCAACGTTCGATGAACAGAACATCTTAAAGTTCGCAAAAAAAAAAACGAAATCAACAGACAAGCAAACTGTTCGAACTTGGAGCTAAACTGCCATGAATTTGGCCGAGGTTCGAGACCCGTGGAACCTCACAGTCCCCATTTCATCGTCTGCGTCAACTCTCAACTCCCCTCAACACAGTGGTGACGTACAAATTTTCTTCCGGTTGAAAACGGGCTACTTCATGCGGCTGATGGGGTTAAGGTCACTCCAGCCTGCAAGAGGCCTCGATCTCTTGAAACTCCTTCCAGGTCGTTTGTCTCCTCAGCTGCAAGGGATCGTATGCCTTTAGCCAGAAGGAAACCAGTGTAATGAGTTACCGTGTTGAAGGGGTAAATGAGAGTCACGGCGTCTATGATATTAGGTCATTATGCTCCGGAATGAATCTGGGACTGAGGAGCAGGAAGGAGGCGCCTTCGAAGGATCCCCGGAGGATCAGTGGGAAGCCGGGAGGATCAACAATCGCGGGCGCTCCTGAGCAATTTTGCATTCATAGAATTGCACACGAATACATGTATGCCCCCACACTATATACGCGCAAGCATACGAGATACATACACACACACACAAACACGTATATATATAACGTAGAAACCACTGTTGGAGCAGAAAAGACTGGAAACGGGGAATCTATATATTTCGATTGCAAACTGCAATCCTCTTCAGTAGATGAGGATTGCAGTTTGCAATCGAAATATATAGATTCCCCGTTTCCAGTCTTTTCTACTCCAACAGTGGTTTCTACGTTATTGACAAATGTGTGATTACATTTTTCATCTGTAACGTATATATATACATACATACATACATATACATATACACATACATATATATATATATATATATATATATATATATATATTTCATTGAGAGTGATGGCTAATTGTGTAACCGCTTCCAGGCGACCGGTGACCTCCCTCATTGAAAAATAAGTACAGAAATTTAAATATATGTAGTAAAATAATTAATCATAACACTGGAATAATTCTTATCCTGACCAGACAGAATATTCCTTAGAGCTACTGAATAAGGGTCTTGAACCCGAAATCGCGATATAGCAAATATGACCACATACAGTGTAGTTATAAACCTCCTTTCAAAGAAACACAAATCCATAAGACATACGGAAGATATATTTTAAAAAATAATAAATGCACAATAGCCACCACTTTCAATGAAGTATGTATAAGAGAAAATCTCCTGCCCGTATATACTATCCTTTCAAAGGAACATAAATCCATAGTAAGGCATATGGAAAATACCTTTATGAAAAAAATGCACAATTAGGCATTACTTTTAATTAATTATGCACAAGAGAAAATCTCCTGCCAATATATACAATATATATATATATATATATATATATATATATATATATATATATATATATATATATATATATATGAGGACACTGTGACAAGTTGAAGGTGGAAAAAGAATTCACATGCCTTCTTTTTCTACCTTCACTAACATATATATATATATATATATATATATATATATATATATATATATATATATATATAAATATATATATATATATATATATATATATATATATACACTTCATTAAAAGTGATGGTTGATTGTGCCTTTATTATTTTCTT
>NC_134799.1:31162564-31170064 GCF_046742065.1 Oratosquilla oratoria | reverse complement strand
CTCATGGCGGGAGCCATAATAAATACATTAAGGTCGCCATTTCCGAGTAGTAGGGGACCGGAGAAGGGTCTCAACCCAAGAAGCAACGAGAAAGTTTCATTCATTTGATCAAAATCATCCAACGGCAGTTCTGATTGTGCAGGACATAAAAAAAGAAGAAAAAAAAATCAGGTAACGCACGGATAGAAGCGCTGATAGAACAACAACAGTAACAACAACAACAACAACAACAACAACAACAACAACAACTACTTCCGAAAGGGTCATAGTAGTTGGACGAGTGAAGGACATGATCAGGATGGGCTAAAAGAATCGACATAAAATTACAGGTGTGAGGGCAGGTGTTAATCTATACGAAAATCAGGTGCGTTACTGCACATCAGGTGTTTACATAAAACATGTGTTTGGTGAGAAACATGTGTTTTTTCATAGGAAAGGTGAGTAAAGGGGGGGGTGGGGAGCAGAAGTGTTGTCTGGGAAGGGTGGTGATGATATACGAGCATATATATTCTCCCCCTCCCGCGACCAAAATCCTAGTAGGAATATGTCACCCCCCAATCCTCAAAGGATCTAAGCTCGTAGGAGTTTCCTCAGACATAAGCACCTTGCTGACATAAAGCAAATTGTATTATGTATTACGGGGAACAGGGATACAGTGAAGGAAGAAACTATATTTTGGGAGGAGAACAGGTGTTGTAGATGTAGTAGGTGTTCACATTGTATTGATGTATTACGAGGGAACAGGGCTACAGTGAAGGAAGAAACTAAATTTTGGGGAAGAACAGGTGTTGTAGATGTAGCAGGTGTTCACATTGTATAGATGTATTACGAGGGAACAGGGCTACAGTGAAGGAAAGAACTGTATTTTGGGAGAAGAACAGGTGTTGTAGATGTAGCAGGTGTTCAGAAAGTATCACGCGTTACAGGGTAGCAGGTAACAGGCGAGAAAAGCAGCAGACTTGGAAGCAGGTGTGACGTGGAGGCGTTGCGAGAAGAGCGGACGAGATGAAAGGGGGATCAGGTTCGCTCAGGTGGAGGAGCTTGTCCGGAAGATCGCAAGTCCGTAAGTTCGAAAGTCCGGAAGTTCGAAAGTCCGGAAATTCGGAAGTTTGTTGCTGCCGGAGCGGCTTTGTCTTGAAGAACTCAGGTACAACGACGAGGTGGGGACAGGTGATAACGTAGAAAGAGGACCGAAGAAAGTGGAGGATGGCAAAGGAGAAAGGAAGAGGAGAAGGGAGGAAGAGAGGAGGAAGAGAGAGGGGAGAGAGTATGGAAGGGAAAGGGAAGGGAGGGAGGAGGGAGAGGAGAATGAGGGAGTAGGAAGAGAGAGAGGGAGAAAACGAGAGGAGGAAAGAATGAAGGAGGGAGGAGGGACAAAGGAGGGAGATAGAAGAAGGAGCATAGGAAAAGAGGAGGAAGATAGGAACGAAGGAGGGGAAAAGGGGAAAGGAAGAAAGAAGAGAGTAGGAAGGTAGGAGGGATAGAGGAGAAAAAGAGTAGGTGTAGAATAGGGAGAGAAGAAGGACAGAGAATGGAGAGAAGAGAGAATGTGGAAGTAGAAAAGAGGAAGAGGAGGGGAAATGATGGGGAGATGGAGGAGATGAAGGGGAGATGGTGGAGATAAGGGGAGAAGGGGAAGGAAAGGGGAAAGTGGAGGAAAGGAGTAGGAAGAGAGGGGGGAAGAGAGGAGGAAGAGAGGAGAAAAAGGAGAGGAGGATGACAAGAGGAAGAGAGAAGGAAGGCAGTAGCAAGGGAGGAAGGTGAGAGGGGGGAAGAGAGGAGGAAGAGAGGAGAAAAAGGAGAGGAGGATGACAAGAAGAAGAGAGAAGGAAGGCAGTAGCAAGGGAGGAAGGTGAGAGGAGGAAGAGAGGAGGGACAGAGAAGGGGGTAAGAGGAAAAGAACAGGAAGAGAGGAGAAAGAGAGGAAGGAGAGAAGAGGAAGACAGGGGAGCAGAGGAAAAAGAAAGGAGGACAGCTGAGTAGGAGAGAAGGAAAAGAGGATGTGGAGAGGAGGAAAAGAAGGGAAACAGAGGAAAAAGAGAAGACAAAGTGATGAAGAAGAACAGATAAATAGACAAAGGAGAGAAAATGAAGAGACAAAAGAGAAAAGAGGAAAAGACGAAGGAAAGAAGAGACAGAGGAGGGGAAGAGAAGGAGGTAAGGAAATAGAGAAAAGAGAAAGGACGGAAGGAGAAGGAAGAGGAGAAAAGAGAAGAGGAGGGAGAGGAGGAGGAAGAGGAGGAGGAAGAGGAGAAGGAGGAGAAGGAGGAGGAGGAGGAGGAGGAGGAGGAGGAGGAAGAGGAAGAGTGGGAGGAGGAGGAGGAGGGGTGAAAGTCTGAAAGACTACATGCCGCAGGAGCCGTAAAGAGGACGTCGAAGTGAGTTCGATTGGCGAAGTCGGACGAAGGACGAGTGAGACGCCGACGATGACATGACCTCGAATAGGACGAGGGAGAGGGAAACCCAACGAAGAGGTGGAGGCACAAGAGGGAAGGAGTGATCAAAAAAGAAAAAGAGAGAGAGAGAGAGAAATTGTATAGAAATGGCAGGGCAGGGAAAAAGAGAAGAAAGTACAGGTTAGATGGAGAGACTGGAAGGTGGGAGAGAGGGAAGTAGTATGACGGAAGAGATACAGATGAATGAGGAGGAGGAGGAGGAACCGTAGGAGGAGGAGCAGGGAGAGGAGAAGGAGAAGAAAGCGCAAAAGGAAGAGGAGGAGAAAGAATAAGAAGAAGAATGGGAGGTGGAGGAAGAAGAGAAAGGAAAAAGTAGAAGGAGGAAGAGTTGGAGGAAGAAGAGGTGGAGATGGAGGAAG
The DNA here is from genome assembly GCF_046742065.1 of Oratosquilla oratoria. NCBI lineage: Eukaryota > Metazoa > Arthropoda > Malacostraca > Stomatopoda > Squillidae > Oratosquilla > Oratosquilla oratoria. The sequence continues at coordinate 31,167,249 of NC_134799.1, read as the reverse complement.
CCAAAGAGGAGGAGGAGGAGGGTGTAGGGGGTAGAAGGTGATAGGCCGTGGGTCACTGGGCTGAAATCTTTTTCGAGTTTAAAGTTGAAGGCCTCTGCTGGCACACGCATAAAGAGGCGAAAAAAGGAAGAGGGAGAATATGAAAAAAATGAGAAGAAAGAAGGAAAAAGACGAAGGAAGAGAAGACGTAGAAGGAAAAAGACGAAGAAAAAGAAGACGAAGAATAAGAATAAGAATAGAATAAATATAGAAGAAGAGAACACAAATAATAAAAGAAGATAAAAAGTGATAAAGTGATCGATGGATTAGGAAGAATGAGACGAAAACAGAAACAGTGGTCACTATTGGAAGAAGGAGGAGGAGTAGGAATAGGATGAGGAGGAGTAGGAAGAGGAGGAGGAGAAAAAGTAAGAGGAAGAGGAAGATGAAGAGGAGGAAGAGCCGAGAGAAAATCAAAGTGAGATGGGATGACAGATGTGAAATAAAAAGTAAAATGAAGATGAAGAAAGGAGAAGAAGTAACTATGGTGAAGGGTCAGATGTTGCAAGAGGGAGGTGGTGTCAGGTGGCGCCAGGTGGAGATACTGGAGCAAGACGAGGTCGGTCTGGACGTAGTAGTGATGAAGGAGGGGGAGGAGGAAGAGGAGGAGAGGGGAGGGGAGGGGAGGGGAGGGGAGGGGAGGTGAGAGTCGAAAGAAGGAGCAGTGTAAAAGGGGGAGGAGGAGCAGGAGAAGGAGTAGGTGAAGGAGGAGGGGGAGGAGAAAGAGAAGGAGGAGAAGTAGAAGGAGAAGGAGGAGAAGGAGGAGGAGGAGAAGGAAGAGAAGGAGAAGGAAGAAAATAAAAAAAAGTGAGAAGAGGTGGTTGATGGTGCTGATGATGACGACAAGAGTAGGAGGAGAAAGGGAAGTGAAGGGGAGGAGGGGAAGAAGGAGGGGATGAGTGGAAGGAGAAAGGGAAATATGAGAGAGAGGGAGAGAGAGAGAGAGAGAGAGAGAGAGAGAGAGAGAGAGAGAGAGAGAGAGAGAGAGAGAGAGAGAGAGAGAGAGAGAGAGAGAGAGAGAGAGAGAGAGAGGGATTAGTCCACCCACATTAACAGAAAGAGGACTAGGAGTGCAAACTTGTCACACCAGAGGAGGAGTTTTTGGAGTGTCCACGTGGGTTACCTGCTTTAAGAAGAATGGTACACTTATTTTCTTCTGGCGGGTCCTTTCCCAGATCTCGAGTGACGTCATATTCTCTCTCCCGAAGGCGATAGTGTAGACCTTATGGTCACCTTGCAGTCTCCTTCATTTTTATGTTCTTATTTTCTTACATTCCAGGTGCCACGATTTATTTTTATTTACAGTATGCCAAAAAAAAGGATAGATTATGTTAGGTTTAGTTAACTTCGGTTAAATTAGGTTAGCCTAGGTTAACTGTGGTTAAGTATGGTTAATAATAGGTAAATATCTTGGTTCAGAAATTGGAAAAGAGACCCGTTAAGTAAAAATTTCTATTTCTACACAAGAAGGAGTCCTGGAATCCCTCAAGTTGTGTGTAAGCGCGTCTGCTCACGAAGGCGGGGAATAGAGTGGGTGGGTGGGGGAGAGAGAGAGAGAGAGAGAGAGAGAGAGAGAGAGAGAGAGAGAGAGAGAGAGAGAGAGAGAGAGAGAGAGAGAGAGAGAGAGAGAGAGAGAGAGAGAGAGAGAGAGAGAGAGAGAGAGAGAGAGAGAGAGAGAGAGAGAGAGAGAGAGAGAGAGAGAGAGAGAGAGAGAGAGAGAGAGAGCGCTCGTCCGTGTATAGAGATGCAAATAATTCTTTTGTCATCCTGGGCGCCCAAAAATGTATAAAAAGGAAAAATGTCCCCCCAAGTATTCTATTGGTTTTGCTGTCCCTGCCCCACTCTTCGGGTCGCTCCTTTGTTGCCGCCACAGAAATAATCAATTAAACATTCGACTGAAAAGGCTGCGTGTATAAAGAGCTAGCCCCCCTCCACCCCCATCCCATCCCTGCTCACCCCGCCCCCCACCACCCCTGTCTCCATATGGAGAGGAGGAAAGGATGGAGGAGGAAGGAGGAAGGGGGAAGAAGGAAGAGGAAATGGTGAGAAGCGGAGTATCATTCATCAATTTGGGCTGTGGGCTGTTATAATGTTCTTTCACAAATAATAAATAAATATATATATATATATATATATATATATATATATATATATATATATATATATATATACATACATATATATATATATATATATATATATATATATATATATATATATATATATTTATGAAAAAGAGGAAGAGGAAAGGAAAAGAGAGGAAACGTGAAAGTAAGAATATGTGTGTATGTGTGTGTGTGTGTGTGTGTGTGTGTGTGTGTGTGTGTGTGTGTGTGTGTGTGTGTGTGTGTGTGTGTGTGTGTTTGTCACACCAATTTCACCAGTCATTCATTTTCCGTTTTGTTTTTCTTTCTTTTTTCTTTTATACAGACCTCTGCAGGACGCCAGATAGAGCTTAGTTGATGAAGAAGAAGAAGAAGATGAAGAAGAAGAAGAAGAAGAAGAAGCCGCAGAAAAGGTAGCAAAAGAGTTGATGCAGAAGAAGAATCAGAGGAAGAATCAGAAGACGAAGCAGAAACAACAGAAGCAGCAATAGAACAGAAAGAAAAAAATCAGCAGAATCAAAAGAATAAAAAGGAACAGAATCCAAAGAATCGGAAGCTGTCTCCAGCTGGAACAAAGACCTACGAACAAGGAGATCGAGAGGAAGCGGGCGCGCTCGAAGTGCTCCTCGAAGGGACATCAAAGACCAACCCAGGAGTTCCTCGACCTTGATCGGGATCTCCCGAAGACGCGGGCAGACGATCAGGAAGGTTCTTACCTGCCGGGGTTCACAACGATCTCATCTGACAAGGAATCGACGTTCTAAGCAGCAGCAGCAGCACCTTGGAAACGGCTCTGCTCAGAAGAAGAGGAGGGGGAAGAAAAGGACGGGGAAGTGGAGTTGTGTAAGTTTGAAAAAAATGGCGGACAGGACAATACAGAAGACGAGGGGGAGAGTGAGAGTAGGTGGAGGAAGAGAAAGAGGAGGAAGAGGAAAAAAAAAGGAAAAGGAGGAGGAAGAGGGGAAATGGGAGGTGGAGGAGAGGAGGAGAGAGATAGGAAGGGTAGGGGTACTGGAAGGGTGGGGGAGAAGAAAAGGGGAGGAAAGGAAGGGGGCAGAGAAAGAGGAGATGGAAGAGCAGGGAGATGGGGTGATCGAGGGGAAAGGGTGGGGAGGACATGGGAATGAAAGAGTGGGAAGGATGATAGGAGGAGAGATGAGGGACTGGGGATGGGGAGAGGGAGGTGGAGAGGGAGTGAAGGGGGTAAGAGAGTGGAGGGAAAAGGTGGAGAGGGAAAGGGATGAGAGGAAAATGGGGAGGAGTGGAGAACAAAAGGAAAGGAGGGGGGAGAGGGGAAGTGAGGGGAAGAGAAGGGAAGGGAGGTGAGACGGAGACAGGGTGGAAGGGAAGGGAAATGGGAAGGGAAGGGAAAGGGGAAAGAGAAGAGATGGGATGACATGGGAGGGGAAAGAGAATGAAAAGGATTGAAGTAGATGGGACGGGATGGGATGGGATGGAAGGAAGGGAAGGAAAATGGATGAGAGGGTGGGGGAGGGGAAGAAAAGGACAAAAAGGGAAAGAGGGAACAGGAAGGGAGGGGAAAGAGGGGACAGGAAGGGAAGGAAGGAACATGGGGGAAAGGGAGGAGATAGGAAGGGAGAATAAGGGAGAGGGCAGGAAGGTAGAGGATGAAAGGAAAGGAGAAGAGGCCGGGGAAAGGAAAAGAAATGGAAACGAGATGATGAGACGGAAGGGAAAGGAAAAGGGAAGAAAGAAGAGTAGGAAGAGAGAGTAAGACAATGAACAGGAAAAACGAGGATGATGATGAGGATTAGGCGGAGGTGGTGGAGGAGGCGGAGGTGGGGAAGGAGTCAGAAGAGGAGGAGGAGGGGAGGAGAAAGTGGTGGTGGTGGTGGTGGTGGAGGAGGAGGAGGAGGAGGAGGATAAGGAGGAGGAGGAGGAGGAGGAGGATAAGGAGGAGGAGGAAGAAGAGGAGGAGGAGAAAGAGGTGGTAAAGGAGAGGAAGGAGGAGGGGAAGGAGGAGGAGGGGAGGAGGAGGAGGAAACGAAGATGAAAAAGAAGCTTCATGTCTCTGGATTGGAGCCAATCTGGGAAAGACTTTCCTGAAGTCTCAGCATCCTCTGGCTTAAGAACTCTCAAAAGTCTTAAACGAATAAAAGGGAGACGCTTCTAATACACGTCAAGTCATTCAGCGAAGAGAAAAAAATATTACTTGCTCTATTCCCGTAACAGGCTATGAAATGATAAACAGGTTAGATTTTTTTCTCACATACGAGGTATGTAAAGACGTGTACGGATGTGTACATCCAATGTATTTACACACACAAACACACACACACACACATACACACACACACACACACACACACACACACACACACACACACACACACACACACACACACACACACATAAATGTTTGCGGATAATGTTTAATATGTAAAAGGGAATCACAGAGACAGTGGATCAATCAGATTTAGGGCAGATAAGTCTGATAAATGCAACGTGACGGGCAAGACTGGGAGCCGAGAGAAGCAGAAGCCATTGCCAAAAGTGGAAGAAGAGGAGGGAGGAGAAGAG
>NC_134799.1:31150064-31152564 GCF_046742065.1 Oratosquilla oratoria | reverse complement strand
AACAGCAAACACGAGGTCAAGCGAAGAAGGAAGATTAATTACTCTGTTGCCTCGGCTGGCTGCGTCCTCGAACCCCCAACCCAGAGCATCTAGAGAGTTCAAAACACCGAAACAGGAATTAATTCAACCAAGCAAGAAAAAAAAATCTGCTTTGTCTTTTGGCGAGTTTGTTTCGGCCGCCACCATCACCACAATCAGCTGAAGAAGCCCGTCATGCATGTCCAGAGGTTCAACTGATTAGTACCTTTTTGGGTAAAATTAGCTTTATTAATTAATTTTTCTTGAGTAAATTTACTTTCCTGTACGTAGTAGTTCTGGTGCATTGAATGGATTTGATATAGTTTCACTGCAATTAAAATGTGATGCACTACCTCCTCAGTCCCTACCGGTATGGAAATGAGTAGCCCAAATTGGGGACTGAGGGAATTTCAATTGGTCGATGACGTTTGCATCTGGGCTGGCTGACCTAGCCTAACCTCCTAGCCACCCGAGCCTACCTGCTGGACCCAGACTACAGTAGGATCGCAGAGTCAACCTATTTGATGCAGCCTTGTCCTAAATTAAGCTAATTTGGATAAGGGGACACCATATAGCCCCTCCCCCCCCACCTATATAGCCTTATCCGCCTTAGAAACACCTTGTCACTTACCTTATAATGTGGACAGAATTCTTCAGAATGATGAATAGTGATGAACCTTCTTGTTTTTGGAGTAGAGCACTTTGAAATAACACTCACGGTCATATTAAACCCACACAACATTTTCGGAAGAACCCCATGGTCCTTTTAAAAACACTCGACACACCAGTTTTCTTAAAATCATATTAGACAGATACGAAGACCGAACGTCTGCACCAAATACAAATCAATTCAAAATAAACATGGCGCCCTTGAGCTTTCGTTTTCGTTGTGAAATAAGGGCATGTGATTGGCTGGAATCGGTCGTGTCACTCAAAACAATGCTGTTATTGGCTAAAGCGATAATAGTACATGAAGTATCCGCAAGATGTCACGCCTGAGCACTCGCCAACACCACAGACAACTTGCAAACAAAGTGACAGTGGCTGTTTTGTATTTTTTGAAGCATATTCTCTTGAATCATTCGAGAAAATTCTGACATACGATTTTGTGTGTATTCACCGAGTTGCATTTGCCTAGTTGAGGCCGTGCTCTTTGCCTCCACTGATCAAATTTGACTTTAAATTCGTTTATGATGTTGGCCTGGGTTGTACTTTCATCCAACTTGTCCCATAAGTCTACGCACCCATGTGGAAAGCTGTACTTACTACATTTTTTATACAACACTTTCTTTTTTACGATGACCTCTTGTTCATCTTTCATCACATGAGTACTGTATGCATGTGTATGTATGTGTGTGTGTGTGTGTGTGTGTGTGTGTGTGTGTGTGTGTGTGTGTGTGTGTGTGTGTGTGTGTGTGTGTGTGTGTGTGTGTGTGTGTGTGTGTGTGTGTGTGTGCTCGCGTGCGCGCATAACTTTCCCTGCACCTTCCTTCCACAAATCATTCTTCCTCGGGTAAAACCCTCGATGAACGTACTTCTGAGTAACACACACACACACACACAAAAAGAAAATTGTATGAAAATAATTCACTACATATAATCATTATTATTATTATTTTTTTTTTTTGGGGGGGGGCTTCTGCTAGTTCACGTCTCTTCTCCCTCTATCGTGATCACACGAACTTCTTTTTTCTTTCCTTTGACAACCACTATCAAATAATCGCATAAGGACCAAAATCGCTGGCTCCGTAATAGGATTACCACCCTAAAGCGCAGACTCTTCCGCTACCATATTCCCTGGCAACAGATTTGGGTCCATCGTCTCGTCACTGACACACACACACCACACACACACACACACACACACACACACACACACACACACACACACACACACACACATACACACACGCACATACACACATGCACATGCACTTGATCCAAAGACCAAGGTGAATCACATACGACTCGGTGGCGTGGTTGGTAGAGTGCCAGACTGTCAGTACGGCAGTACCAGGTTCGAATCTTCCCCAGGGCTGAAATTATTTCAGTATCGCTGCGGTTCGAGTCGTTACTCCGACTCTCGTGGGCGGGGAGTTGGGTGTGTGTGTGCGTGTAAGGTCATAGATCGGTCATACGAGCTCTGAGCTCTCTTCCGGGAGGGAAATAGCTGTCAATCACGAGTCCAACACACACACACACACACACACACGCACGCACACACACTTTCACACACGCACATGCATACACACACACGCACACACACACGGACAAACATGCACACACACACACAAACACAGACACACACACCGACACACACGCACGCACACACACACACACACACACGCACACGGACAAACACGCACACACGCAAACACACACACACGGACACACACACACACGCAGACACACACCACACACACACGCACATATACATACACACACACACACACACACACGCAGACACACACACACACGCAGA
>NC_134799.1:31140064-31145064 GCF_046742065.1 Oratosquilla oratoria | reverse complement strand
CACCAACCACTGTAGCAATGCAGGAAACTGTACAAAAACAAATCTTGTACTGGGACCTTTATCTTGATGACAATTTGCACCTTACAATGTCATCACATCCTTATTTTTTATTACTATTTTTATTCGTATCTATATATTAATCCATTTATCCATTTTGCTCTAGACTCTCGGGGATATTAGGGAACAAACTACGTCAGCCTCTTCATAGGGGTCCATTTTAGGGGCATGACTGTTCCGCATGTTGAAACTTAGCGCAGAAGGGCTGGTAAAAGCAAAGACACAGACAGCTTTGGGCGGAAAATCAGAACAGAGAATGTGGGAGGAGATGGAACATACACGACTCTCTGTAGAACCAGACACCTGGGTGATATTGCTCTTGTTCTGAATTGGAGCTTACCAGCGCTTCTATCCTTTTGGATACCTGGGTCTCAGTGAGAGAAGAAAATAAGGCCTGGAGGAGATGTGGCGTTTCACAGAGAAGAACGTCGAATGGAGGTCACGAATATTACATGAATTGATAACAAGAAAGAGGAGATAGAAAGACACACACACACACACACACACACACACACACAGAGGCAGACAGCCAGACAGCCAGAGGAAGAGAGAGAGAGAGAGAGAGAAAGAGAGAGAGAGAGAGGAGAGAGTGTGCAAGAGCCATTTGGAAACAAACTAGCTTATTAGCATTCGGAGGTCGCTGTTGGTTGCGTCTCACACGAGTGTTCCTTCCACTATGTGTATGCATGTATGTGTGTGTGTGTGTGTGTGTGTGTGTGTGTGTGTGTGTGTGTGTGTGTGTGTGTGTGTGTGTGTGCGTGCGTGTGTTTCTGTGTGCTGCGACGCTAAGAGGGCCACGCTTGGAAGCTCAAGAACAACACTGGAGGAACGTGCTGGACGCTTGAGTAAAAAAATGTGCAACATTCTTGGAAAGTTTAACATACAAAATACATACAATACTCTTACATATATACATGATTGTGAACTGTGTGCATGCGTGTGTGTACTTAAACTAATTACAAAATGTAATATACAGGATAGGAGCTATCTTTGCTCGTGGGGTACCGTCTCTGAGCTTCCAATGGTCAAATATGAATTTGAACTCACTAATGTTATTTGGCTACTACTTTTTATTTTATCATACGGGTCAATGCATCTGTAGAAAAAACATATCTAAACATCCTTTGTAAGACCTTGTCTTTTTAATTTTTCCAACGTATTCTGGTTCTTCTTCATCCCCACATTAAAAAGCCTTCTTTGCCGCTTTGAACCTTTATGATTTATAAATAATGACATTCTATTACTTCTCTTCTAGTGTTAACGGCTCCGGTTTATTTTGCATTTCTTCGTGTGTTCTATCAACAAGGCTGGGAGCCATTCTATATGCTGCTCTCTTTGAAGTGAGAGAACGAGAGAGAAAGGGAGAGAGAGAGAGAGAGAGAGAGAGAGAGAGAGAGAGAGAGAGAGAGAGAGAGAGAGAGAGAGAGAGAGAGAGAGAGAGAGAGAGAGAGAGAGAGAGAGTGAAGGAAAGGCTATTTCCGTTTACAAGTCTTTACTGACATTTCCATCTACGAGGAATAAAACTACATTTGGAAGTCTTATCCGTACAAGTGTTTGTTTCCATGTGCTGTATGTCGCACCAAGCAAATCGATTTTTTATATTCTTACACAAAGCATCGCACAACACCTGAATGCTAAACCTTTCAGCTTGAGCACGTGTCGAGGGAAGAAAGCGTAGAAGATCCACGGCTGAGTGGAAATACTGAGATTTCTATTGCAAAAGTAAGCAAACTTCAGGCGTCAATACACACGTCCCTCCACCCCGACAAAAAATAATGAATAAATAGATAGATATATTAATATCTTAGACTAGATACATAAGTAGAAAAATATCCCCAAGGAAAATGCTATATACAGAAATCACACACACACACACACACACACACACACACACACACACACACACACACACACACACACACACACACACACACACACACACACACACACACACACACACACACACACACACACACACGACTCGGTGGCGCGGTTGGTAGAGTCCCCGACTGTCACTACGGCGGTCCGGGTTCGAATCCTGTCCAGGGCTGAAATAATTTCAGTATCGCTTCGCTTAGCAGCATTACCCATAGATCGGTCATACGAGCTCTGAGCTCTCTTCTGGGAGGGAAATAGCTGTCGATCACGAGTCCAGCATGTGATCCAAAGACCAAGGGTAAAAAAGACCAAGGTGAACACACACACACACACACACACACACACACATACACACACACACACACCTCCAGTTCCCAAAACTTCTGTTTCTCTGTGTCGGAAAAACGATCCGTATATTTCGAATGAAGAACACTCAAGACTCAAACTTCATGGCCCTACAAATAAATTTCATAAATAAATAGAAAAAATACAAAATCAAATAAAACAAAACAAAACAAGATAAAATAGAAATAGATATATAAGAACAAGGAAGAACACCCCGAGAGTCAGTCGGTGAGTCTGGAGTGACAAGACTACGGAGCAACTGAGAGAAGTAGAGATAAGGGAGAGGGAGGACAAGAACGGAAGTAGACCCTTGGGAGTAGATAAAGGAGATTAGGATAGTGGCAGTGTGGTTGTACCATGGTTGGGGGTATGTTCAACTATGAGGGGTCAAAAAAAAAAAAAGTGTATACTGTATACCATGTTCATATACAGTAGTTTCCTTATAATTCTTTTTCTATAAATAAAAATATATTAAGATGATCAACAAAATACATATTTGCAAAATTTCTATATACCGTTGACTAGCTTAGGCTTCTGCAAGAGTACATATGAGGCTGTGTGGAAGCGTAACCTTTGCCCTGCGTGTTTGGGTATGCTTGACAGCAACGCGCTGAGTAAAGAGCCAAGTTGCTGGAAGTAAAGCCTCCGCATAATAATGGCCACAGGAGGGAAGAGTGCAAAGTTTGATAATGGAGTTAAATCCATACAAAAACTTCTGCATGCTAGCATACACGCACTCACACACACACACACACACACACACACACACACACACACACACACACACACACACACACAGACGCAGCCCAGGGCTGAAATAATTTCAGTATCGCTGCGCTTCGAGCCGTTACTCCAACTCTCGTGGGCGGGGAGTTGGGTGTGTGTGTGCGTGTGAGGTCACAGCATTACCCATAGATCGGTCATACGAGCTCTGAGCTCTCTTCCGGGAGGGAAATAACTGTCGATCACGAGTCCAACACGTGATCCAAAGACCACGGTGAATACACACACATACACACACACACTCAAGAGTATGAGACAGGACCCCAAAAGCGATGCTCCTTTTCTGTATGGCACAACTAGGTAAATACAATTAGCTAAATGAGATACACACACACACACACACACACACACACACACACACACACATATATATATATATATATATATATATATATATATATATATGCACACACACACAAACACGTACAGGTATGATAGTAGGAGAGTAAGAGGCAGGACCTCACAAGCGTTGTTCTTTTCCTATACACTACAGTTAAGTAAATACAATTAGGTAAACGCACACGAACATACTCGTACACAAACACTCGTCCTCACACACTCAAACGTGACCCTTGGGGCCTACGTGGAACTGCACGAAGTCCCACTCCACCTTCTGGCGCTTCTTTGTGTGGACCCAATTCTTCCTCTTGCTTAGGGGTGGGAGGGACGCGATACTCGAAACACGTGCCCCGAAACACGAAATCCCCTGCTACGCTAAGTATATGGTGGCATGGTGGTAGTGGTGGTGTTGGTGGTAGCGGTGGTTGCTTCTGCTATGTAGCGAATACTACTTAGTCGCTATTATGTATATACGACTTTATACACACACACACACACACACACATACACACACACACACACACACACACACACACACACACACACACACACACACACATATATATATATATATATATATACACATATGCTCTCCATAATTTTTTTCTCTTTTTACCATTCTGTCTCTGCATATAATAATATCTCCATTTCTAATTTTCAGTGACATCATTTGCAGCCTCCCTAAAGTTAGTCTGCGCTCGGCCCCTTGAACACTTTTACCTTTCCGAATAGTTTTCTCTATTTCATCTATGTTTCTCTTTCTTTTTTTTTATAATCTCTGCCTTTTGTTGATAAACTTGTTTAATTAACTCTATTTTGTATCTCCTGCTTTTGATATATGTATTCCTTCTCTTTTCAATTAGCCCACCTGTAGCTTTGGAGTATTTGTTTTCTCAAATGCTTTTTGTACTTCCTACTTTCTCTTCCGTTTCTCTAATGATATTCACTCATCATTTCTTAGGACTTCAAATCTGTTTTTGATTTCGAACTGAAATTCCTTAACTTTCGCAAGGCTTATTTCTTTTTCAAAACTCGTGTCTTTCTTTCGGTTCTGAAATTGAATTTGCTGTGCATCCTGCCATTTTATGGTCACTACCTATATTTACTTTATTTATGACCGTAACATTGCTAACGCTCTTGCTCTAATCTCCTGATATGAACGTTATTTCGTTCTTTGTTGTTCCATTTGGACTTATACAGGTCCATTTACGACTTACACGCATTTGGAAGAAAGTGCTTATTATTTTCATGTTGTTGTTATCTGCAAAATTGACCAACATCTCGCCTCTGTCATTTCTCTCACCTACTCCAAAATTCCCAGTGCATGAATCATCTTCCATTTTCTTCCCCACTTTAGTATTAGTTACCTATAACCAACGTTTATACCTTTATCTGACTTAAATCGTTATAGAAGGACTCAATTTCATCGTCTGTATTCTGTGAAATTCGTGCATAAACTTGAATTATCTTTAGAGTGTACCTTTTACATAGTCAAATCACAATCCAGCCTATCCTCTCTGATACTCTACTGAACTTCACTACGTTACTAGCAACCTCTCGGTTGATCAAGAATCCTACTTCATTTCATTTTTCTTTTC
>NC_134799.1:31125064-31135064 GCF_046742065.1 Oratosquilla oratoria | reverse complement strand
AGAGAGAGAGAGAGAGAGAGAGAGAGAGGGAGAGAGAAAGAGAAAGAGAAATAGAAAGAGAAAAATAGAAAGAGAGACAGAGAGAGACAGAGACAGAGAAAGAAATAGGGAGAGAGAGAGAGAGAGAGAGAGAGAGAGAGAGAGAGAGAGAGAGAGAGAGAGAGAGAGAGAGAGAGAGAGAGAGAGAGAGAGAGAGAAGGGGGGAGAGATAGATATATAGATAGATAGAGAGAGAGAGACAGAGTGAGACAGAGACGGAAAGAAACAGAGGCAGACAGAGAGAGACAGTGACAGAGAGAGACAGGGACAGAAAGAGACAGAGAAAGACAGACATGGGCAGAGACAGGGAGAGACAGGGATAGAATGAAAGTAATATCAACATGAAAGAGAAGAGGACAATAATAACGAAGCAACCGTGGTTGATGTGTCTTGGCAAAAGAAGAAGATGAAACGGAGGAGTCCAGGAGCTTATATTCCGACTCAAAATCAAAGAAAGGATGAGACTGGAAGGAATCTCACACAAACACGTTGACTTTTGTTGAAATGAAACCAAGAAAAGAATGAGGAAGAGGAGGAGGAGTTACATGGACAAACGAACAGCAACAAACCTATTGGTCCTTTCATAGCTGTTCAGTGCCTAACCTAATGTAATTACTAAAAAAGTTATACGGGAGCAAATAATTCTAATCAAGGGTTTTTAACTAATTATATGTCGAGACTTTTTTTTTTATATAAATCAACAGCCGAAGAATCGATGGCGTTGGATGGTGGACCATTCCGTATATTAACAACGCGACTGAAGAAAAAGTATTTTGCCTCGTTTGTTTGAAATATATATATTTTTTCAATAATTATAATTTTGTATTTATTTTCTTTTGGTTGTATTGGAGGCGTCAACTGTAAAATATTTCTCCACGTTCATATTTTCAATTATTTTAACAAATTTAAAAACTTTGATTAAATCACCTCTCAATCTCCGTTTTGAAATGGTAAACAAATTTAGTTCATTTAGGTGCTCTTCGTACGGCTTGTTTCGCACAATAGAAATGAGCTTTGTTATTCTTCTTGGACTCTTTCTAATTTCTCTATGTCCTTATGAAGACCAGCATTGAACACAATATTCTAGGTTAGGTCTAACTTGTGCACTGTAAAGATTAAGAATAACTACTTCAGGAGGAGGAGGAGGAGAACGAGGAGGAGGACGAGGTGGAGGAGAACGAGGAGGATGAGGAGGAGACTGAGGACCAAGACTGTAGATTATCAACGCTTCTACTCTTGAGGACAATTTCATGTTGAGGTGGTGGGGGTGTGGTGGTGGTGGTGGTGGTGGAGGAGGAGGAGGAGGAGGAGGAGGAGGAGGAGGAGGAGGAGGAGAAGATACTTGAGAGAAGAAGTGAGAGCAGAGATGAGAGCATCCATGGAAGTAGGCCTGATAGCAGAGCTGGAAGAAGTGAGAGCGGAGCTGAGAGCAGACCTTAGAACGGAGATGATATCAGAGGAAGAAAAGAAGGAGGAGGAGGAATAGGAGGAAGAAGAGGAATAGGAGGAATAGGAGGATGAAGAGATGGAGGAGATGGAAGACCAGGGGAGGTGTAGCATCCGGTGGCAATACAATTGGTGAAGTGGGAACCGCGCAATAAGTAATTGGCCACCAGAAGACAAGGCAAGACAAGACAAGACAAGACAAGACAAGACAAGACAAGGCAACACAAGAGAATCTATGGAGTACACCTCGCCACCCCAAAAAATATATATGTATATATATATATATATATATATATATATATATATATATATATATATATATATACATATATACATATATATATCTATATATATATATATATATCTATATATATATATATATATATATATATATATAAAGTGAAAAATACAGTTGAATAAACACAGAGATTACTGTTGCAGTCGGGGTGGGTATAGCGTGCAGAAACATGAGCATTTCGTCCTTGTCGTATTTCCAACTGTAGAAAAGATATATCTATCTGCCTCGGCGTACAAATAACTTCACTTTTAAGTACTACAGTGGGTGAATTCTTGTGCAAAGACGGACCAAATTCACTTCGAACACTGCCGATACCCGCTCTCTTTAAACACAAACGACACACGCAATCTTACGAGGTCGTAACCGACTTATTTATGTCGTAAATTTACGACCTAAAGATACGAGTCCATGCTGCCCACAGGTCCTCCTTAGAATTCATCCAGTGTATTACTTATTAGTGGAGGTGACTGTACCAAACGATTCCTGCATTCCACTGAACGTAGGGGGTTGGGAAAATGAGATATATGATGATAAGAGATCAAACAGGAGAAAGGAGAGGACACGAAAAGAAGAAGGAGAAAACGAGGATGGAATAACACAATAAAACGAACAAGAAGAAGCGAATGGAAGAAGAACATAGTCAAGATAAAAAAAGGCAGAGAGGAGGGAGGAGATAACGAGAAAGTGGAGAGGAAGGGAAAAGAAAAATTAGAAAAAATAAAAAGAGAGAGAAGACGTGATATGAAAACATAAAAGAAAATCGTATTGGAAGCGATGAGGTTGATGGGAGAAGAAAGATTAAATGCAGTTGATAACAGGAAAAAATAAGATAGATGACCATGTGGAACGAGGAGGAGAGAGAGAGAGAGAGAGAGAGAGAGAGAGAGAGAGAGAGAGAGAGAGAGAGAGAGAGAGAAGGAGTGAGAGAGAGAAATCTTCAGCTCAATGACGACAGTGAGAACGATAGATAACACGTTTCACACACAGGAAAGACACACACACACAAAAAAAAGAAAATTGAAGATAAGAGCATTGGGGTGGGGTTGGGGGTTGGGAAAGGGGACCAGGGGGGACGGAGACAACGGGGAACCCAGACAAAGCAACAAAAACATTAAGTGTAAGAAACGGTGACTTAAGAAGACATAAAAAGCAAACTTATTCTCTAAAGTAAAAAAAATGAATGAAGAAGTAAAGGGTTTCCAGAAGAGAACGAGAAGAGAGAAAGGAAGAGGAAAGGAAGAAAGAAACGAAGAGGAAGGGGGAGGGGACAAAGAACAGAGGAGGGAAGAGAGGAGGAAGAAGAACCTGAAGAACAGGGCAAACGTTGTGAAACACAAAAGGACAAAGTAGAACAAAGAGAATAGTGAAAGAGAAAAATACAACATGAAAGGTGAAAGAAAGAAAAGCTGGAGAGAAATGGTGCAATAAAGAAAGTAGGCAGTGATCATAAAGAGGGAGGGAGGGGGAGGAAAGGGGGGAAGGGGGAGTATCAAGAAGAAGGAATGGTGGGCTGGTAAAAAACAAAGTGCTGAACAATCAAGGAGTAAATGTGGAGTTACGAGAAGAAAGCGGAAAGAATAGAGGAAGGATGAGAAGGAAGAGAAAGTGGAGAAAGAGGAGGAAGAGGACGAGGTGAAGGGGGAGGACGGGGAGGAGGACCAAGAGGAACAGAGACGGGTCAGGATGTGGAGCTTAGAGAAAGAAGTAAAACGAGAGGAAGGAGAATTTGAAGACGAAGTAAGAGGAAGAGGAGGAGGAACGGGAGTAGAAAGATGAATAACAAAGGTGAATATAACTAAAACGATGAGGAGGAGGAAGAAGAGGTGAAAAAGCAAGAGGAGGAACAAAGAAGAATCACAATTTGGAGGAGGAAGAGAAAGATAAGGAGAAAGAAGAATATACATATATGTATATATATATATATATATATATATATATATATATATATATATATACACACACACACACACACACACACACACACACACACACACACACACACACACACACACACACATATATATATATATATATATATATATATATATATATATATATATATATATATACCAACGGCTTTTCCCCCCCTTACAAGCGAGGTAGTAAAAGAACAAAGACATAAAATCCACTACCATTCATTCCAACCCCACATACTCCACTCCCATTCAGCACCCCTCCTCCTTCTTATCTCGGTTCCTCCTGGATGACCCGTCATCCCTGAATCCGCGCACTGCCCTGGGTCAGAATCAATGTAGCAAGACACAGCACATCCACAGCAAGACTGCTTCATTTAATCGGCGACCACCCTCTCCGTCCCTTCATGCAGGAAAAGAGAAGACGGGGAAAAAGCCCTTCGGGCTGCGTCAAAATATCATTCACACATACTCCCTCACCCCCCTATCACCCACCCACTTCCTTCCATGCATCACAACATCCATACACAACCATTCTCCACTCACCCCTATCCTCTGTCTTCTCCCTTCCTCCACAGACATTCCCCTCTTTCCCAATGCCCCTTTTACCCCATCCATCCATTTCATCCTTGGTCGCCCCTTTATGTTCACTCCTTCCACTTTTGCCTTCCACACCTCTTTTACTAATATTTCTTTGCCCATTCTTTCCATGTGTCCAAACCATCACAATACTTATACTCTTTCATCAACCCTATCTCCTAACTCCCTCTCCACCCCCCTCTCCTCCTCACCTCCTCGTTTCTCACTCTATCCAACCTAGTAACCCCTACCATACTTCTCAAGCATTTCATATCAAACACATTCAAACTCCAACTTTCTTTCTCTCTTATTTTTCATGTTTCTGCCACATATAGTGCTGTCGCAACAATCACTCCCTCATACAATCACCTCTTAGTATTCATTCCCAAATGTCTATTTCTCATTACACATTTTAATCCCCCTAGGTATTGATTTGGTTCTCTCAATCTACACTCTACCTCCACTTCCACTCCTACCTTTCCCGCCACATTCGCACCCAAGTATCTAAAGCTATCAACTTCCTCCAGTCTCTCTCCCTTAAAAGTCACTTTTAATTTGCTGCCACATTCTCCCCTTGTACCTCTCATCACCTTATTTTAACCCACATTTATCTTCAACTTCTTTCTTTCGCACACCTGTCACTAACTTCCTTGATACTTCCTCTGATCCTGCCACAAGCGCAGTGTCGTTAGCATACAACAACTGGCTTATCTCCCATTTTTCTCCATTTTCTTTAACTATCGCCAATCCCCGGCCCATTACCTTTGCACCACCCCATCCATATACTGTATAGATTGAACAGCCAAGGCAACATAACACATAGCTGGCGAAGTCCCACCTTTACCTCAAACCACTTACTCTCTCTATTTCTAATTCTAATACATGCTCTACTACTTTCGTAAAAACTCTTGACTGCTCCTAACAGCTTTCCCCTCATCTCACACATTTGGAACACCCCCCACAGATCCCCTCTGTCTACCCTGTCACAAGCTCCCTCAAAATCTACAAAGACACAAAAAAACATCCTTACCCCCTCCCAAATCTTTCTCACATATCTGCCTTACCCAAAAATCTGATCCACGCAACCCCGACCTGTCCCAAACCCACACCACCCCAACCAATCACTCCCTCTGTTCCTTTCCCAATCCTCTCATTCAAAATCTCCCTATAAGACTTCCTAACTACACTCTGCAAGGCGGAACTACACAGGCACTCCTCCAGTCCTCCGCCTCTCTACCCTTCCCCAGAGAAACATCAAACAACCTCACCAGCCAGTCCACCATTACTGTACCTACCTTTTTCAGACACGCTGCACAACACCCATCTAACCCAGGTGCCCCACCTGCTCTCACCATTTTAATAACGGCTTTCACCTCATCTTTCCTTGTTTCTCCTCCATTTTCCTCATTCATCACTGTCTTTTTCCTAGCGCTTCCCACTGTAATCACCTTCCCCTCCCTATCCTCCTTCACATTTAGCAACTCCCTAAAATACTCTGCCCATCTTCCTCTTACTGCCGTCTCTTCCATTATCCTCTCTCCATCTGCACCTTTTACCTTCTCTTCTCTAATTGATTCGCTTCCTCTTCCTCTCTTAATTTTCTTCCAAAACATCTTATTACTTTCAAATATTTTTGTCATACTCTTACCCCATTTCACGTCTGCTCTCCTCTTTGCCTCCTTAATTTTATGCTTTACTTATCTTTTTTTTGTAGTTCTCATATGATTTTCTCGTCCTATTTTGTAACCAATCTGTGAATGCCCGCTTTTTCTCTTCTACAACCTTCTTTGCTTCATCCCATCACTCATTACCCTTCCTTCTATTTCCTCCCATCCTCCTTGCATATATATATATATATATATATATATATATATATATATATATATACATATATGTGTGTGTGTGTGTGTGTGTGTGTGTGTGTGTGTGTGTGTGTGTGTGTGTGTGTGTGTGCGTGTGTGTGTGTGTGTGTGCAAGGTATAAATAAAAAACAAAATGATAATATAAGACATGATATTGAAACTCAAAATGTGTCAAAAAGAAATAATCACGAGTTTTTTAAAACGATGTACTTTAATGCTCGTAGTATTAGGAACAAATTTCAAGAAATACAGGCGTATGTCAAAAGCGAAAATCTCGATATGATAGGAATAACTGAGACATGGTTAAATGGTACAGAGTTCGAAGCTGAATTTAATATTGCGGGATTTAAACACTTTCATCAGGATAGAAACCACAAGAAAGGTGGGGGTGTTCTATTGTACGTTAAAAACAATGTTCATGCTTGTGTTTTAGAGAAAGTGAAACAGGATGCATATGATAGTTTGTGGGTTGAGTTAACCCAAACAAATGGACAAAAAATGAATATAGGTGTAATACATAGGCCAAAGACATTATCATTAGCAGACGACAAACTGTTATTTCAAGAACTGTCTAGTTTCTGCAACCGGGATTTATTGATAATGGGTGATTTCAATTTTACTGACATTGATTAGATGACCCTTGAACATGGCCATATAGGTAATCGCTTGATTGATTTTCTTGGTGACAATTACTTAATTCAGCATGTAAAAGAGCCCACAAGATATGGAAACTTACTCGATCTTTTGATCACTAGCCGCGAAAGCATGGTAAGTGATGTAGAAGTCGGTGAATCCGTTGCAAATAGCGATCACAACTTAGTCAGATTCAAACTCCTAAACAATTTTAGAATAGATACTTGTGCTTCTAAAATACCCGATTTCAGTAAAGCTCAGTTCATAGGACTACGCCAGGAGCTTCAGCTTACAGATTGGGAGGCCAAATTAAACGAAAGGCCTGTAGATCAGATGTGGGAAATATTTCAAAATACGCTCACTAAGATGATTCAAACTTACATTCCTTTTAAGGACCGACGTCCCCCAAATCAGGCTCGCCCAAAGTGGCTCGACAAAGAAACTGAAAAAAGTATTGCTAAAAAGAGACAGGCTTATAAAAAATATAAGTGCTCGGGTGCATCTAATGACTATGAAACTTATGTATCAATACAGAGAGATTTAAAAAGGACAATAAGAAAAAGAAAACGACAATACGAAATGAACATCGCTGATAAATCCAAAGAGAATCCCAAAGAATTCTATAGTTACATTAGAGATAAAAAGGTTGTTAGGAATCACATTGGTCCACTATTATCTGCTGACGGTCAACTTGAATATTCAAATGAAGGAATGTGTAATATCTTAAACAATTATTTTAGCTCGGTATTCGTAAACGAAACACCTCAAAGTGAATTTCAAACTGAAACCTGTGAAAAGTCTGGGGTAAACTTACTCACTACGGTAAATATAACAAAAGAAAAAATTAAAAGGTGCATAGACAAACTCAAAGTTAATAAAACACCAGGGCCTGACGGTTGGCATCCAAGAATCTTAAAGGAAATGAAAAATGAGATTGTTGTTCCATTAGAAATTGTTTTCAAGAAATCCATCATATCTGGAGATGTCCCAAGAGAATGGAAGCTAGCTAACGTTACTCCCATATTCAAAAAAGGTGACAAAAAGAAACCAAATAACTATAGGCCTATAAGTTTGACTTCAATCGTAGGAAAAATAATGGAAACTATCATCAGAGATGCTATCGAACATCATTTAGAAAGTAACCGTTTGATAAATGATAGCCAGCATGGTTTCAGACGGAAACGTTCTTGCGTGACTAACTTACTCGAATTCTACAACACAGTTATCTCGAATTATGACAAAAGAAACAATATAGATTTAATATATCTAGACTTTGCAAAAGCTTTTGATACCGTCCCACACGAAAGACTACTTACTAAACTAGCTTTGCATGGAATAAGTGGTAGCCTATTAGGTTGGACTAGTAATTGGTTGAATGGTCGAAAACAGAGAGTTGTTTTAAATGGAAAAACTTCTGGATGGAAAAGTGTTGCAAGTGGAGTTCCTCAGGGTTCCGTTCTTGGGCCACTTCTATTCATAGTATATATAAATGATATAGACCATGGACTAAAATCTACTGTTTCCAAATTTGCTGATGATACAAAACTGTGCGGAGTGGCAAATGATCACTCAAACCAATTAGATATTCAAGAAGATTTAGATCAATTACAGCAATGGTCTGAAAAGTGGCTAATGAAATTTAACACAAGTAAATGCAAGGTAATGCACATAGGTAAAAATAACAGCAAGTACGATTACAAGTTATTTGGAAATTCGTTAACAAAAGTGGATAGTGAAAAAGATCTCGGCGTAATTATCAGTAACGACCTCAAATCATCCAAGCAATGTATTTCAGCCTCTGAGAAAGCAAATAAGATTCTGGGACTGATTGCGCGATCTTTTGATTTCAAAAGTCCATCACTCATTAACAAGCTATATAAATCGTTAGTTCGTCCACATTTGGAATATGCTGTTTCCGTATGGTCACCGAATCTCATTAAAGACATTGACAGACTGGAAAAAGTACAACGGCGAGCCACAAAACTGATTCCAAATATCAAAAATAAATCATACGAAAATCGACTTAAGCACATGAATCTGTTTTCCCTAAAAAAAACGTAGACTCAGAGGTGACTTGATACAGGTCTTTAATATTTTAAAGGGAATTGACAACATCAAAAGTGACAAAATTTTTACATTGAATGAGAATCAGACAAGAAACAATGGTCTCAAACTGTCCGGAAATAGATTAAATTTGGAAGTAGGTAGAAACAACTTTGCCAACCGTGTAGTTAATGAATGGAATAAACTTCCTGCACAGGTAGTGCAATGTAGTTCAGTTCGAAGCTTTAAGAATCATTTAGATAAATACCTAAGTAAGATGCTGTAATGATTATAATTTATCTTATATTATTTGTTTTTGTTTTGTTATCGTTTGTCTGTCTGATTTTCAATTATTATTGGTTATATGTCGGTTTATTGTTTGCTATTTACCTGTTTGTTTGTTATTTTAACTATACCTATGCATTTGTTTTTTTATTTTTTATTTGCATTATTATAGTTTTTGTTTGTTATTTTATTATGATTTTTTTTTTTTTTTTTTTTTTTGCATCCGACCTAGATATGGATCAAAAGGTCTCCTGTCGGCATGCTCCGCCTTTGTAATCCTTTGTAATCATTTGTGTGTGTGTGTGTGTGTGTGTGTGTGCGTATTGCAACTAATGTGAATTTGACTACAACTCTCGGGAGAGAGATAAATAGATAGATAGAGATAAAGAGAACTTGTGAAAATAAAAAAAGAGAATATGAAAAATAGACGAAAAACTCCTAGAGGTGGGGGTGATGAGGGTGGGGCGAGATGGAGAGGAAGCGAATGGAGCGCAAGATGTGCAAGTAATAACTAAAGTTGGAGAAATCCAAAAAGAATCGAAGAGAAAATGTAGAAAGAGAAGAAAGACGGGGGCAGGGAGAAGGGAACAAGAAAGGGAACGAGGAGAGAAAGGAAAGTCAAGGAGGTAAGTGGGAAGGAAGGAGGGAATAAAGGGTAGAAAGAAGGAAGAGGGAGAGAGAGAAAGGAAAAGGAGTAAGGAGAGAGAAAGGGAGGATGGGAAGGAAGGAGGTAGGAAAGAAAGAAGGGAAAGGAAGAGAAGGAGGGAGGGATGGGGAGGGACAAGTAAAGGAGTTTTGAGGAGAAGGGGAATGGGAGGAGAAAGAAGACGGGAGGAGAAGGAAGAGGGGAAGAGAAGGAGGAGGTGAAGTGGAAGAGTAGAAAATGCAAAAGGAGAGGGAAG
>NC_134799.1:31095064-31107564 GCF_046742065.1 Oratosquilla oratoria | reverse complement strand
CTTCTTCATTTCAGCGGCCAGGGCAGCTCGGCACTTCATTCGAGCCCGCCGGATATCCCACTGAGGCTGATGATGAGTTCCTCGACATCTCCTTCGAGGCGACTGGAGGAGCAAATAATTTAACTTCCATGCGCGACCTTTTGATATACATCGATTGTAAAATGGTTACATCTACGACGTTTTTTTGTTAAATGAAACAAGCTAACACTCTGGAGAAAGAAATTTTGTTAATTTGAAATTTCGCCTATATACGATGGAAGCACCCTAATATATATATATATATATATATATATATCATATGTCTATATATACAGTATGTATATATATATATATAAAGTATATGTATGTATGTATACATATAAAAGCAGGTTAAATTTTTCTATCACTACAACATTTGCATTTCCCTGTCTTTAAGATCCATCATTTCTATCTTTTGCCATCAATCTCAAATATATTTCATCCATTCTTCTCCATTATCCTCCTCTCTTCACTTGTCATTTTCTTATACCCACTTATCAGATGAAAAAAAAAAAAAAATACAAACATTCTTTCCAGGACACAAAATGTGTGTTAAAGCTATTTGTCTCTTAAACTTTTAACCAAACTACAAATACCCTTGACTAACTAAACCAACACACAAAACCCAAGATAACGTCCGATGGTGGAGCGAGATTGTTCCTAAGGATATAAGCGCTGGTAAATCCCAGCCCGGAACAACAATATTCGTCTCTTATCATACCGAGTTCGTCTCTTGTCGAAATTTTTCTTTTTTTATCTTATCGTGGATCTTTTCTGCGTAATAAATAGCCTCCGTCCACCCCAGAATCCTTGGGTAGAGATCCTCGCGCATCGATCTGTCGCCCGAGTTGTTTCGACTAGCCTTAAAGAGAAAGACAGACAGAGAGAGAGAAAGAGAGAGAGAGAGAGAGAGAGAGAGAGAGAGAGAGAGAGAGAGAGAGAGAGAGAGAGAGAGAGAGAGAGAGAGAGATAGGGAGAGAAAGAAGTGCCTTTTTATGGCATTGCCGGATCAAGGTATACACAATACTCATCGTCTGTTTGGCTAAAATATTCCATAATATCTTTTTGTCCATTTTCTGTCATTTTCTTACTCTCTTTCCTTTCTATTGCTAGATATGAGGACAATAATTCCATTCCAGCTTTGGTTACTTCACCGATATTCATACAATTGAAACCCACATGAGCTTTGAATCATTTTAAGATCATAAGAACGAAGGAGACCACAAGAGACCTTAAGGCCTACACTAAGTAATTCCATGTCCCTTATCACTTATCGCCCCCGTTCATAAAGTTATTTGACCTTCTTTTAAAACAACCGATAATTTCAGCGCTCACTAAGTCTATTCCATTCGTTGACAACCCTATTAGCAAAGCAGTTCTTGTTTATTTCCTTAACTCTAAATTTGTCCAATTCAAATCCATTACTGCGAGTCCTGCCCTGTTGTATTGACCCCTTCGGTACGATGGCGCCTATGTAGGCGCCATGAAGTGCGAACGGGTATATGAGGGTGCCGATGTTGACGTCTTAATCATATCTATTTTGTAGTTGTAGCTGAGTGACCCCCCTACTTCTGTGAACTGGCTTGGTCATATTTTGTGTAGTTATTAATATTCAGAGTGAAATAGAATGAGTACTACAGCTATAACTATATTTTATAACGCGAGTATTGTGATGCATCATCGAATCATCGTACATCAGGCAGCTGATGCTGCCCGGAAGAATTTGACTCGTATTGAAGAGGTTAATATGATGACATTGCCTGTGCGCCCTTGATCCATTTGAACACGTCTATTAGATCACCCCGCACTCTGTGTCTTCCCAGAGAATATAAATTAAGGTCCCTAAGCCTGTCCACGTAAGGTAAATTTCTGAGCCCATGTATAATTTTGTTCATTATCCTCTGTACTGATTTGAGTGAATTAATATCAATGATGGGTCTAACTAACGCCAGATAGAGTTTGATAACTACCTCTGCACTCTTATTCGTAACCGTCCTACTAATGAAACCTAATGCTCTGTTAGCTCTATTCATGGCTCTAATACACTGTTTCCTGGATTTAAGGTCAGGACTCACTAGAACTCCCAAGTCTCTCCCGCACTCAGTTTTCTCTATAAAGGTGTTATCTAAGCTATATCTGATTTCTAGGTTGTGTAAACCTACCTTTAACACACTGAGCTTTGAAACATTAAAATATTTTGCCATTTCACCGACCATGTAGACAATTTGTTAAGATCTTCCTGCAGTATTCCGGAGTCTGCTCCTGACCTAATTTGACGTCCTAGTTTGGTGTCATCTGCAAACTTACTAACACTACTAATAATACCATTATCCAATTTTATTATATAAATAATGAACAATAGAAGAATCAAAACTGGGCATTGGGGAACTCCACACTCCTCCATTTGGATTTTACAACGTTAATGGTGACCCGCTGTTTCTGTCACTGATCCATGCTCTAATCCATTCAAACACTTTTCCTCCTATGTCCTGGGCTTTGAATTGATTTTGTAGTCTCTGTTGGGGCACCTTATCGAGTTCTTTGCTAAAGTCAAGGTAAATAATATCGTAACCATCATTGTTATCTGACGCCTTGTAGACATTAGTGTAAAAAGATAGAAGACTAGTTACACATGATTTACCCTTGGTGAACCCATGATGTGAGTCACGAATCAAAATATATATCTCCAAGTGCTGATTCTAGCATTTTACCTATAACCGACGTCAAACTGATTGGCCTGTAGTTGTGCATAGGGAATGCAAACCTTCTAGATATCAAACATTCATAATTTTGAAAAAGAAACACTAGAAAATAGTCTAATTTCTCGTAAAGAACCTCGTAAACCCAACCGGATGGAGATATTCTACAAGAATAGAAGCGCTAGTAAACTACAGTCCAACACACATAATTAGAATGTGAACCAATGTTGTACATTCCCGTAGACTTTTTTATTTGGAGCCCATGGAAGCCTTGTCAGTTATGAGAAAGTAATCTTTAGCAATACATGTTATCATCTGAATATTAAGTTAGTCTATCAATGCTATGAAGGGTTTTTGTTTGGCAGTAATCTAACCTCCGTGCCAACTGGTTTCTGGTGAGATATTTCTCTGGTGTCACCTTATTATATTCGGTGAAGCCCTATATCTATAGGGTGCCCAATTGTCCACACCGTCATTATGACGGTACCCCATATATCTATGAGAAATTTCTCTGTTCGCCATCAGGGATGTGCCAGTTAGCAGTGGTCCTGCGACTATGCGTGTGGGCTCCTCTTTGTCTGATCTTTCCTACAAAACCTGTTCGATAGTGGTGACCTTGCAGAGATTTTTCTCTCTATCGACATAGCTTTTGTAGTCATAAAGATTCTCAAGCCTATCCACCACGTCAAGGTGTCAACTCTCGGATAGGAAAAATATATACATATATATATATATATAATAATAACCAAATGTCTTCTTAGATATTGTTAATAATGAAAAGAATAAAGTTAAATAACGCTAATAACGAATTATGCAAACCTAGAAAGAAATGATTAAGAAAATAAAAATTTGAAGAGAATCTTACGACACACACAAACACACACAAACACACACATACACACAAACACACATGCACGCAAACCATGAGAATTGAAGTTGGATATAGTAAACCACGTCAAATAATTTTAATAGAATAAAGGGGCTTAGGTCAGAGAATAACAAGGAAGATTATTCCGGGATATGTGCAAACATAATAAATTATTCAATCAATCTATCAATCAGTCATCCATTTCGAACTGTTCATGTTCAATTAAATAGATGGAAACTGAAGGGAGAGAACGATGGAAAAATAATGAGAACGAAAAAAAAAGAGAAAAGAAAAAGCTATACGACAGGGACAATAGTACCCCCCCCCTTGCCCCTTGCCTCCTAACTTGATTCCCTTTCCCTTCCACAGATGGCCACAAATCCACTTTCCCCTTTCTTTCTTCTGAGGCGATGGAGCTGAGTAAAAGCGTCCATCTGTCTGGCTGGCAGTCAGCACCTAAAGGTCAATCGCTTCCTCCTGTAATACTTTTCAGGTCCTCTTGGAAAGCGATCAGCAAATGGAAACTTGGTCGGCACTCCCACTCCCCACCAACCCCCCTAACCCCCTAACCCCCAACCTCCATTAACTCAAACTTTAGAAGGATTAAGTTGTGTTAATGCCTCCTCAGAAGTTCGGTACAAAGTTACAATACGACCTCGAGGGCACTTTCGGAAACACGCGGACACGTGAAAAAAACAGTCGAGTGAGGAATCACATGTATAAGTTGGTACAATAATATACAGAACATAAATACTCGCGTGGGGGTTGGGTATAATGCTTACATACATATACACGTGTGTGTGTATGTGTGTGTGTGTGTGTTTGTGTGTGTGTGTGTGTATGCGTGCATGTGTGTGTGTGTGTGTGTGTGTGTGTGTGTGTGTGTGTGTGTGTGTGTGTGTGTGTGTGTGTGTGTGTGTGTGTGTGTGTGTGTGTGTGTGTGTGTGTGTGTGTGTGTGTGTGTGTGTGTGTGTACGTATATTTACATAGTTGTATTTACCTAGTTGTATCTTACGGGAATGGGAGCTACGCTCGTGGTGACCTGTCTCTTTATTTCGCAGTATCTAAATTGTCCTTAAATTCGTGTATGGTTTTTGCACACACTATCATTTCATCCAGTTTGTTCCATGCATCCACCACTCTGTGGGGAAAGCTGTTCTTTTTCAGGTCTCTTCTATAACTGTCTGTTTTGAGCGTCCTTCCATGTCCTCTTATATTTCTCGTATCCCAATTTAGTATGTCTTCTTTATCAAGGATTTCCATACCTCTCATGATTCTATAGACTATCAACAAGTCTCCTCTTTCTCTTCTTTGTTCCAGAGTCGGTAACTCTAGTTTTGAGAATCTCTCTTCGTATGGCAGTTCTGAAAGTGTGGGAGCCATCTTCGTAGTTTTTCTTTGTATTCTTTCAAAATTTCCTTATATTCTTTTTGGTGCTGGATGACCATAATGTCGCTGCGTACTCCAGTCTTGGTCTTATCAGTGTAACTAGTATTTTCTTCACAATTTCTTCGTCCAAGTAAGTAAATACCACCTTTATTGATCTCAGCAAGTTGTACGCTTCTCCAACAATTTTTTTTATCTGTTTAACAGGGGACATGTCCTTTGTGATGATTACTCCCAGGTCTTTTTCAAATCCCACTTTCTTTACTTCCTTTTCACCGACTTTATATTGTCCTGATATCCTGTTTTTACCTTTTCCAAATTCAACTATACTACATTTCTTAATATTGAAGGCTACTTCCCACTTCTGACTCCATTCCCATATTTTGTTTTGATCTCTCTGCAGCGACTCACAATCTATTTCAGTACTCACTTTTCTCAACAACTTTGCAAAGAGGCTCATGTAACTGTCCACACCATCGTCCATGTCATTCACATTTATACCAAACATTATTGGAGCCAGTACCGATCCCTGTGCAACTCCACTAATCACTTCTTCCCAAGTAGAGCCCTTGCCTCTGAGCACTACTCTCATTTTCCTTCCATGCAAGAAATCCTCCACCCATTCCAGTAGTTTACCTTATACCCCTCCTATGGTTTACAGTTTTCTAAATAGTTTTCTATGTGGCACTTTATCAAAACTTTTTATAGTCCAGGAAAACACAATCAGCCCATCCGTCCCTTTCCTGTATTTCATCTAACAGTCTTGAGTAAAAACAGATCAGATTTGTGGGACATGATTTTCCCTGTCTGAATCCAAACTGTCTCGAGTTTAGTATGTTTGTGGTGTGTGTGTGTGTGTGTGTGTGTGTGTGTGTGTGTGTGTGTGTGTGTGTGTGTGTGTGTGTGTGTGTGTAGTTCACCATGATCTTGGATCAAGTGTTGGACTCGTGATCGACAGTTACTACCCTCCCGGATGAAAGCTCAGAGCTCATGTATAACCGAACTATGGGTAATGCTGTCACCTCACACACACACACACACACACACACACACACACACACACACACACACACACACACACACACACACACACACACACACACACACACACACACACACGCACAACTTTCCGCCCATGAAAGTTGGAGTAACGACTCGCAGCGCAGCGATACTGAAATTATTTCAGCCCTGGGCGGGATTCGAACTCGGATCGCTGAGTTAGCAGTTGCAAAGCTACCACTGCGCTATCGAGCCGTGTGTGTGTTTTTATTTATTTGTACTTGTGACCTGTGTATTTGTTACCCTATGGCTGTGTGTAGAAACTCCCACGAGTGTGTTTTTGTGTAAGCTGGCCAATGTTTGTATGAATTTGTGGGTTGAAGAGTCCCGTAGGACAGCAAGCGAGTTCGTAGCAAGGACAGACTGCATAAAATTCCGTTTCAGAAAATCATCCTCAAGGAGACACCGTCCTCGGTCTCCTGAGATGGGAAGTTCGTGACGTTAAACCAAGGTGACAACATACATACATACATACAGTACATACACGGGTAAGTTGCGTTTTTCTATATGCATGCATTCGCACACATATGCAATGTGTGTATATGTATACTTTATAGATATGAAAATATTTTGGGGCGCAAGCGACAGTAAGAAAGGGGTCGAATTCGGAGGTCTTGAGTTTGTGAGTTCGAGTCCCAAGTGACACGATCATTTTCATCACGAACTGCGAACTGGCACGTTGAAGCCGTACGTGAACGCAAACGGTCATTCTTTTGTCTGCGCTGCCTCTTATCGATACTATAAAAAGTGAATATTTCTTTCCTCCTTTCCCAAAAGAACTAGGCATAATATCCTTGCAGTGATAGAAATATTATATGAAACACTTGACAAAGGGTGGAGAGGATGGGAGATAATTTTGTTTCATCTTCTTTTACGAAAAAAAAAAGTCCTTCTCATAAATTAAGGCGTCTTTTGCTTGATTGCTTTTATGATTTATTCTAGTTAATTTCCCCTTTTGTGCAAAACAGCAGAATAAGTGTTGGAGTAGCCTAATATGAACGACGAAACTCATGATTATAATGATTCTCTGTAAGAAATACAGACGAAGCCTCTTTCCATACACCTTTGTTTCTACTGTTCTCCTTCATTTCTCGGCATTACAGGACACACACAAACACACACGAATGAAAAAGGAGGAGGAGGAGATGGAGGAGGAGGAGGAGGAGGAGGAGGAGGAGGAGGAGGAAGCAGCCAGACTGCAAACAACTTTCAGAACCTCTTGGTATTTTCAAAGTCAGTTAACGAGAAGAAAAGAGGGCAGGCGTGCATACTACCTTGTTAACTCATCTTCCGACGTTCCAGACATAAAAATTAAAATAATACGAGTAGATAAAGAAAGAAATAAGTAAATAGATAAACAAGTAAATAATAAACAAAAAAATCATAAAAACACATTTACAGGCGCAGGCATATATACACACAGTCATACACACACACACACACACACACACACAAACACATATATATGTGAGCTCTGAGCTCTCTTCCGAAAGGGTAATAGCTGTCGATCACGAGTCCAGCGCATGATTCAAGACCATGGCGAATCACACACATACACACAAACTAAAAGTGGCATGTACAAACGTAGACACACATCGGACAGATTACAAATCAACGACTGCTTGAAGACAAATGAACTACATATTGTGTGTGGGAAAATGAATCACCTATTGTGTGTGGTCGACACCAAGCTACCTAATTATGGTGATTTCCAAATAAGCCTTGCTGTGGATGTGCTGTGTCTTGCTACATTTCCTCTGACCCAAGCAGTGGATGGGAGTCGGGATAATCCTTCATCCACATTGAACCAAGACAAAAGTGGAAAACAAATGGGTGTTGGGTGGGTGTGGGTGGGTGGGTTGTGTGTGCGTGCCTTGACTGGCTACCTCCCTTATAACGGGGAAGAAGATTTAAGGTATATAGATGGATGGGGGAATTGTACACACTTCAGCCACGAGATGAGCGTTGTACAAAAAGATCCTTCACTCTCCCGGCCCCATGCTCCACCGAAGTAGTGCCATGAGGAAATGTGTAAGATGGCCTGGCACCAGTCAAAGTAACAGGAACAGTACAACTCGATGCCTTAGAAAGAGTGCCACGAAAGGGTGCCACGAAGGTGTCCAAAACAGACTGAGGTTATGTAGAAGAAAAGGAAAGGTGCCATCAGGAATGGAAGGTGTTTTGAATTATTCAAAAAATATATATAAAAAAATCACATTCCAGAACACAGGCCGACCCTTCAAGTCAGCACCACCATCTCACGTTCTTCCAGCAAAACGCCCGCTGGACCTTCCAGGCCTTTCTCACATATTCCACTCACCCTCAACCTGGTCTCCATGGTCCAGTAGATCTCCGTGCCAAAATATCAAAAGTAGGATTTGACCAAAAACGAATGAAAATGATTGAGACGCCTTAAGTTTTCGTTCAGTACTGAAGTGAGCCTCGGGAGCAGAACGAACAGCACTGCATAAGAATGGATTCTTTGAGGCTTATTGATCGATTCGGAAGCAGACCATCGTTCAGCCGTCGGCCAGTCCGTCATCCGAACGTCTTGCTCTGCCCAAACCAAGCACTACGCAGCTTTCACAATAACGACTCTGTCGGTTCACCTCCAGGCGATATTATTGAATGTGACGATCTGTGTCGTCAGAGGGTTTCCATCAGCTGAATAAAACCAACTGTCACCAACTAGATTATACGAGGCACCAACACTCACGACCGGGATAGAGGGCCTTTCCTTTAACTGAATAAAATCCTCTAGCGGAAGTAATGATGTTAGCTCCAGCTGGATATAGTTGCCTGAATGGAGATTGGTATCTTCATCTTGGTTTAAAACCACTGGAAACCATTGTAGGCCAATCATCCCTTCAGCCAATCTGGGGTCTTCCACATTTTGAATTTCTGTTCAGTAAACTATTGAATTCAAGCTAACATTAGTTTTAAAGCATAACTACTATACACTGTCCAGCGAATATTTCTTACTTCATTGGAACAAAATTGTGTAATTCCATCTTGACTTTCATAGTAATTTACAGACCAGAACTTTGAATAGTGGAATGCCAACGTTTCACGAGTAAATCTTACAATCGTTAACGTTTTCTGTATCCGGACTTGGGAATCTAAGAGACTTCCGTTTTCTTTGTTAACAAATCTAGTTAAAAGTTTCGATATCTTTCCGTAGACTTATAACACATAGACTTTTATCATTTACTCGAAATGTACCGAGCACATCAAATTGTGACCTTTTTTATCCTCTTTACTAATTATTCTGTTAAAAAACTTAGCTATTTATCTTATTTTTCGTGATACTTATATATTTTTTTGCTTAATGAGGTACACGTCTAACTCCTTCAACTCTTCCTTTCCTTTTATCACCTGCATCCGCATCTGTGACACCATAATCTTATCCACCAAATGCCTCTACCGAATGACGGATAAAAATGGATGAGAATGCTGGCACACTAGATTACGGCGCAATATATTATCAATAATATATCAACAAACAAATAGATAAGAAAATACACACTCAAATAAGGGTTGTATAAACGTATATGGTATGTATAGATACACAAGACCATTCATAAATGTAAACAAATGTAGTTGCACTCTTCTATCTCTAGCCAGAGAGAACTGAAAAATGTGATGGTGAGGTCACAAACACATGCGGTGGGCCTCTAGCTGCTTCATCCTTGGAAGATGAAAGTTTAATTCAAAGCTCAAACCGTGAAAGAGAGGGAGAAGAATAGGGGGAGAGAGAAAGAAAGAAAGAGAGAGAGAGAGAGAGAGAGAGAGAGAGAGAGAGAGAGAGAGAGAGAGAGAGAGAGAGAGAGAGAGAGAGAGAGAGAGAGAGAGAGAGAGAGAGAGAGAGAGAAAGAAAGAAAGAGAGAAAGAGAGAGAGTCCATCAGAACTCACAGGAGGGAGTCAGTGTGTGAGGTTGCCAATGTACACCCCTCCCGATCGCTTAAGTTACATTTCTACCACTATATTCCGGATAATGAAAATTAGTGTCTCACCCTAACCCTCTCAGATACAAAGTAAACAAACGAATGACACTAAGTAAGCAAGTAGATACAAATGCAACCTCCCCAATCAAACACAACCTACACCACCGATTACGTCTCCTGTTACGTGCAACCTCCTTTAACCAGCACTTCTAATGCTGCACACGACTCCTGTCTTGAGAGAGCAAGCTTCTCCAACGACAATCTCCTCCACCAAGAACAATCTCCATCATTAAGTACGTACAGATCCCAAGAACTTCCTGGAACTCATCACGTCACGTGTGTCTATCTTGTGCCCAAAGTCGCAACACAAGTTTGTCTTTCCCTAGTGGTGTGGACGGCCTCAGCCTCAAGTTCACGTCCTTCAGATATTCTCTTCTGATCAACGCAAAGCGATTTGGTTCAGCTGACATGTGGCGCCATGACAAAGTTCTAACTCCCCCGAATAGTCTTCTTGGGACGGTGATACGCACTGGATATTTAAAAATGGCTAACGACATGCGATATGATTCGTTTGAGAAAGCGTCAGGCCCGTATATTCATATATTTCTAGATATGGTACAACAACCCTCGAATAGTCTAAACTCCTTCTAGATAGCAAAAGCGCTAACGTGAGTTTTTCTTTGATCCAAATTAATCAGAAATACTTCGTCCCTTACATGTCTGCTCTCAAGCCAACAGAAATCCTGATTCACGTTCCCATCAAGATGGAATCATTTCCTCCCCTTTGGAAATCATGCAACCTTTTCCTTTCGCTTGCAGTTGCAGAACTAATCCAAAGTGATACACATTCTCATATTGTAAGGAAACCTTAATGGTTGAAAGATATTTTGTTTAGCTGAATCATAATTTCATTTATGCTTTTAATTACAATGTGCTACTTTTAGATTTAAGGCGTTTAATATATCTAAGAAGTTTTTGTAAGCCAGGAAAATGTGTATATTAATGCAATATACAATTCTCGTGGTAAACAAACCATATTAATTATCATTACTATTATCAGTATTATTGTTATTATTATCAGTATTATTATTATTATTATTATTGTTGTTATTATAATATTATTATTGTTATAATTATCATTATTATTGATAATAATATTATTTCTTATCTATCGAAGAGGTTATTTGGGTAAGCCTAAAGACGGCCTTCTGCACATTGCAAACTTCCTCTGGGATAAGTTGTTAGAGTATTTCGTCGATAAGGGCGGGAATAAATGAATATATAATGAATAATGAATGATAAAAATTAATAATGAATATTAAATAATAAATGATAAGTAATAAACAATGAATAACAAACAATAAATGTTAGAAATAATGAATAATAAATGAATAGTTAAACAAATAAGTGATTAGTTAAAAATAAAACCGTATTATGTATAATACAAATATGTACATATTTACACACACACACACACACACACATATATATATATATATATATATATACATATATATATATGTATACATATATGATATATACATATATAATATATATATATATATATATATATGTTTATATATAAATGTGCGTGTGTGTGTGCATTTATGTATGTATACATACATACATACATACATACACACATACATACATACATACATGTCAGAGGACACACTATCCGATGAGAACAAAGCCTTTAATCTTGGTATGACATTTCACTCGCTTTATCATATATGTAGAGGAGACAGAGGAGAAAGAAAATGGAATAGAAGGGGTGAGGGAGAAATGGACAGGTAGATATATAGGCAGTCTGTGAGAAAAGAGGTTAAGAAGACCAAAAAGAAGTGGAATTAGAAGAAGACGAAGAAGAAGGAGTGGAAGAAGAAGAAGCGACGATAACTCCAGGCATCAGAAACTGTCCTTCAACCAACAGAGTCTGCCAAAGATAAGACTGGAGTCTCTCTCCCCAGCTCAAACCCTGGAAAGAAAAAAAAGTAAGGAAGTTGGAGAAGCAGTAGAAGAAGAAAAAGAAAATGAATATGAAGAAAAAGAAAATGAATATGAAGAAGAAAATTAATATGAAGAAGAAGAAGAAGAAGAAGAAGAAAAAGGAGAGGGAGAATAAGGAGAAGGAGAAAAATAAAAGAGAAGAAAAAGAAGAAGACTCAAAATGTGGACGTGGCCTCTGGAGTCATCGAGACAAAAAAAAAAAAAAAAAAAAAAAAAAAAAAAAAAAATCTCTGGAGTCATCGAGACAAAAAAAAAAAAAAAAAAAAAAAAAAAAAAATATGAACTTCAAACACAAGAAGTTTAGAGGCAAAAATTCCGGACAAAGGAAAAATAAGAAAAAAATAAAGACCAAACATAAGATGGCGGAGCAGTAGCAGAAGAAGAAATAGAAGAAGAAGAACAACAACAACAAAGAGAAGACGAAGAAAAGCAAAAAGAAGATTCATAATGTCGATAAAAACCTGAACTTCATACACAAAGAATCCCGGCCGAGGGAAAATATATATATATTTTAC
>NC_134799.1:31080064-31085064 GCF_046742065.1 Oratosquilla oratoria | reverse complement strand
AGTCGCATATTTGGATGGAGATGAGAGACCATGTCTCCATTCTTATCTTTGAGAAGGAGGAAAATTCGGAGCACCATTTCGCATTTTGAGCTCAGGGTAGATAAGTAAGAATATTTGCAGTCTTACACCAAGTTCGGGAGGGACACTATTTGCAGTCTTGTACCAAGCAGAAGGACGTCACCACACAACTGTAGAACAAGTCCTAAGTCATTTAGCCAGGCCACTGTCAGCAGTCTTGTACTATACTGGGGAAGGTACTTTACAGCACAACTGTATATCAAAACAATTTTTGAGGTATTTACAATCAGAACTCTATCTACTGTCTTGTACCAAGCAGGAGAAGAACACAACCATGAATTAAAACGACTACTGTATGGATGTCTTAGAGCAACGAGAGTTGTACTTACAAAATTAAATTCCCGTTATTCATAGTTTGAGGACAAAGGCAGAAAAATACGTTACATAAGAATTTCAGTGACGCTATTTCGGTGACGTCCTTCGTAGTCACGTGATGAACACAGATGTGGTACGTAAACAGTAAAAGATTAAACAAAGGACTGTCGTTCTTTGTAACCAAGCATCAACCAGAGAGGTGATACTATTAGCAGTCTCTTTCTCGGCAGAGGAGTGATATAAACTACAGTCATGTACCAAAGGACTTTTGATATTTACAAATATGAAGAAGTAAAGCATATATGTTGTTTCGATAAGTGATGCTATTAGCAAGCATGTACTAAGCACGTAACTGACTTCAGCTTTCAAGCATTGAGTATAGATACTATTCCTAGTTACGTATCATCTATCAGCTTGATATTATTCTCAGTTTTACCAAAAGAAGAGCGACAGTTTGCAGTCATATACCGGACAGAGGTTACATTCCTTTTTATGTGACATGTAGAGCTTTGGCGTTATGGTATTCACAATGAAGTGCCAACAAGAAAAGTGCCACTATTTGCAGTCACATCCCGGTAAAAGTTATATTATTTATTAAGGAACAGATGGAGCATGAGTGTTTTTGGCAGAAAAGCATCAGGAGGAGCTACAGTATTTGCAGTTACATACAGGGTAGAGAAAGTATCATTCTTGATTATGTGTTAGAGGAGTGAATATTTAGTTATGCAATACATAAAAGATTGAATAAATTCACCGTAATACACTAAACAAAGGAGTATCACTATACGTAAAGACGTGAAAAATAAAGGTATAATGTTATTCGAAGACCAGGCACCAAAGGATGACACTATTCGCAGTCATTAACCGACACGGGGATTGTGGTGGTTTGTGTGGCAGCCCAGTTCCCAGTTTCTCCCAAAATATTTACAAACGAAAGACCATTCCCGACAAGAAAGGAACCGAACTATCAAACCTATGATTCCCGGTGCCGGCCCGAGTACCGCCTTGTGCCAGTCTGGAATATTCCCACTAACTACAAGTGCCACTGTCGGCATGGGGAGCAGAGAAGTGATTCATGGTCTAACCCCCCCAGCCTCACTCAGATCCCCAACCCTATCTCACCTCCTAAAAACCCAACCCCGCCCTAACCTTGAGTCGTGACGCAACATGCGGCCCCACGGCTGCCGCCATGGGTGCGGCGACAGCCGGCACCTTCTGCGACATACATCCCACGGAGACCCACAGCAGCTGTGAGCGACACACGGTGATATTGGTGGTAAGGCTGTGGCGCCACCGATCATAGTTGTGGTGATGGAAAACAAGGTGCTGGCAGAAGGAGGTAGGAGGTGATGACGACGGTAAGTGGTATTTGTGGTGCTGGTGAGTGGTGCTGTGGCATAGGCAGTGCTGGGTGTTGGTGTTGTGTTATGGTGGTGGTAATGGTGATGGTTTTAGTGATGGTGATAGTGAAGATGGCAGTGGTGGTAGCAAGGGTAGTAGTGCTGGTTCTAGTGGTGGGAGTGATGGCGGTGGTAATAATGGTGACAGCAGGTCTGATTGTGGTAATATTGGTGGTAGTGGTGTACAGACGGAGGTAAAGACGGTGGTGGTAGTAATGGTTGTGATGGTGATCTTAAGTCTTTGTGGTGTTGGTTTTGGCGATGGTGTTCCAAAGTTTAGTATGGTAAAGGTAATGATAATAACGGTGATAGTACTGATGATAGTTGTGACGTCAGTTCAAGTAGTTGTGCAAACGCTGTCTGTAATATAAGACACCAAGGACGATGTTTTTGGTGCAAGTCATGATGACGGCCCTGATGTCAAAGATGTTAGTGGTGTTAAATATGGTGTTGATATTCATGACACTACTGTGATAATGACGATGGTCACGTTAGTGTTGGTGTCTGTGACGTTATTGATGTACATGGCAGTCTAAGACTCATGGTGATAATGGTCACATGAATGGTGCTACCACCAACGACCAATTATGTAAATACAAATCCTCTGTTGGTGAAAATGAGCACCCAAATTCATGGCAGTGAAGATGGTGGGAACGGAACTGCAAATGAGAGCCACAACAATGAAACGGGCTATTGTGGCGGTAGGGGTCGTGATGATGACGATAAAGATGACGACGATGACGACGATGATAATGACCTCGAAGATGACGATGATAATCATAATGATGATGATGATGATGATGGTGGTGGTGATAATAATCATGATAATGATGACGATGGTGACAATGATAATACTTAGAGTAATGACGACAATGGTAGTGGTGATGATAATGATAATGATAATGATGATGATGATGATAATGATAATGACAATGACCATGATGACGACGATTACCATGATGACAGTGATGTTGATGATAATAATGGTTATATCAATGGTGATCATCCTGATGATGACGACAATGACACTGATGATGATTCTGATGATGATGATGATAATGACGATGACCATGATGACAATAACGATATTTCCATTGCTGTTTCTGTTGGCAATTCTGCTGCCTTCACTGCTGATGAAGGAGGAGGAGGAGGAGGAGGAGGAGGAGGAGGAGGAGGTGGTGGTGGAGGCGACTGGGATGAAGACGGAGTTGTGGAACATAACGGAAGCAAATGTGTTGGTGATGACGACGATGACGACACAGAAGCCCTGAGACTCTGTCGGGTTATCGTTAAGCCAGAAGCAGTTGACCGAGAGCACCACTGTTGTGGTATATGTGGTAGGATGATGGTATGTGTGGTATTATTGTGGTATATGCGGGTAAAATTACTATTTGTGGTATCATTTTAGCCTATGTGGTAGGATGGTGGTATTGTATTCCGTGACAGTGTCTGTGGTGTTATTTTGGTATATGTGGCAGGAAGGTGGTATGGTATTACTGTGGTACATGTGTAAGTAAAGTGGTATGTCTACTGTAATTTTGGTACCTGAAGTACGATGATGGTATGATATTATTGTGGTACATGTAATAGGATGGTGGTATGTCTGATACAATTTTGGCACATGTGATAGGATGATGGTATGGTATCATTGTGGTGCATGTGATAGGATTGTGGTAGTGCGGTAGTTCTGTGGTAACTGTGGTATATATGATAAGATGGTTCATTGTATGTTGAAATATGATATCTGTGATGGTATATGTGACTGTGGTATAATATATGTTGTGGTATGTAGTAGTGCTGTGGTATACTTTGTATGTACTGTGGTGTTTGAATTAATTCGTGGTGGTATGAATCATAGTGGTTTGTTGTAATTTGGAGGTGAGTTTAGAGAATGGTGGTAGTTTATGTAATATGTGATGGTATATCCAAAGCTGGTAATGTGTCTAGTGTGAGAGAATTGTGTGTGGTATGGAGGTATTGTGGTATGTCTATTGGGTATGGCCTGGGTTGGTATCTTGGTACCACATGATACCAATGCGAACGATCTTGTAAGGAGAGCTTTACCTAAATGGAATAAAATATCAGTTGTCGTCAGCCAGAATAAAGTGAGGAAAACAACCATGTTTGTGAGATCAAACCAAATGATCAAATAATTAGATCATCTCACGTCAGATAACATAAGATCTGTGACATAATGTTGTAACTACAACGAAGGGATTGAAGAGGTTTAATGATATGCAAAAGTGTTGTGGTATGAAGAGTGTTACGGTAAGAATCCGTAAGAAATGGTTTGAAGGTTTTTAAGTTAACGGTTCCCAAAGTCTCCTTCCAAATTTTACCCGAAGTCGGAGTTTGAAAAGGTTGAATAATCACAGAGTAAAAGTTTTCCTTTTTCCCATAAGAAACTCAAACTTACTAATATATTTCTTCCTTGCACAGCACAAAACTCAATGATAGCGCATGTGTATCCTTGCATTTTGCATTTTATTCACGTCATCAGATTTATGACTGTCTTATCACACTCAAACAGGACGTTCCAATGTCGAAAGAGCCCTCACTGACTAAATATCACCTGAACAAACGCTTTGCTAAGTATGGGCTGATTCAGTACGGAGTGTCGAGGGTCAATAGAGTTAGGCGTTGCTATCTACGTAAGGTAACCATAAAGATTCTTCAGAGGGACTGAGGCAAATGAATCCACCACACAAAGAGCTTACGGTCCTTCAAGTACAGATGCATAATAGACGAGTATTATCTGTTGATTTTCTAATATATTTTCTATATTATAGATGTCTTACAAAAGGGATGTCTAAGGATTAAATTGATCAAACTGTACTTAACGT
The DNA here is from genome assembly GCF_046742065.1 of Oratosquilla oratoria. Lineage (NCBI taxonomy): Eukaryota > Metazoa > Arthropoda > Malacostraca > Stomatopoda > Squillidae > Oratosquilla > Oratosquilla oratoria. Next base: position 31,080,428 of record NC_134799.1, on the reverse strand, counting down.
AACATTATACAGGGGCTTAACCTTGGAAGGATCAAGATGGATTGAATTGATCCTTTCACTACAAAACTGGGGTTGAATAAAATCTTCTGGCGACAACTTCAACGCACAAAACATACACCATAACAAAAGGATAAATAGATATATTCAGCGGCAACCATTCCAATATTCCGTCCGTCATGCATCCTCTGACCTCCGCAGGGGAGCAAATCTTGCGGGGCAAATTAATAATTTCCGAGAATCTTATTCAAACGAGAACAGCCATGTTTTTCTGACGGGGAAGGTGCATGCACCTTTTACTACACAGAACACGGAAGCATGTAATTTATTTATTATTTTATTATTAATATGATTTTTTTTCGCATCC
>NC_134799.1:31072564-31075064 GCF_046742065.1 Oratosquilla oratoria | reverse complement strand
CACTCCAGAAGACTTTCGCCAGCTGCAGGGAGGCCCCAGGAAGAGACGGGGATGTTTCATGCACTACCATAAAGTGTATGACATGATAGTACATGAACTATGCCCCTAATTCGGAGGCCTCCCTTCAGACGAACAAGGGCGTCCCGTGGTACCCAGAAGTGTCTGCCAGGAGTCTTTGGGTTGAGGCTACCTGAGTGCCAAAGGGGGGTGCCAAAGCGCGAAAAGCCTTTGTAGGGGTGTGGGTGGGGAAGAGGAAAGTGGTGGGAGAAGTGCAACTCTGCAAGTTAGGCATTGAACAAACATGAACAAACTATGCTAATATGTTGTACGAGATGAAAGATGTATGGTGATATGAGTATGAAAAGAAGCAGATAAAAGAAAAACAAAAGAGACACAAACAAAAGGGGAAAATGTGAAAAAAAAAGAAACTAGAATTAGTTAATTCCAATTAAACCAAAGGAAAACGAACAAGAAAATCAGTAAGCCTAAAATAAATGATTAAATAAGTAAGTAGATAAAACTTGCGGCTAGTAGTGTTATCTGCGAAATAAACCGGGAAAATTGGAAAATGAAACATGTGGTACATAGGAAAAAAAAACTTCCATTAAAAAAGGCTATATGGAAACATGCAACCTTCTTTTTCAAACAAGAAAAAAGACAAACGTCACCTACGGAAAAAAAAAAAAAAACGAAAATAGGGTTTAGAAAAAAAACACTGAAAAAACTAACAAATAAATAGATAAATGAATAAACAAATAAATCAGTCAGTAAGTGAATAGATGGATAAAAACAAATCAAAGAGATGAAATGAGCTAGACGACGAGTGTTGACCTGCGGGGTACGACATGGGAGGGAGAGAGGGGACAGGAAGAGGGGGGAGAGAGAATGGGGGGGGAAGGGAAAACAGTAAGACTCCGAGTTCGCGTTGGTGGTGGTGGGGGGAGGGTGGAAGGGGGGGAAGGGTTTTTCGAAGCAGCGGAGTCAGGGAGCGGTAAAGTGGGACGAGGGTGGGGGAACGGCGGGGGAGGGTGGGAACCGGGGGCATGGGCAGGGGGGGGGAGGCGGCGAGACATACAAGCGAGGATGCAGATCGACCAGACGAAGGAAAAATAAAATAAAAGGGGGGCGGGGGGTGAAACTGGAAAGGGAGGGGGAGAATAGGAGAACCAAAGGATAAAGTATACACGTGGGTGGAACTACGGTCGTGTAGGAACTTATTTCGGAGCAAAGAGGAAGATGGGAAGAATGGCTCTCAAGGAAACTTTGAGGGGGGGAAGGAGGGAAGTAGGGGAAAGAGGAAGGATGTGGAAGGGAGAAAGAGACAGAATGGGAGTCTGTACGTGGGAGTGGGAGTGCTGGTCACGAGAGCAAATGGATTTATAAACAAAGGAGTTAGAACATCAGAAGACACGCTGGAAAGAGTGCGGGGGCACGAAAAAGAGAGGTAAGGGGACAGGGAGAGAGAGCGAGAGGGAGAGGGAGAGAGAAAGAAAGAAAGAGAGAGAGAGAGAGAGAGAGAGAGAGAGAGAGAGAGAGAGAGAGAGAGAGAGAGAGAGAGAGAGAGAGAGAGAGAGAGAGAGAGAGAGAGAGAGAGAGAGAGAGAGAGGGAAACGTAGGAGGGAAGGGGAAAAGAGTAATAGGCCAGAAATGAAAGAGTGAGTTTGATTTTGTGTGTGTGTGTGTGTGTGTGTGTGTGTGTGTGTGTGTGTGTGTGTGTGTGTGTGTGTGTGTGTGTGTGTGTGTGTGTGTGTGTGTGTGAGAGAGAGAGAGAGAGAGAGAGAGAGAGAGAGAGAAAGTGAGGGAGGAAAGAAACGTTTCAGAGCTTTGGAAAAATGACGGACGAAATGTAAAAGTGAGGAAAAAGAGAGGGAGGGAGGGAGGGAGGGAGGGAGGCAGGGGAAAGGAGGGGTGGTGGGAACGACAGGAGGAGGGAGGATTTGGGACACGTGGAGGGGCGAGGGGAGGAGGGGAGAGGGGGGAGCGGGGACGGATGTGGAGTAAGTGTAAGGGGGAAAGAAAGAGTGAGAAAACGAGGGGAGTAGAATGTAGACCAGAAATGAATGAATAAATGAATAACTAAAGAAACAAATAAATGGATAACTTGATTGAATACAAAGAATCCAATAATGGAGTGTTGAAATCAAAAAGCTATCACTTCTGAAAACAAACGAGCAGATCAGACAAGTGTCCGGTCTTATGGGAAGACGGGCAAAAATAGATAAATGAATAAAATAGAAATAAGAAAAAATCACACTGTGTATACTGAATGGCTACTCTCAACACCAACGCTGCAGTAACATCCTTCATATATTTCATTCTGGCTAAACAAGCTTGATTCAGCTAAGGGGCCGGTCTGTGACAAAAACGGGTCTCACTCGACCAAGACCCCAGGGGTCGCCCCTTTAACCTGAACAAAATCGCCTGTGTTCACCAGAATAAAATGCATACGAGATGCCACCGGACTGAAGGCCTTGGACACAACACGTGGGCGACCGGGAGG